>NC_140628.1:34780645-35328145 GCF_057382275.1 Copadichromis virginalis | reverse complement strand
GGCAAACCCCACATACATCATCCCGCTGCTGGAAACAAACACTACATCACCAAATGTGTCAACTTTCAGTTTTTTGAGTGATTCTTTGCGTGGGATTTCTTAATGATAAAAATAATTCAGGATATCAGACGTAATCGTTTAAAGCTCAGTGTTAGTTAGTTAGTTAGTTAGTTAGTTAGTTATATAATAATAATTAGTAATGGACTATGATGAACAATTAAATAAATTAGGTTTTAAGGTTTTGCTGATACATTTTCCAGCAGCACACAAATAAGGGAAGTTGATGGCTAAAAATCTAAAACTGTAGCTGAAAATGGTTGGAAAAGATGTTGATAATTTTGAAAAAGTTATTAAAATATTTTAGTCAAATCTAAAAATAGCTAAAACTAAAAATAAGAGATATTGCCTATCAGCAGATTTAACTGTGTACTACAATTTCATAAAGTCTGAGGACTCAGGAGAGTGAAGCTTTGTCTGCAATATCTGTGTAGCGTCTGTGTTTCCCATAATTTAAACCAGTTAAACCCTCCTTGCTTTTCTTCCAAACCCCCTTGATGGAGGCTAATAAAATATTTTAAATATATAAAGGGAAGTCAGTCAAAGCCTTGAGGAAAATCTGCAGTAAAAAAAAAATTCTTTGTGAAATATATATTAAATGCAGTGTTTCCATTCAGAGATACTGTATCTTTCAGTCACGTTCAGATGCTTTTATTTCATAGCCCAACTTTTCGTTTTACAGTTTGTCATGCAGGAGCCTCCCACCCCCTCCCCCCCAAACCCCATTTAACTGTCTGTTAATATAATTCCCAGATTCGGCATATGAGGCAGAATCCCTCAACAAGATAACGCTAACAGCATCGCTATGCACAAGTCCTTTAGGAAACGACTCTGATTGCCAGATGCAGCATATAGGCAGGCTGTTGGACAACTTAAATGCTATCTACTCTTGGCGAGGCTGTGATAAGGCGCAGGCGTCCGCTCTTTGAAACAGGAAGATAAACAACCCCCCTGTTCCCTCAGGAGCTCGGAGGATATTCTATGGGACTGGACCCCCGAACAGCCAACAAATTCCACCTTTAATAGAACTACCGGAGGAGCCAGATGACTCTGCGGTGGGCTGTACACAAAACCTTGTGAGGAAGAATGAAAGTGTGTGTCAGTTTTCATTTACCTGAATGCTGCGGCTGCTGCTGCGACTGCTGTGCGGGGAGGATTTGTGGGTACGACAGTTCTGGTTTAACAGAGGGAGAATGGAGAGCGGCCGGCCTGATGGCAGATGTGGGTTTCCACTTTTAAATCTTGCTTAGGTGCTGTGAGTTCAGCCGCAACATTAGAGCTGCTGCTTAACAGATAGCGATTTATCATTATTCTATTTTAATAAACAACAAAAAGATGGAATTTATTTTGCACTCATTTGCCTTTTTTATCAAAGGTGTGGTTGTTGTGGTTCACCCTGCCTTAAAAGACTAGTTCCTAACCTTAAAACAAACCGGTCCCTACTTGTGATGCATATTTGAATTGTGAGCAGTTCAAGTCATCTCAGATTTAAATATTTTCTGTGATAAAAGGTAAAAGTATTGAGCATCAGAGAAAAGAAAAGCAAAGACCTGTTGGCCGGGTCACCAACCCAAGATTGGAAAAAAGAAGATCAGGACTGTGATGTAATAATGTTAAAGTCCAGCAGAAAATTACAAGATGATCATGAGTGTTTTATATAAAGTTGTATTAGAGAACGTCCTTTTTAAAAAAGTTTGGAAAAGGGAGCCCTGCAGCTTTATTTTTATTTTTTTTAAATTTAAGGTATTAAAGTGATGCTCTTATGGAGAGAAGCTTAAAATATGAGCAGCTATTAAAGGGTTAGGGTTTGGCTGAAGGACATGTGGATGTTGTAGGATCAGACCTGTGACTTTTCAGGTGTGAGACTAGTCTCTATAAAAGCTTATTTTTAATCTAATTTACAACTTTTAGACGCCATGAATCACAGACAATTCTAACATAAGACTCCCACCAGTTGGTTTATGAAATATCATCTTCCATTTAGAACCACTTCTCTGTGTTTGACAGTAGACGGGAGAGTACTTTAAGAGTCCTTAGAGTGCTGATGCTGTCTTTGGATTATTTTCCAACTGGGCGCTTGTCGTCATAGTCATTTACAGTGAATTTAACTTGTCTCGTCTTGTGAGGTCCCCGCGCAGTTGAGCTGATGGACCAGCTGAGGGCATTTGACGCCCACTAAGAGTTTAGATCTGTTTTCTCTCAGTGATATCAAAGTGTTACCTGAGGGGGGTCAGAGATGATGACAAATCACAAAGTGTGTCAAGACATCACAGGCAGCTGTGGATGGAGCTGAGTCCTATCACTGCAGCACCGCTTTGAGAGGCCAGGGCACAATTATTACCATGACTTCTGAGGAGGATAAATACTGTACGCGGACAGACTGCGGGATTTTGTGGGAAGGGGGGGATGGGGTGGGGGGCAGTTTGAAGAAGAAGGAGGGGGGGATCTAGCCACCAGTTTTCCAACTTACCCAGAGGAAAAATGCATAATCATATTATTTCACACACGACTTGGTTCAAAGGCGGCCAAAATAAGTTTGTGAGGTTCCCATGGGTCTGTCAATCTGTTGAAGGAGCTGCAGGCAAAAGCTTAGGATGCACCAAGTACGAAACAATTATGATCATCCCATTAAAGCATAGCGAAGCAATTTGGCAGCTCAGTCTGGAAAAAAACACACTCCTGTCAAGTGATGCTATGAGATCAACTCGCACTACCATGATGCTGTTGTACATATATCTCGCATAGTTAATGATTGTTTGTCTTTACATCATGACAGGGTGGTGGGAATCCGTGTTTGTTAATGTTGTTGCTTCTGAAATCGATGAATTGTTTTCCTTTAAAGCAGGAAGGGCTCCATAAAGCCAAAAAAAGTGGGAGGGGTGAAATGATTAGTGCGCTTAGTCAGCTGTGAAATTGAGTTTATGGTTTTCAAGACGGTGAATTCAATTCGATAATGGGTATTAAGTTGTAGAGAATAATTAATAGTAATTGACTTCTTTCCATCACTATGCAAATTAAACACAGATAACACCACGGGAGCTTTTTAAGGCCAGTCAAGTTTGTGGGGATTAAGTTTATGGAATTTTTGTTAGAGAGAGGAGTGGCTCCTGTTCTGCTTTGATTGCTTTGTTGACAGATTTATCAGCGGGTGAGGGGTTACTGTCTCTTCAAGGATTAAAGGAATTGGGTTGTCACAAACTGTCAAGGCATTGAGTTGGGAGCATTCTGGTATGTTTGCCATAATGGGCTCAGGCTGTTCCCTGCCGTACTGCCAAATATATTCTTATTGGACCACATCTGTAAATGGGAGGAAAAAAAAAAGGGGGGGAAATGCAAAGCAAGGATTGAATGAATAGTGCTGAGGGAGAAATATCCAGCGGGACTGTGTGCGGGTGGATTTGTCAAGATGCAGATTTGGATTTGCATAGTTTGTGTTTATGCTGAGATTGGTTAATTCATCTTGATGTTAATGAGTTAATGCATAGATATGTTAGAAAACTGATCATCCTGGGACTTAAAAACTGTACTATAAGGCAGATCACATGTGTCTGAAATGACTATATTATTAGATTGGCCACACTATGAGACAGCAACGTGACCTCAAAATGATCAATTCCAGCTTGTTTGATGATTTAATTGAAACTCACTTGTAGAACTGTCTTTTTATGAAAACTGCAAACATTAATCACAGAGATATTACACAATGTGAGAATTTTAAAAAAGGTCAAATCAAAATAATATTTAACTCACCAGAGAGATGACTGACAGCAGCACGGTGGCAGTCCACAGACATGTGGTCTTCATAACTCTTTGTGGAACGTCTCTCCTCATGTCAAACAGTCCTTGATTTTCTCAGCTGCTGCAAACAAACAAACAAATCTCCTTCTGATTGAGCCGTTATCAGCTGCCAAACTTGAGGAGAAATAAAGAGCGAAGAAGACGGTCCAGAGATGCGGGAGAAGAAAGGAGTCTTCTCCAGCTCATTCAGGAAGGGTCAGGTGTCTGCTGTTCAAACGCTTCAAGTGAGTACTGGGGTTTTTTCTGACGCAGGGTTCGGAGGCGCTGTGGTGGGAACGGAGGTGTTTGTATATCTGAGTGTGGAGGAATGTTTTATATAGCGCGCTCTGAGGTTCAGAGAGAGAGAGAGAGTGGGGGGAGTGGATGGGAAGGGACAGAGAGAAAAAAGATGGAATGAAGAAGGGGGAGGGAGAGAGGAGACTGGGGGAGAAGAGAAGGAGGTTCACACTTCTGAGAAACAACTTTTAACATCATCAAGGGCTGACATCTAGTGGCAGTCAGCTGCACTGGATTTTTCTTCCTTTCACTGTGAGCAGCAAGCCCAGTGAGATTCAAGAACATAATCCCTCCTCTTGATGTGTTAATGTTGTGCATCCTCTACTCTGACCTGGAATCAAGCATGAAAAACTGCATTTTAACCCTTTGACGCCCAGCGTATTGTATTTGATACAAGTGTTTTTGTGAGTTTTTGAGACTTCTACATCATCAGTGTGACATTTTTTTTTTTTACCCTCGTAAAATCATGACACATTTTTAATGACTAAACTGCAGATTAAAATTTGATATATTTTTATATATTTTCTCTTAAGGTTCAACAAATACTCCATTATCAAAAAATTAAAGATTTCTGGCAGTTATTTCATGATTCGGGTTTTAAAGGGTTAACACTGTTGGCGCTCCATAATGGTCAAAATACCAGCCACCTTTATGAACCAGGCATCCCTATGATCATGAAGAAATTGTTTTGTTAAATTACGCCTAGGTACTAAATAATGGTTTCCACACACAGTCATTGTAAATGTGCTGAGAATAAAACTAATAATATTAATCATTTAGTCTGAACTTGGAGAAAGTTTTGGACTTCAGATTAAAAAAAAAAAGACAAAAGCAGTTGAGATTGAAGCTGGAGAGGCTGAGATATCCTAAGTTTTAATCAGCAGGATGGGTCAGACTCTAAAATAATTAGATCCAGTAAAGCAGCTTGATACAATCTACAGCAGACGCTCTCTGTCCGGGAAATGCCAATATCTTTTAAACTCCACCCCCCCAGTTTGTAGGACAGGCTATCGGTCAAAAAGTCTTTCTTGCAGCCACAGATGACATCTGTTTGGACCCACACTGAAACCTTATAGTTATTCCTACTACACAAGTTACGTTTAAACATTAACATGCTTGGATTGGAAATGTTTCCACTGGAAGTGGAGTGAAACAAACCCACAGTGCTCATTCTGAAGTTGGTAAGAGGCTTCAGTCGGCAGACTTAAACCAAAATCATGCAGATATTTACAGAGTGCTGCAGAGGGCAGATAGGAATACAAAGGGAATTTCATACAATAATGCTAAAACTTTATTTAATTAAAAGCTTCTTAGCTTCTTGTTAAACCTAACCAAATTCTGTCCCCTGTTACTTACATTAAGATGAAGTGAAACCTTTCCCTCTGTTCACATGGGCACCTGAAAACTTACTGTAAGAGCACACAGAGCTATATTTGAATTTACATGATGGCCAAGCTGTCTGTATTGTGTCAAAGAGGTATCAGCTGAAGTTTGAGGCTTGGCTGTACTTTTGAGTAATACCACGTTTGACCTCAAGATGGTGCAGTGAGTCAGAGACTAAAGCATAACTAGTCAGGGTAGCTCCCAGTCTGAGACATACACTGCATTAGCTCAACATTTGTACAGAATTCCCGTCACTATTATACCTAGAAGATGATCAGAAACTGGTAAGTTAAAAATAAAATGAGCAAATACACATCGAAATACTAGAATAGTTGGAAGTAATTCGTAACTAAGTTAAATAAAGAAATAATTCAGATGTAAATAGGAGGAAAAATCTGCCATCTCGTGGTCAAAATCTTTCAGTTAATTTAGCAATTATAAAAAAACAAAATAAAAAAACAGCTGTTTCAATAATTTAAGCTACTTTTATAAAGACTGCACTTGTGGCTTGTGATGGTGTCATTTGTTGGAATTAATACGTGTAAAGAAAACAGCAAATACAGCACTGTTGTTATTCAAAACTGTTAAAATGATGGGTAACGTTTTCCTTTAATATTTTGAGCAAATGCAGGACACTCTGTATTGCACCAAAAATGTATTAATACGCAAAGAAAAGCCCAATTTACTCCCACTTGATTAATGTTTGCAATTAGCTTAACATCCAGCTGTTAAAGAGAGTTACTGAGAGTTTTACACTAACAAATCATTTATGTGTCACCTGTTATTTCAGATTTATGTCGTCACTGAGTATGAACAGGGCTCAGTCTCATCTGACTGCAGCGGAGAAACAGGAAACTTGATTTAACCCGTCTCTGCAGTTGTTGATTTGGACCAGCTTTCTGCCTGATTGCACATTTTCTCCATTTAATGCTTCGTAACTAATATAATGTAGTTTCTCAGAGAACCATGGGAAATGAAAGAGGACGGCTATTAAATTTACAAGCGTAATTTCCATAATTACTTATCTCCATGAAAACATAACACACTGAATGCACATTTTAATTTAAATAAAAGTCTTAGGAACAAAGTAATAGATTTGAAATTGTAAAACTCTTTATTTACTTTTTTTATTTCTGGGTTCTGACAGACCTAAGCTTGTGTTTGAGAAATTTCTGTAAGTGTTCATGCTGCAGAAAAACACTGTAATTTAGAAAGTGTGCACTTCTATCAAAAAAATGCTCAGTTTAATATTAATCTTGTCAGAATCCAAAAATTACAAACTAATTAGACTGACTGCTAAGAATTTAACTAAAACGCACAAACATATTTTGTTTCTTGTTCAAGCCTCAGTTTCGTCCTTTTTTTCTACAGTTTTTACAGTCTGAACACAATGCACTATATACCATTGTTATTATCTATCTATTATCTTGGTTTACTCAAGCATCACTTTTGATCATGAAATTGTCAAGAAAAACAGTAAAATGTAGCTATTTGTCAAATAATACAAAATACTTATTGCTTTTAATGGACACAATCCCAGTGAGCTAGTTATGTGTAGTTCGGCCGCTCTGCATATACACAACTATTTGTTATATAAGATCTGATGGAGTACAGAGAGTCATACCTCCTCTAAGTGTATTCTAATCCGACTGTCAAAAACAGATTACTGAGTGTTTTAATGTCTTGAGAGGGTAAAATATTTACCTACTTTATGTGCCCCCGTTTCCTTTCAGCTCAGTGTAAAGGTCTGTTGTGGTCTCTCTGCTCTCCTCTGTTCTCTGTTTTGTTACATTTATGTTCCTGCAACCTACATTCTAGCCACCAGGGGGCGGAATAAAGACATTGGTCCTATAGGAAAATGGCTCAGACCCCAGTTAACAATTCCCTGATGGGTTTATTGTCTCAGTCACTCATTTGAGGTCATGTTCAATAAAACCACAGGTAATCTAAAAGGTCAATGTAGTTGCCATGAAGTCTCTGCCATGAAGGTTTGTGAAGTCCCTGGATAAGATTTATACGGGCGTCATGTTTTGGTCAGTATGACTACAGATATCTGTGTTTAAGGCCCTAATGCCTAGGCTTCACCTTCCAGACTCTGAAACATCCAGGGACTGTAGGGAAATTAGCCTGTATGGCTAAATCTGACACATGAATTTAAGAAGTTTTGTTAATTAATATGCATTATCCCTCTTAAATAAGTATAAACATAAACATACATTCATCTTTTACGCACACAAAGAGGAGCAGAGGAAAGGGGATAGGGTGAGATGACCCACTGTGGTGAGCCCTAACACAGCGACAGAGATCAAATCTGAGTGTTTTCCTATAGATTTCTATTGGACCTGAAGGCATTTTGCAAAACAGGTATCGCCCCCCAGTGGCCATTAAAAAGAATGCTGGTTTGAGGTACTTGTGGAGTTTTCAGATCTAGAAGCTATGCCCGACTGAAACTAGAGTCTATAACAGCTGTTGAAACCAGTGAGTAAGTTTAAGGTGGCTACATCCATCTCTTTTGTACAGTTTATGCACTGAAGTGTGTTATTGCCATTAGAGTGCTAGCAAACAGGGGATGGCTATGATGATGGCTCTCTAATACAAAATCCAGCCTCCAACTCCTTTAACGCCAGTTTTAAGTATTTTTATTTGAAGGTTTTCTTCCTTAATGAACATATAAAGAAAGTAATAAAAAAAAGACTCCATAACTTTTCTCTTTGTGTGTTTACAACCGTGTCCGCATTTATTTTTAGTATTTCTTCCCATACATATAAACAACCTGTACAAAATGGCCGACTCGTCATCTTTTTCCGCTTCTTTTTGCTTTCCTTTTTTGTTTGTCACAACATACAACTTGCATCATGGTAACAACAATCAGCAATATCATACACCCACTTTGTAATATTCAAACTAAACATTTTCTGTGCAATACAAAATAAATGTACACATACTTTGATGTTTTTTTTCTCCAAAAAATAAAAAAATTGCTGTTATTTACAAATCCAACAAAAAGAAGTAAACATTCTCCACACCAGTTTTGCTTTTACGTTGAACTCAGAAGCGTGTTCTCTTATTATTAACATATTGTATACTTGTTTGTACAGATTGTTTTCTTTTTAATATTTCATCTTCGTTTCGTGTGACTGAAAACAATAGAGCACCTAAAATACTTACTACATGAAAAAGTTTAAAAACTGGTTCGATCCATCTACCTTTTTTTTTTTTTTTTTGTCTAAACATACTGTAGTGTCGACGTTTGCCCCATTCAAGTATTAAACTGTATTAGAGGACTGTTAGTATTCAGTTATCGTCAGTAAGGCAGAAACGACATTTGCATGACATGAATGATTAAAATTTTGCAGTGTCCATTTTTTTTATTACTTACTGCAAAATTTGAGTGTTTGCACATGATCTGTTGTATGTAAAGAGTTAAAAAAAAGTATTTAAAAAAGAACTTGTAAAGCAGGCGATCAGTTAATACCTGCTGATATCGTAGTTGCATCTGGGCAGAAATAAAGTGATGACACCAGACGAAATCTACAAACCACAAAAGCGACTTTACTACAACCAAAAAGTCCGATGTTTGTGAGAAATAAAATCTATACATATATTTACTTGAGATTCACACCTGTTTTATCGAACGTGACACGTCTAAACGTCCCTTCCTGTCGCTGTTGCTTCCCTTGTAATGTTCTCGTGTTGACTGAAGCTGTTCCTCTGCTTTATGTTTTTGTTTTTTTGTCTGTGGAAGAGGCAGTGTTTTATGGCAATAGAAAGTAGAAGTCACATGTGCATATCATGCTGCACTAATATAGTGCAATGTAGTGCCTGAAACAAAGCAAGGGTGGAGGCAAGCAGGCAGGCAGGCAGTAGTTTCCATGAACAACTGATTGCAGGCTACTCCTCCATCAGCATCATACAGATCGGTTTATCCCACAAACACAGGCCTGTGTGCCTCTGAATCAAGCCGAAAAAAAAAGAGAGGGAGAAGTAATGCCTCCCTTTTGTTCAAGACCGTAAAAGAGATTTGAGTCAAAACCCAGTTGAGGATTGAGAAAAAGGAATCCAAACCTTTTTATGGAGATTTTCCTCTCCCTCCTCCTCTTCCCTGCGGTGACTTTTGGCAACGTGCGAAGCGTCAGAGCATCCTAAGCCCCCAGCTACTCAGCATTTTTAGGGACAAGCAGAAAAAGCGCGGGGGAAGAGCTGGAGCCTGCGCTACCATGTTCAAAGACAGCAGGAGGGCTGGTTCTGTCTTCTGCGCCCAGCATTTCCAGTGTCTCAAACAAGTCTTTCAATATAGAAATACTGGTGTGTAGGGGGCAAAAAAAAAAGGCATTTCCTTGAACACGCTGGAGGTCATAAAAGCTCTGCAAAAAGAAAATAGTCGAGAAAACAAAAGAGGAGTGAATGAAGCTCTACTTGAAATGGTTAAACCCCACCAGTGTCTCTGCTAAGAGGATTTCCCGTCATTTCTGCGCTCCGTGACGTGTCCATTCACGCTGCAAACATCCATGTCGCTCACTGTAATGGCGTGATGAAGTGGGTCTCTGTGACAGGTGAAGTGCTGGGTGAAGCAGCTCGTGGAGGACTACATGTCCGTGTCCCCGTCGTAGGCGAGAGTCAGAGGTTTTAGTCGGTTATTCTGCTGTCTCTGTCTCTGAGGTCTCTTTGGCTTTTTGCTGTATGGAAAGATGAAAACGGGGTCAGAGTGGCACTTGAAAGATTCTCCGAACACAACTCTGCTTTCACTCTAATCATGAAGTGTTTGGGTAAATGCGATGGCAGTTATGAGACACACAATGCAGGTGAGGCGATGTCACAAACAGGGGAGGGAAAGTGTTTTGAAAAATGCAAAAGATGTCCATATGAATTGTGTTTTGCTTCCTAATTTTGATTTGTAGTTTCAGGGTTTTTTTGATAATCTAAAAAATACCTGTTCCCAGTTTTAAGCTGATAGTGAACCTTCTCAAGTATCTCTAGTCCACAAATAAATTATCAATACTTAATGTAACGATAGCCTTGATCTCTTTTGTTCTGAATCCCATGAAAATGACAAAACCAACGAGACTTCCTAAAAACCATTAAATTATTATTTAAGTCTTAATAAAAACATTAGCAATTGTTCAAAAGTAGTTCTTTCCCTTCTGTTTTTGACCTTAAAAAAGGATGCAGATATTACATCACATCATAAACTGTGTGTGTGCTTTTTTTTTTTTTTTTTTTTTTTAGACAATCATGGTGACATCTGGCATAAGTAATGACAAAAGTTCTGCAACACAATCAATAAAGAAAAAAAGACCCATACCTGATTAAATGTGGCTAATTTACCCATATAGACAATTTCCTTGGGAACGGCCATGCCTTGTTTTGATGACTCCCTGGATGTCCCACTCTGACCATTAAACTGGGCACTCAAATCACATTTTACTACAAGCCTCATTCACCCAATGGAGTAGCCTGATCTTTTTGGTAGAACAGCTCATCTGGCAGATGAGCCGTTCAACCTGCTGAGCTACCTCTGCTAGTGTTGTGATTTCCTTAATTTTTGGAGAAAGAGCAGTGAGTGGCCGGGAGCCAAATCATAAGATTAAAGCAGTTGGTGAATGTTTGTGGCTAAAATACTCAGTATGCTGGCCCAGGATAGCATGTATCACGGCTCAGGTGGTTTGCTTGAATGCTTTCATGCTTTTTTTTTTGGGGGGGGGGTAATAATGTGACACTCTGGGTCATGTCTGGATACCAGGATCAGATTACTACTGATGATCCTTGAAATGAAATTTAGGTCAGTTTGAAAAAAGCTAGTGAAAAATCGCAGAAGAGCAATTTAAGTTGTCAAAACAGGACTGGCCGATGATGATTTAAAAATGGTCCAGAGTTTAAATCAGGTATGGTTTTATTTATATAATATGGTTCTACTCACTCAGTATTTGATTGCACCTTATTTTAGGCTTCTGTATTTCAACCATGTCATCATTGGTTCTGAAATTTCATGGGATTCAAAATCTGACAGCTACAAAAAACCTCCTAACAAAATAAAAAAACTACAAATCAGGTTACCTTAAAAACTAAAAAGCTGTAGAGCCCAGACTACAGTCACTGTACTGGTTAACAGGTTTTAAACAAACAGTTTTTTTTTTGTTTGTTTGTTTTTGTGAGAAATGAGACTCATACATCTCAGTTTAAAAGGATGAAGAGCTATTAGTGAGTTAATATGCAGAGAGACGATCACATGCCCGACCTCTTCTACCAGAGAGGAAAAAATCTTCTAGATGAAGCAAAGACACAAAGCTTTTCTCTGAGCTCTCAGTGCTGCTTAAACATCAGGGTGTGTCAAAGTAATGAGGTGTGTAATATTAGACATTTTCAGAAGCATCTGATATCCCATAGAGAACGGCTTTTGAAATCATTAAAGCCAATATTTAGTTCTGCTGTGTATTCTATCATTTAACTTCTATTGTTAAGATTTTTTTTTTATCTAGTTTTAACTAGAAAAAAAAAGTCTAATTAATATTTCCTCCCACAGCCAGAGTACGAGAAATGTACCGAAATGCTTTTTGAAGCACTGGATTTGGTGAGCACAATCAGAGGAACACTCTAGGGAATTTCCTGTGAATAGTTTTTCTGATGAAGAGCTGATAAAATCGCTGCAGAGTAAACGACAGCAAACGTTCAAGCAAGCAGCAAAAATGTGTTCATTAAACACCTCATCTGTAGTGATGCGTGATCACACTACAGCTGTAGCTGTGTTTGTTCTTAATAACAAAGAATCTTTTTCAGTTAAACGATTATTTAAAATAAAAGAAGAAATTAAATAAGGTTAAAAAAATGGTCATTAAAATTTCCTGATGTTAAAAGTGACACAGAGCGTGTTTTAGGCCAAATCAAAGCAGAGTATATAAGCCAAAGAAAAGCACCAAAGGTTGATATTAAATTTATTTAACAAAATACTGATTGCTATTTGAACTTCTTATCTTCTTATCCTACTTTATAGATTATGGTCTTTTAAAGTAAAGGAACACAGAGGAACAAAGAGTGTTTATCTTGTAACAATATTGATTGGGAAGGAAATAAAGGGCATGTGTTGCTATGGTTCCATCTTTGTCCACAAGAGGGCAGCGTGACATCGTTTTATTAAAGCACTTCAGCCTCGTGGAGATCTAAACCTGATTTAAACCTTGCCTGGAGTTAATACTTAAATGTCTCTTTAATGTCATCTCAGTCTGCTCATATTCTGCTTGGAGTTTAAACAAGACGATTATTCCCACACATTAGTATTAACCCTCGTTTAAAAAAAATTAAATGAGAGAAAAATAATTTTACACGAGCTCTGAGAAGTATGATGAAAGTATATGATGGTGAAGAACATGTCCACTGTAGCAATTTTATTTTTAATGTCATTTTTTTAAACATTTGAAGTGTAACTTTTTTCTTTTTACCTTTTTTCCGCTCTGCTAACAAGTATTCACACATAAAAAGTTTTTTTTTTTTTTTTTAATACATCACAGTTTTGTGATTAACACAATCTCTCTAAGTTGAGTTTATGATATTCATGGATAACTTTGTTTGATAACCTAAAACAAATAAGCTGTAAAATAACTGCATTTATTCAGCAGTGCAGAGACTCTAGCATTTCTAATTTCCTGTATTTCTGTGAGGAATCAAATATTTTTACTAGTTGAACTGTTCAGTTTTTCATACAAACATGTAACAAGCTTATGAAACAGTTATTGATTTAAACCTAACTGTGTATTAAGAAAATTATCATTATTTTTGTCCATGTCTTTATTTGAAGTTGGGTTTTGTTTTTTTTTTACTTTTTGAGCCCTTATTTTGGTTTTTTAAAATATGAGCTATAATGCATGGGTATATAATGTAACTTTATTGTCTGGGTCAGATTTAAAAGGAGTTCAGAAAAGCACAATACAGCCATATGGACATCCCAGTCTCATAAAAATAGCATTAATGCAGATGTTATTATTTATTTAAGCTGAGTAAAATGTTTTTCATGACTACTTTCAGTTTAGTTTTGTAACAATGGTGATTGTAACAATCGTGGCTTACGTTGCGTGAATGTAGCCGCTGTACCTTTCTTCTTTATTGAAATCCTGATGGGAACAGTTGAGCTGAGTGTTTTTAATGTTGCCATCTTGGTGTTTTAAAACTTTATTTTTGACTTTCCAAAATAAGCATCGTATTGTATTCACTAAGACTTGAATCTGGAGCCTTAGAACAAAAAACGAGTGTTTTCCAAGGTCATATAAGAACAGAGCGAAAGGTTTTTCTCCCAGAAAGTTTCAGTTTGTCTCTTTGTACAATCAGAGGAGTCGCCTCCTGCTAGCTGTTAAAAAAGAACGCAGGCTTAAGGCACTTACACCATCACTTCACTCTTTTGACCTACAAGCTACGTCCGTCTACACCAAGTCTGTGGGTGGTAGCTGTATTTTTGAATTTTGGCCAGAGCTGACCTTTTCTCTGCAGTTTTTCAGTGTAAGCTGACCGCCTCCTGGCTCTTACTTTTTGTTGAGTGTACAGACACAGAAGTGGTTTCAAGTTCTTATTCAACCTCTTTACTCTCGAGCTGTCTTCTGGGATTCATGTTTAATATCTCCTCGCTATTTGTGATTAGCTGGACCTGATAAGTATAAACGTCATCATTTAACAGGAAGTCATCATGTTGTTACAGATGTTACATTCTTTGTTACTAAAAAAGTGATGTCATATAGCGATAGTAAGCTTACTTTACAGCATACAACAGGGTAACCTGTCTTTAAACACCAATGTTTCGTGGACTCTTTCTTGTCCTAAAGAAATGGTTGACATCACGGGGGCTCTGTCATATATCTTTTAGAGAAACACTATGGTTTGCAATCAGCTGTAATTATAAATTGGCTTTGTGATGTGTGTAGATTTACTTGGAGTGCGTGATTATAATTAAAATAAGGCAGTGGGTAGAGAAAAGGTCAGGGTGACTTAACATCAGTGTGTCTAAGAGCGCTAAAAGATCTCTACGAGAACTGAGAGAAACATATTCTGGGTGGTTTGCCCTCACCTGGACCAGCACCTTCACTGAGCCAGTCAGGCAGGACATGTGACAACTTGACAAAGGTCACAGGGAAAGCTCAGGGACTTGCAGGTACTTATACTGAAGGGTGTGTCGGGGTGGGGGTGAACCCTCCACATCCTCTTTAGCTGCTGCTGCTTTGAGCTAGGTCTTGGCAATCAGGGCAGGTGTAAGTCATCTCGTGTGCATTTTGGCCCATCCACACTGCCGTCCCATTGGCATCAGACTCTTGGGCCTTAAGTGAGCGATGCACCTTAGCACAGTAGCTGCTGCTCTCACATGGGAAGGGCATGAAGCAAGCAAAATAAGTAAAGACAAAAAAAATCCAAAACCAAAAACAGGAATGATGTGAGGGAGGGGACGCTTGAACTCAGAGTGGGTGGGGGGTAAAAAATGTTAATAGTTTCATGAATGAGGATGAGGAGGATGATTATAGGGGAGATTAAACTCATCAACTCACCAAGCTAGGTATATCATAGACACTATGAATATGAGGAGCACAAAGGCTCCAGCTGCTACACCATACACCCACATCTTCAGCTTCCCATCTGTGGAGGAGGAAGCTCGTCAGTTTGTCTGTTTACACTTTGACATGGAACCAGAAGCCATTAAAAGGACTCTGTGAAGATTTCTGCAGTACTTTATAACAGTTAGGGACACACTGATCCAACTTTTTCCAGTTCCAATATGATAGAGAGACACTGGCTCAGAGTATCTGCCAAAACTGTATTGATCCTGTGACAAATTAATAAGCTATATTCCTCACTCTAAGGAAGAGACTTGGACTCATTCTTTTATGCGTAAGGAAATTTAATTAAATTTAATAGCCTAAATAAAATAATATATTTTTATTCATCATGCACTAGTCTCCCTTCAGCTCACTGTGAGAGTCATTACTGTATATTGCTGTGATTTACAGCTGCACCAGCTTCTGCTTTCCAGCTCTGATGTGAGTGCATCACCTCTCATACAAACATGAGCATCCTGAGTGGAGTAAAGCTGACAACTACTACTTCTTTTTGCTGTTTCCTTTAGAGGTCTCCACAGCGGATCATCTGTCTCCATCTCACCCTCTCCTTCGCATCCTTTTCTGTCACAGCAGCCCTGCGTCTCCTCTCACACTACATCCATGAATCTTCTCTATGTTCTTCCTTTTCTCCTCCTGCCTGGCAGCTCTATCTTCAAAATCTTTTGTCCAGTATATCAACTATCCCTCCTCTGCACATGTCCAAACCTTCTCAGCCTTTCCTCCTTAACAAGTGAAATAATAATAATCTGCTTTACCACACTGTGTTAGATTATTTTATTAATAATAAAAGGCTGCCAATGAGAAGGTAATACAGAAAGCACTGTCGATGTTGGAGCTTTTCAGTCGTGTCAAATCACTCAACCACAGTTTGAGGTGAAATATGTCTAAACTGGTGATGCTTTGCTGTTACTGTTGTAGCTCTCCTGTTAACAGCTGCTGATGTGTGGTGTAGTAATCGCAGACAAACATAGAATTATTGAACAGACTGACCCACTGTCAACAATACCTGATCCTGCTTTGTGAATTAGGATTGGACTGATATAACATCCGATTCAAGTATTGGATCAGTGCATCCCTCTAATATCAATAAATAAATAAATCACATAGCTTGTGGTTTACAGTGTAATATCCTGAGAGTCAGGTACTTATCTGGGGGCATAGTGGAAGAAAACAAGGCAAAAAATACCGGGAATGAGAAACCAGCGGAGCATGTTGTTATCCATAAATGGTGCTCTGTGTATTTTCTCAGGGTGCAGCAGCTTTTGTCAGATGGGCAGCGAGGAGCCAGAGCCTGACGGTTAAATGGGCCAGGGGCTGACTTCACACAAGTGATCTGTGATCATTGCTTACAGACTGCAAAGTGTACTAGTGTCCATTTCCCAAACTACTGTCACTCGCAGTCATGTAAACATGTTGTCTCTTATTTTTTTTATAATTAGTAGAATGTGTCAGAAATAATGGAGTGATAATTTATTAACTCTGCAGGGGGTAGAAATAGACTCAAATAGACTGAAATATTAAATGAAATCTGAATTTTTCCTTTATAGAGACCATGTCTCAAACAGAGCTGGAGCCAAAATAAATCTCGGCACTGTAAGAAGATATTTTTAGCCAATTTAGTCATTTAATTTAGAATAATAGATATTTTGTCAGATTACGTTTTGTTAAAACTTAAAGAACCCCAGTCGTTTTCTTTCCAAGCTCCTTAGACGAGCACAACTCTGACGTCAGACCAGAAAACCGAAGCTGGCACATACAGGACAAATCAGTGACGCAGTGGGGCATTATAACTGTCAAACACGCACCCATCATCTTTTTTTCTTTTTCCAGCTTACAGTCGTGTTTATGCAATGTTTATGCAATTAGTACCCTGTAAGTACTCTGTGTGTACTCAGTAAGTATGCGGCACTTGCAAAAAATATTGAAGTGTCGATTTCTTAAACATGCCCAATTGCTTTTCTCTTGTTCCCAAAGTTGACCTGATCACAGTGCAAATCACAAGCTATATAATCTAGTTGCATCTTTATTTATATCTTACTGTAGTGAAGTATAACAGCAAGTATTGTATTGCAAAACAAGCAAGCATATGGAAGATAAACAATGCAAAAGTTACTGTAAGTGATGGTTTGTGGATGTGGAAGTGTTTGCTCCTGAGACACTTTAACTCAATCTGTTCTGTGCTCTCTCATCCTAAATGGTTCTCGCATGCATCATCAGTCACAACACTCCGTGCAGACGCCGCTCTCAAACGTTAATGTAGCGGAAGTCAAGAGCAGGTAGGAAAGCTTCATCAGTGCATCCAAAAGGACTCGTGTGATATTACATGTTGGTTTTATTTCATACAGAGCTGCAAGTACAAGCTAACATTAATTCAGCACTGTCAACACTAAATCCGCCCAAACACACTGAAAGTAAAGCATGTCCTGCTGTTGTCATGTGAAAACCTCTCAGCTTTATGTCTTAACTTCACTTCAAGGATTATGTGGAGCTCTGTAGGTTGGAAAAAGTCAGACGCTGGACTCGGAAATCTTTTCCCTTCAGCCACACTAACAGAAACTTGAAATGGAGGAGTTTTTATTATTCTCTGCACATTCTTTACTTTACAGATACATGTTTACCATCACTGTAAGCAAAGGCTTGCTTTGGAAAGGATGCAATAGTTGTGCCTACATTCATTTTTCTATAGAAAGAAAAGCTTGTAAAGCAGCACTTTAAGTAGTTCCCCAACACATGGCATTTTAAAGATTAAATGGGGGTGCTGTTATGGTTTTTCTTATTTTCTGTCATATCACTGCATGTCAAAGATGGGGGGAGTTTTTATTTTTAAAACCAGCTCTGGCTGTTAGCACAGCAGCCTCATACATCTGCTGTTTGTGAGAAGCCGTCAATCAGAGGAAAACTGGCTGAAAGTGCAGGTGGCCTAAAAACAGGAACCAAAAAGGTTGTTTTAAGATGGCGGATGAACTGAGGGGCTAGACAGAGGCCATGTATAAGATAAATACGGATCATTTTGACCTGTGAAACATACAAAATTACTCTAGTAGAGTCCAAGAAATACAGTATAGAGGTGCAAATGAGCATTGGAGAGGTCTTTTAAAGGTTTTCACTTGACAGCAGCAAAACAATTGTATTCTCCTTGCATTTGTGATGTTTGTTAACACTGACGATAACCTGTAGTTTGGTAAACAGTGCTATGAATCTGCATAAGGTGTGATGAGTGTGTGATGGTCTGACCTGGTCCATAGGGCTGCAGGTACCAAGTTCGCCCGTTGCGTCCGGGCTGGATGGTGGTGGGCAGTGTGGGGTTAATGGCACGACTGGTCTTCACATCCCCTTTCTTGTCCCCTGCTGTGGGGATCTCCAGGATGGGGATGGGGGCACACTGGTCCAGCTGCCCAGTGGATGACAGCACTTCTGTGAAGCCTTCCTCGCACATGCAAATACCAGCCTGCAGGGGGCAGCGCAGATTCATATATGATTTAAGCTGGAGCGACAGTACAGTGCTTGGAGGGATGTTAAACAAGCTAATCTCAAAGTGAATTAATTCATGAGGAGTGTTCAGAAGAGTCCTGGCTGGTATGGCAGCATGGCCGACCTGTTACTGTTCGAAGACAGGTTTAACTGCTGCACTGAGGCCACCACGTGTTGACATTTCTCATTCATTTACAGTCAATCAAGATAAAAGCACAAGCTTCCAGACAAATCGAACCATTTCAGAGCTGTTTGTGACCTGCTGTAGCCTCATTCCCATATACCGTATTTTCTGCTAATGCCTGTTTCCAGTTCAGCAGGAACAATAATAGTCTGTGCTGCAGATGGAGGGCCATTTAAGCATTGCTTTGCACCCAGAGTCACCTGCTGTATGTTCACCGAAACAGTTACAGTCACAAGTATGACCCCAGGTTGGGCATTAACCCCTTAAATCAAAGTGTGTCATATTTGATGCATTACTTTTTGAGAACTTCTACATCATCAGTGCTAATCCCCCTCCCCTGAAAAACCTCAATAAATTGCACAATTCATTTTTAAGCAATAATTTATAAAAAGCCAGATGTAGCAAATATGACAACAATTAAGAATCTCATATGCAAATTAATATTTAATTCAAAATGTCAGAAGGTTCAATAAAACCTATTTTAATGCCTTGCTCAAAGGTATTTTAAATGTGGTAAATAGCGAGGGCTCCTAACTGATTTCTCCAGCTGTCACCAACTTATTAACAAGATTTAAACTTGTACTGTGGATGTGGATGATTCGCCAACTAGACAATTAAATGTTGCTGCCCTCACTTGTCAGCAACAGAAATACTACTCTGTTAATCTACTGTAATTATTCGTGTTTTTTATTAATGCACACAAAGTAGAGAAAGAGAATACCTGCAGAGCTCTATGGTATTATAATGTCAAAAATGAGCATTTGTATATGAGCTGTGCTGACTAAACTGGCAATGCATAGATGCATTGTGCATAGACGTGCGGAAGGAAAGAAGGCTGCT
Source organism: Copadichromis virginalis (assembly GCF_057382275.1). NCBI lineage: Eukaryota > Metazoa > Chordata > Actinopteri > Cichliformes > Cichlidae > Copadichromis > Copadichromis virginalis. The sequence goes on along the minus strand of NC_140628.1, from coordinate 35,308,549 downwards.
GTCGTCACTGCTAATGTTAGGTTACGTTGCCAGGTGTAGCTAACGTCATGCATGTGCAGTGTTATGCACAGTGGCATTTGAAATAAGCTGTGATTAATTCCTCTTAAATATACATGTGATTTGTGTACAGACAAAGTTTAACTGCCATTAGATTTTGCTTAAACTGGACTGTTTTCTGATATTTATGGTGCCAAACTGGGTAACGCTTGACTATGTTTGACCCTCAAAGTCCAGTTTATTTGACTGGTGTAACTAATAATGGATTGCATTTATATAGCGCTTTTCTAGGCACCCAAAGCACTTTACAATTCCGTTATTCATTCACTCTCGCATTCACACACTGGTGGAGGGAAGCTACAGTTGTAGCCACAGCTGCCCTGGTGCAGACTGACAGAAGCGAGGCTGCCATGTCGTGCCATCGGCCCCTCTGGCCAACAGGCGGTAGGGTAAAGTGTCTTGCCCAAGGACACAACGACCAGGACAGAGAGAGCTGGGGATCGAACCGGCAACCTGTAACCGAGCTTCAACCCCCTGGACCACGGTCGCCCCCGTAACTGGTGCGTACGGTACTTTAGCCTAGCCGATTTGAAGAGGTGGGCCAGGTCACAGTGAGGTCAGACACTTGCACACCTAGTGCGGTCAGCCAAGTGTGGAAGTCCGATGATTTCTCAACAACTGCTGGCTCTGTGAAATTCGCCTTAAGTAATAATGTATGTGAGAGGACAGTTTCTCACCAATTCCAGAGCAGCTCCAGTGTGGCCACATAAAAATCAAAGTTTGAGATGCTTAGACAGACTGAAGTGTACTCAGGACTCGGATCGTTAAGCGCAGTGTGAGCGCAGGCCAGCAGGAAAGTGGGGACGGGGTGCAATGCAACCAAGCCTAGTGTGAACACAGTCTTTCACTTGGCTAGTCAGATATTTTGTCGAGGTGTAATTTCATCGTCGTCTTGGACGCTGCAGTTTGTGACACCACTGAACTGCCTTCTCCACACACAGAGGTGTTTTTGGTATTTAGTATGCCCTCACTCATATTAACAGGGTTACAAAAATATATGAAACACCCATCAGTGTTATGTAATCCAATCCCACAGCACAACAAACCTTCAGAGTGACCATAAACACCTGTCTGCAAAACTGAACATTACTACCACGATGAAGAGAGGATTTACTGTACGACTGTTGTCTTACACTGCATGAGGTTTTAGCTGAGTGTACCTAATAAACTGTGTGAGTGCAGTTTTTTCATCCTCGTCTGGGGATTGAATGGGTGACCTCAGAAGTCCTGACCCTGCTTCTCATCCGATCGTTTTGACCCGATTATTCAGCGGTTACGTAAGGCGGCTGGCTGTACGAGCTACTACAGCTGGTAACCTGCCTTCATTGCTAGGTCAAGAGTTGTTTCTAAAAGCTATTCAAGCCTGGAAAATAGATCACTCTGTGGTTTGCCAGCTGCCGTGTCTGTGAGACAAAAACTTATTTACATGATTTTGATGAAGTGCAGTTGAATGACACTGTGGAGCAATGGGTTTTACATCTTCCTGCTGCTATCATTTTATTCCCTGCTGCATTCAAATTCAATTCAGTGTGTCAGTGTTTGCACAGACATTCACCCAGGAAAGCTGTGCTTTAGGGTTTAGGAAAATTGCTCTTTTATTTTTGAGTTTATTGTGATATGAGGACAAAATCCACTCACCTCGCTGCAGAAAGACTTTGGCATGAGGCAGGGCGGGTCACAGGAGCTGTTGTCCTCTGGAGGGTTCATTGGAGGACAACCTCCTGTGAAAGAGACAACAGCATCAGATTGAGTACATTTTAATACGATCACACGAGCACAATCGGTTCGTCTCCACGTTTAAAACGTAACACTTGGGGTTATTTCACAGCATGTACTTTCATCTGCAATAATAACTCAGTAAATCCAATGTTTCCAGGTTTATTTTAAAAACAATTTTATGTGTTGATGTGTTAAATGGAGATGAAAAGCTGTACCGGCTTGCCATCGCCCACCACCTTAGATCAATATAGAAATAAGCGCCTAGTTTTTTTTTTTTTCTTCAGTTATATTTCTGACATTTTGTGTAAATTTTACCTCCTACATAAAATTGCCACCAATGGTTTAGGCTTACAGTTGAGCTTAAGAGCGGCTGCAACCTCCAGTTTCTCACTTTAAAGAAAAATTCAGCTGCTCTATTTATTATGCACACTACTGTAGGACAGTGTTTTCTGATCTCTTCTAGCTCGAGACCCCTTTAAAGACGACTAAAGCGTACTTGCAAGTCCTTGACAACAGTTTGATTTCTTAAGCTCAAACATAATGTAATTTTAATGTTTTTTTTTTTTCATTTTATTTATAGATGTGAAGTTGAAACAATTCTAATCAGTTGTGTCATTTAATAAGAACACATCCAGGAAGTTGCAGTTAGTTTTTTTATTTTATTTTTTTAGGTTTTTTGGGATAAAAAAAACACTTGATAATAAAATCATCAGAACAAATAATTATAAATGTGATCATTAGTTGCAGAGACTCCAAAAACTAAAGTCAAATGGTTAAAAAAATTGACAAAAAAAAAAAGAAGCAATTGAACCTTCAGCAACTCTGCTGCAGACCTCCAGACTCAAAGTAGAGCAATTATGCTTTCCCCCCCCATCCATCCATATTTTTATTTTATACTAGAACATTTTTTTTACAAGACTGTCTGTATAATGGTCATAATAATGCTTATTTCTCCCATACTGCTTCAAAGAGCTTCAAAGCCATCTACTTGTCACTGCTACGCTGATGATACACAGATGTGCTTCTCTGTTGAGACTAACAACCTCAGCAGCCTCGTCTACCTCAGTGAACGATTTAATGCTCGTACTTAATAAAAAAATACTAATATTTACTAATGTTTCAAAATTCCTCCACCTCAGTCCTAGCATAACGGAGCTTGTTGAATGAGGTCAATCATGTGATCGGTCTGCTCATCAGAAATGTCAAATCTTCTGCTAAAACAAAACAAACCTTTGTATTATTTTGGCCATTTGAATTTTGCATTCGCTCTTTTTTTTTTCTTTGATCTTAAGCAAAAATCAAACCTTTAATGTTCTCATTTAATCCAAAGGTGAGCACACTTTTGAGGTTGCAACTCCTAAACAGTCCTCCAAAGCCCACCAGCTCAGCTAATCTGTGCGGTTTGTTATTTTCTTTTTACTTTTTAAGTTATTTCTAAAACAAGCTGTTTTCGCTCCTCTCCCTCAGTCAGCTTTCTTCTGATTGTCTGCCCTCTTTAAAAAATGGGGTTCAAACAGCGGGTGGGGGTCATTGCTGCTGTGCTCACAGACAGCAGAAGCAACTGTGTGAAACAAATGTTTGGAGCAGCTTTTTTGGAGTTCCTTACCAGTGACATTGAGTCCATCTGAGCGCTGACACCAGATCAAAGGCCGAGTGGAATTTGGGCCAATGCTGCTGAACCATTTGTACTCGAAACATTCACCTCCTGAAAGCAAAACACAAAAACAGTCAACAACTGTGAAGGCTGTACTGAGTCAGGCAGTGGTGACCATTAATCATATGAGAGACACCAGATTAATAAAGCAGCTGCTAAGTTGTGGCTGCTGACACATAATATGACCGTGTCGTCTCAAAAGGGTCCAGTTCAATGTTTTAATCTTCAGTAAGAGCTTTTGCTTAATGACTTTTTATCAGTGCTATTATGACTTTATCAATATCTCCATCAGTGCAGTAAATGACTGTATTTCCCTGCGGAGTCCTGTGTAACCAATCATCAGTCCAGCCAATTCAGCCAGAGTAAATGAACAATTTAACCTTGAACAAAAGACAGAGCTATTCTCCACAGACGTGGGTACAGTATCGCTGCTCCCGTCAGTGGTACGCCTCTATCTGCCGCCGTACGGGATGAATCCTCTGCGGCTGAGAGGACTTCACCTTTTATGTACTTTACTCTTCTCATTTCTCTCTTTCTTCCTTGCTCCGCTAGAGCTGAAGTCGTTTTTCAAACGTGTTAAGTTATCATTGAATCACTCACTTCGGCTGGCACTTCCCACCATCTTTTATGAGCAGACTGGAGTTGTACTACCACAGAAACATTTCTCAGGAGAAGCGCAGAAGTTTTTTTTTCTCCTTTTTTTCTGGAGGCAGAAATAATGTCAGTAGTAGTCCCAGATATGAGAATATCTGTAAGAACTGAGAAAGGTGATGGATGATTTTCAGCCATATTAACTGAAAAGAAGAGTAATTATATTCAAGCTTTTTAAACTGACTGCATTTTCAATCACTTTCATATCAAACTGTGCCAATTGCACACATTCACTCTACAGTGGCTGCTAAGCCGCTAAGCGAGGTGCTGTCTGTACCTGGCAAAATCACGGCACCATGGTCACTAATAAGAGGGGAAGTTAATGTCATTCAGGTTTGCTGGGGCGTGCTTTCGGCTGCTCCCTTAATTCCCAGCAGGTCACTAAAGCAGATAGATCCACATATTTGATTTGGCACAGATTTACACCCTCCCACTTATTCAGGGTTGGGGACATCACTTGGAGTACCTTCTTGTGACATCCTGAAACTGGGTTTGTAGTCTCCTCCCACTCTTGAATCAGGCTCTTTGGTGTGCAGTGCAAATGTCTTCACCACAAAACCATCTTTCAAGCTTGCTGGTTGTGGGCCGTATAAAATCTAGTAACACTTTTAAACCACCATTCATTTTTAATAAATGGATTTTCGTGTTCATAAAACCTTTTTTTTTTTTTTTTTTTTTTACTTCTAATAATGAAATGATAGGCTCCTGCACACCTCTGCTACCCTGAATTGGACAAGCAGAACAAAAAAAATGGATGAATATTTTACACTAATTATTGCTAATGGTAGAATTTGTTACTTTTTTTTTATCTTTAGTGATATAATTATAGCTTTGCAAATAACACATTTTATAATGAGATAACATTTAGGTGTGCAGGATTAACTTTGGCACATGTGAGGATATTTGAACCCAAATGTTCCCTTAATGGACCTGAGCAGTTTTTGATGTACAAACTGAACCAATCAGCTGGTGGTGATAGAGCACTATAGCACTGAAATAAAGTCTAACGTGTCTTAAACCCATTATGTACTCTATTTACTTACTGAGATTTTAAACTTGTCCAAAGTTAAATTTGTAATGAGGACTTTGTGGGATTTAACAAACATAAAAAATGTTTATGTTTGGATGCTTAAGCAGAAAAATGTTGCAAATATGGATGTTTCTGCAAATAAGCTGCAATGGCCACAAAATCCCTTATATATGTGTTCAATCAGGCAGCACAAAACAAATCTATATCACCACAGTGTGCACAGTGAGCACCCAACATTATTGTTGCCTATTTATCCATCCATAACCACTTATCCAGCTAGGATCACAGTGAGCCTGAGTCCATCCCTGCGACTTTGGAAGAAGGTTGCACTCTGGACAGGTCGCTGGTCCAGCGTGGATACGGATACTTTCTATCTCTGGTACACTAAGAATACCAGAGATATAAAGCCAGGCATTGGCATTGCAGCCAATTTAGAATCACCTATTAAACTAACATGCCCAAAATGAACAAACGATCTCTTTATTGCAAAATTTTACCAGCTTAATGAGATGATGAATTCTTGAGCTACAGCCAAAAGTGAATTTTGCGAGATGAGAATGACCTTTGATGAGTGATCAATAAATCTTCTGAAGAAAATCCTTCTAATAGTTTTGAACATAATGAACGTGTCGATGAGTCTCACATGTTTCTGGTTTCCTGGAGAATAAATGTAACTCCAACTCTGATTTTTACCTTGTTATAAATTCAGATTCAAGTTGCAAATTTCAAATTTAAATGCCTACAAATGGAGGGACTAGTGTTTCATTAAGGTTTTGCTTTTACGTCTCTGGAGCTGCTGAAAAGCAGTGAGCAGCTTTGTTGTTTTTGTTCTTCAAATTATTGTGATTATTGCATTGAAGTAAAAGTGCTGGCCATTCTGTCAATCTGCGTATACTGGAGACACAAAGCACAGTAAGAATCACTATACTGTAAAACAGAACGACTTTAACAGCAGAACAACAGTGTTGTTTTTGTTTTTCTCAAGCCTGGAGCCTCACATCAAACCTTCCCGTCCCTCCATCCCCAGCCTCTCTTTCTCCATCACCGCCTTCTCCTTCCCTGCCTCCACTCTCTCATCCTCCTCCGCCTCCACTAGTCTTGGCTGGGCCACTCCTCCCCCCATGCCTTGAGTGAAGCTGTGAAACCAGGTCATGCTAGCGAAGACTGCTGTGGGCTGTGTACAGTAACAAGGGAGGTAAGGGGGAATTACAGTACACTGTGTGTTGAGTTTTGTCGTAGTGATTCACAATGCTGCATCTAATGGGTGATTAATGCAGCAGAGGGAATCGCAGAGATCACTACTGTAAACGAGCATCTGGGTTTCAAACGTTTGAAAATCTGACTCGAGAAATCCCATCTGGGAGAGCACCAATTGACCCGGCATAACGGGAAAGACAAACAGTAGCAGTTAGTATCTTTTTCTTCTCGATTGTGTATCGGGCATGATAGGGAAGCAGCCCACTGGTTAGCACTGATGCCTCCCAGGGAGGAAAATCTATGCGACTCCTGTGTCAGATCTGTCTTTCCCACAATGTCAGCATGTTGTTGTGCAGTAGGTTTCTTTCCTCTGACAGTCCAAATGCAGCCTGCGGGTATGACTCTGAAAGTAAGTGTCTTTTTGCGTTAACCCTCTGATGCACTGACGTGCTCTCCACTGCCTTCAACCTTTCACACCCCGAGACTGACTTCAGTTTACCCTCGCCGTAAATATTACGAATATGCGGATAAATAGAAGGAATAAATGCATCAAAGTTTGGAGCTGCTGGGCTGCAGCAAGCTAATTTGTATTCATAGAAAGTTCACTGTTCAAATAGACTTTGCTTCTGTTAATTTGTCAAACTTTCTGGCCAGGAGAGGTTGAAGCCGTCATGTTTTTCAAAGTGTTCTCCACCTGTGCAGGGCTGAGACTCCCACTCCTGGTCAGGACAGAGCAGCAGGTTTTCAGGCTCCTGGGCGAGCACGGCTCGTGAGCGGACCTGAACCGAGGCAAAGTCGACGCCGGCCTCTTTGGCGCAGATGTTGACGCACGAGCTCCAGTCTGACCACTCCATCAGGTAGCATTCACCTGCAGCAAAGAACAGACAACACGTGTCGCTTTCCTGTGACTGCTTCACTTTAAAAGGAATTCACCTTAGACTCCATTTAATTAACAGATTATTAAAACAAGCAATGATTCATCAAAAATAAAAATAATTCCCACTTCCCTTAAAAAACAATGAACTTGTACTGCTTATGTTTTTATTCTCTGATGTACATTTCTGGCACATTTTAGAGTTAGAAAACTACCTAAACACACAGAGTAATATCATCATTACATCATTCTTCATCTGTGAAAATAAATTCAGATTAACAGATAAAAATCTGAATTACAAGGTTACATTTATTTACTGCTGACCAGTCAAGTGGTAATTTGCATCCATGGCATTTTATGACTCTGGAGAACGACCTGGGGCTACCTTTACCATCTCAGTGTCTAACCAAATGTAAATGATGTCACAGTCTATGACATCATTCGTTTTTGGCAAGAAAGTAGATTTTTTGTGCTTTTATGATAAATTGAACTTTTCGCGACCACAAGAGGCACCCCCTGCTGGCCATTAAAGGTAATGCTGGTTTAATGCTGGATGCACTTCTTTGATCTGGAAACCATCCCCATCCTTTATGCACAGTCCAAAAAATTAAACCAGTGCAGAGAAACTACTTCCATCTGGCAGCTCATCTCTGTTATGTGGATTTTTTTAAAGTAACTGCCAAATGACCTGTGCAGTATTGCAAGTTATGACCTTGAGCCAAATCTCGAATTGTTTTTTTTTCCTGTAAGGCCACGTGCAGGATCACATCCTCAGGCAGATGGCCCTTTTGGTATATTTTGAGTGAAGAGACTAAAAGGTTACTATGTTTTTGCTATCTGGGCCCTCGACCTGCCTCAGGCTGAGGCGGACAGGATCAGTAATATCTCAAACTTCAGCTCCAGACTTCACTCCTCACTCCAGTGTTTTGTCTTTCATTAAATGTTTACTATTACTTTAGTTTTATTTTCACTCTCTTATTGAACCTCGACTCATTTTGACTGTAAAAGCTATAGAAAAATATCTGCATTGCAGCTTAAGTGTGGGTGTCTGCAGCAGAAATCTGATCTTTCTCTTTGGCAGCACAGAAGTGACGCTTTACCTGTTTATCTCTGGATGATCTGGGTGAGATGTGTGCTGCAGAGATGCATATAGAATATGTATGTATATTTAAATATATCATAGTCAAGATGCTTTGAAGAGTTTAGTGAGAAGGAAGGCGCGAGTTTGAGATGCAGGGTGGCTTGGTTTTGATCATAGTTGACAACTGCAGCTTATCAAACAGTGGGGGGAAACAGAACGTGGGTCAAAGGTTGCAGTGCATGAAAGTGTGTGTATTTGTGACTGTGGAGATGCAACCTGCTTAGATTCCCATGCCAGTCTGGGTCTTGCACAAGCAACTCCTTGAATTTCCTCCCAAATCACACTACAGTACCTCCCTGAACAGAAAACAGGCTGTGCTTTTGATTGCTGTTTGATACTTCAGTGCTCCTGCAGTTTGGCAAAAGAGGCTGGACTGACTTTTTATCTAGGGCACCGTTTCTCAGTGTTTTCCATCTCAGGGACCAGCAGCCATCTGATGAGCGCTTTTTTTCCCTTCCCAAACGGAAAAAAAATCCCACTAGCGAGAAACACACACCACACTTAGAGTATAAAATTAATTCAAACTGAGATACTTTAAAATTAGTCGTGGGTTGAAACAAGGGCTGCATGTTTCTTCCACTGTATTGTAGAGATATTGAATGATGAATGATCAACGACGAGCCAAAATAGACACACAGCACTTTGGAAATGAACTCCACATTTGTATTTTGTCTCTTGGCAGACATGAGGAACAATAATCCCCCCTTCAGGGACTGCTGACACTGAAAATAACAGATTTATGTTTAAGCTGCACCATGTGAGAATACACTCCTGTTATCTGGCTCAATCGTAAATTGGGGCTTCGGTTTCTCATCTCTTCTTATTGAAATGTTGTAGATTTGCCCTATTTAACCAAAAGAAATGCTCCTGTTCACTTCTGTGTGCAGCACAATATGAAGACTGCCGCTTCACAAAATGAAGAGCACTGCTGTGGACGTGGGAGGGACAGTAAACTGTTGAACCTGCAGACCTGATGGACAGATGGAGTCCAGCAGCTGCTGGGCAGAGCACACCTGTCTGCTATGCTCCACGTTGCAAAGCTACATCAAACCCAGCATCTGACAAGCCTCCATCACCAAACCTGAAAACAACTCATCAGACGCAAGCTTTTGAAGTGATAATCCCATCTGTGAGATTTTTTTTGCTACAGTGAGGGGTGACATCTTTGGCCCTAAGCTGACATTCTGCTGTTTTTGCGCTGCGGTGCCGAGACATCAGCTGTCAGTCAAAGAGTGGTCAACAGGCTCCTGTGAAGGCTTTTCTCCTCAGAGGTCAAAATATCCAGCAACACGCGCTTTATATAGAACGGTTTTATTGATCAAAAAATACGTTTCAGCTCGTAACCTTCACAAAAATATTACAGAAAACTATTTAAAAGGTAGAAAAACTATAAGAAACCCGCCCCCTTTTTAAAATTTTATTGGTATACAGAATTTTTTTTTTAACTGTAATGACAGACATAACTGTTTGAAGATGTAGAGACAGATTGGGTTACATCTCAATCCTCGTGCTCAAATTAGAAACAATAACCATGTGACTAGAAAGGATTAGCATTTCATCTGAGTTGGTGTTTTTTTTCCTTTTGTGCCTCCTCATCTCCTCCGTCCTTCTGCCCTGACCTGGAAATCTATCTCAGTCTCAGTGAGAAGACTGAGGAGACAGGGGGGCTTGCCGGAGGAGCTATAACCAGGTGTTTTTTTTCTTTTGTTGCTGTGCTTTCACCTGTGACGCATGAAACAGAAGTGCCACAAAACTGAAATGTGCAAATCACGTCAAAGGGGGGGGGAGTTCCTCGTTTATTTAAGATGTTGAGCGATGTGATCAAACTTTCTAACCTTCAGTTCTTTGTGTAAATGTAATAAATAGTAGCACTAAATTTAAGTTTTCGTGACATTGCTATGGTGTGGCTGCTGACATTGTAAATTACAGCAGAAGCACAAAAGGCAGCCGAAGCAGCCGGCTCACACATTACATTTACTTGCCGTTGCTTTAAAATGCAAAGCGAGAAATGGAGGACGTACCGATAGGTATACTCGAAATATTACACTTTTATTTATGGTGCAATAAATAAGCTTGTGCCCTGCAGTGTGTGAGCTGTTGATTTCCCCCCCTATTGTTTTCAACCCAGCACCTTCGCTTTGTTGTTGTGGTTTTGTCTGCATTTTTCTAGTTTCTGTAGTAGAAAAAAATACCTCTTCAGACTTTTATTTAGTTCCTGCACCTTGGAAGTAAGTGAAGTTTTGCCAGAAACTATTTGTCTGTTGTCTTATACTTTGTTTTGATGACTCCTTTTGTAGACAAATGGTTACTGCTGCTTATGTTAAATACCCACTTCTATTTACTTCCAGGAAAAGTGCTTCTAGTGCAGCAGGAAAGGACCCACCACTGGTGAGGCCTGGGATACCCAATCTTGGCTTTTAAAACAACACTCTGCAGAAGTGTTTATCAGAATCAGAATCAGAATACTTTATTGATCCCTGGGGGAAATTATTTTTTGTTACAGTGCTCCATTTTAAACCAACATTAAGACAAGACAGACAATACACTAACTAAGAATAGTACAATATATACATATATATACATACATACATACATAAGTCACTTATAAATAAATATTTGGAAAAGAAACATGTGTAGCTGTAGCAGCAAACAGTGTGTTAAGTGGATGCGTTGTACAGGGAGATGGCCACAGGCAGGAATGATTTCCTGTGTCGTTCAGTGGTGCTTTTCGGTAATCTCAGTCTCTCACTGAACGAGCTCCTGTGACTGACCAACATGTCATGGAGTGGGTGGGAGGTGTTATCCAACATTGTCTTTATCTTGGACAGCATCCGCCTCTCCGACACCACCTTGAGGGAGTCCAGCTCCATCCCCACAACATTGCTGGCCTTACGGATCAGTTTATTAAGTCTGTTGGCATCTGCGACCCTCAGCCTGCTCCCCCAGCATGCAACAGCATAGAGGATCGCACTGGCCACCACAGACTCATAGAAAATCCTCAGCATTTTCTGGCAGATGTTGAAGGACCTCAGTCGCCTCAAAAAATAGAGACGACTCTGGCCCTTCCTGTAAAGTGCTGTGGTGTTTTTAGCCCAGTCCAGTTTATTGTCAATGTGTACTCCAAGGTATTTATAGTCCTCCACAATGTCAACACTGACCCCCTGGATTGAAACAGGGGTCAAGTGTTTCCTGGTCTTCCTGAAGTCCACGATCAGTTCCTTGGTCTTTGCCACGTTGAGCTGCAGATGATTCTGCTCACACCACGTGACAAAGGAGTCGACCACAGCCCGGTACTCTGTCTCATCATCCCTGCTGATGCATCCAACCACCGCAGAGTCATCAGAAAACTTCTGAAGATGGCAGGTCTCTGTGCAGTGGCTGAAGTCTGTGGTGTAGAGGGTGAAGAGGAAGGGGGAGAGGACAGTCCCCTGTGGTGCCCCTGTGTTGCTAATCACCTTGTCAGACACACACTGTGGGAGACGTACATATTGTGGTCTTCCTGTCAGGTAATCAACAATCCAGGACACCAGAGAAGCATCCACCTGCATCGCTGCTAACTTATCACCCAGGAGGGTCGGCCTGATGGTGTTGAAAGCACTGGAAAAGTCAAAAAACATGACCCTCACAGTGCTCGCCGGCTGGTCCAGATGGGTGTAGACACGATTGAGCAGGTAGATGATGGCGTCCTCTGTTCCGAGACGAGGCTGATAAGCGAACTGAAGGGGATCCAGATGTGGTCTTACTATGGGTCGCAGCTGGTCCAGGATGAGCCTTTCCAGGGTCTTCATGATGTGGGAGGTCAGTGCCACGGGCCTGTAATCCTGGGGGCCACTGGGACGAGGCGTCTTTGGTACAGGGACGAGGCATGATGTCTTCCACATCACCGGGACCCTCTGCAGACTCAGACTCAGCATAAACAGTTTATGAAAGACTCCACACAGCTGGGGGGCACAGGCCTTGAGGACAAGGGGACTCACTCCGTCTGGTCCAGCAGACTTGCCTGAGTGAAGTCTCCTCATTTGCATCTCAACCTGGTATTGAGTGAAGGTGATGGGTGGGGGAGGGGTGTCAGGAATCTCACAGGAGGCAACATGTGAAGAGAGAGGCTGGCACAGTGGTGTGGCTCTGGATTCCAGGCTGACTGCAGGTGAGGTTGTGGGGGTGGGAGCAGACACTGTGGTGTCGAATCTATTGAAAAACAGATTCAACTCGTCGGCTCTATTCTCACCTCCCTCAGCTCCCCTGCTGTTGGTTGGCCTGAATCCAGTGATGGTCTTCATGCCCCTCCACACCTCTCTCATGCTGTTCTGCTGGAGTTTCCACTCCAGCTTCCTCCTGTAATTGTCCTTAGCCTCTCTGATCTTGTCCTTTAGTAACACCTGGACCTTCCTCACCTCCTCTTTGTTGCCCCCTCTGAAAGCCCTCTTCTTGTTGTTGAGGAGGGCTTTGATGTCCTTAGTCACCCACGGCTTGTTATTTGGGTAACAATGAACAGTCTGAGCTGGAACAATGGAGTCGGTGCAGAAAGTTATGTAGTCTGTGATACACTCAGTAAGCCCATTGATGTCCTCGGCGTGAGGCTCACAGAGTGTTTCCCAGTCGGTCACCTCGAAACAGCCCTGTAGTTCCGCTATTGCCGCTATTATGAGCTGTATACATCCTACAGCTGTGTTCTCAGACTGCTCGCAAGGCTATTAGGCGGCCCACGTGTTTAGAATTTATCAGTTTATTTCCATACTGCAAAAATTAGATCACATATTTGGGACAAAGTTTTGTTTCCTAACATAGCAAAATGTGTACGAGACTGGATTTATTGCTGATTAATAATGTAACCATTAACACCAACACACCTAAATGTTAATAAAGGTTGACCTCTATTAAGAGACATGGGCAACTTTTCCCTTTTATGGATAGTTTATTGTGACAAGTGTATCACAACAGCAAAGCTCCTAGTTTATGGGTATTTAAGCCCAATGATAAAATACTTTAAACATGCAGAGTGGTGTATAAGTTATAAAGGAGAGGGAAGGGAAAGCAAGCTACTCAACTTCAAAATACCCAGTGTGTCTTTTCTGTGCTCTATAAGAACAACTTTGGCACTGGACCTAATTTAAATCAAATGTAAACAAAGGGATTTTAAATTAACCGGTACTGTACACATACAGTAAGAATAAACAAAATTCTCCCCCAGTTTTTGATTGCTGCTAAGCTCTACGACTTCTGCAGATATTTCATTTTAAAAGCCATCCAAGAGAGGAAATGGCAGACCGTGCCCTTTCAACAGCTGGGAAACATTTATGAGAACATCTGTCCAAAAAGTACTAAAGTTCATTGACAGTCACAGTGAACAAAAAAGGGCAAAATGCATCAGGCTATAAATACTTAATCAGTGTTTTATGATATAAATAAAAGTGTCAGTGTGATAGGGCATGGCTCTATTGTTACAAGGAAACCTTTAAAAGCTGAGCTCTACATTAGCAGCAACAATCATCAACTATTTATTAAAATGATCAAATCAACAGGAAAATATACTAAATATACATTCACTGGCCACTTTGTTAGGTACACGTGTTCAGCTGCTCATTAACACAAATGTTTAATCTACTAGTCACATGGCAGAAGCTCAGTGCATTTGGGCTTGTAGATGTGGCTAAGACGACTTGCTGAAGTTAAAACTGAACATCAATTTGAAGTGACTTTGAATGTGGTATGGTGTATCTGAGAAACTGTTGATCTGCTGGGGTATTGCTGCACAACCACTGGAAAATGGTCTGAAAAGGTCAAGGTAGGTCAAGGTAACTTTATTTATACCCATAGGCAAGGTAAATTTGCTTTACAGAAAAAATGACAGCATTTGGCATCCCTTTAAAAACACACATACCTAGTAAAGATATAAACCTCACTGTGGCACATATATAGTAATTTTAATATTTCGAATCAAAAACAGTTCTTATTTAATTCAGTGACAGCAACGGGGACAAATCTATTTTTATAACGCTTTGTCCTGCATCTCGGAAATAGAAACCTCCGTCGTGAGGGAAGAAGCTGAAATTCACCCCTTAGAGGATGGGAACCATTTTTAAGGATTGATAAAGCCATCCTCTGTACCAGCTTAGAGTACAGGGACGCTAAACAAGACTGTGGCTCACCTATCAGACGGCTGGACCATCTCACTATCTGATTTAGAGAGTTTTTCTCTGTGACAGAGGTCTGACCAAACCATGCCACCAAACAAAAGGATAAAACAGACTCAATAAAAAAAAAAGAAATTAACTAGCGAGCTTCAGTTCTCTGGGTGTGAATGGCTTGTTCACATCAGGGGTAAAGACCAGACTAAACACACAGAAGGGCAACAGTAACTCAAACACTTGTCAAAACCAAGGTATGAAGAAGAACATCTCTGAACAAACAACACGCCGAAGCTTGAAGCAGGTCAGCTACAGCAGCAGAGAGTTGTTGTTAACCATGTCCAACCCTTTATGAAGGATTATGTCCAGTGTTACAAAGGGCACTGTACTCTGCAGCAACTGTGTGATGCTTGCTGAATATATGTCATAAAGAATTAAGGCAGCTCTAAAGGCAAAAAGGAGCAGAACGTGTACCCAATGAAGTGGCCGGTAAGTGTATATTCCCAGTTCCTTCTTCAGCTAAAGGAAATAAAGCATTATAACTATGAAAAACCATTGTTTTGTCACTTTAATTAGGCAAACACCGCAGAAAAATCAATTTTAATGACTATGCTATGGATTGTGACTTTAAAGCTGGTTGGGCTGAGTCTTTTTTTTTTTTTTAAAGGTGGCTAAATCACACCCTGACTGCTGGACTCTGTGCACTAACCAGACAGGAATAAAACATTCAAGGTCCTATAGTAATTATACAAAACCTTGCATCTGTGTATAGTTTAACATTTCACAGGTTTTGCTTTGTTTGGTCATATATCACATAAATCACAACAGATGTCCAGCACAGCATAAAGACTGTGCAGAGACCTAATCAGTCACCGAAATTAAACAAGTCATCCTGTGCGGGTCGACTGTGGGCTGACACTGCCAGATTTGTGGGGTTGTTACTCGCTGAGGCTACCCATGCTGAAAATGCATGTGCACATGGCACACTAACGAGCGTAGTGTGTAAGCATCCTCCAAAGCTTCAGAGCCTCGGTCTTATTTTTGGTACACTTGGTCTCGCTCTGCTTGATAACTATTATGTTAGGTATGGCTGTCGCAATATCACATTTTCATTACATAATTATCATGGCCAAAAACATAAAATCCAATTTTGGTTACATGTTTAACATGTGGGATAAAACCAAGCTCAGAGTCAAAAATAACACCCAGGTTTTTCACTTGTAGCAAAGGACATAGTGAAAATGCCTCTAATTTAGACAAGAGTTTCTCTCTCTGAGCCTCAGGACCGATGATTAAAACTTCAGTCTTGTCCTGGTTAAGCTGTAAAAAGTTTTCTGCCATCCAAGATCTTATAGGTTGTGGAATGATCTACCTTGCATGTTAGGCAGGCCTCTTCTCTTTCTGAATTTAAAAGTCTTCTTAAAACATATTTATTCGCTGAAGCCTTTGGCATTGATTAGAGGGGTTGACTCAATTTGTTTTAACATGTTTCAATTTATTTTAGTTTTTTAGTTATTTATTTTATCTTATCTTATCCTCATTTTAATTTTCTTTACTTATGCTATTAGCATGTACAGCACTTTGTGAACTCTGGTTTTATGTTAAAGTGCTTTATAAATAAAGGTGGTATGTATGGTATCCAAGATCTTATATCTAAAATACAGTTAAAAAGGACATCCATTGGTCTGGTGTCATCAGGAGACACGGAGATGTACAGCTGCGTGTCATCAGCGTAACTGTGGAAGTTCACTCCATGCCTCCTGATGACACTGCCGAGAGGGAGCATATACAAATTAAAAAGTACAGGGCCTAAAACTGACCCTTGGGGCACACCACATGTCATTTTATGGATCTTAGAGGAGCATGTATCCATACTCACCATAAAAGTTCTGTCTGAGAGATAGGAAGTGAACCAGTTATGTACAGCACCAGAGAGGCCCACCATGTGTTTCAGTCTGTTTAAAAGAATAGCGTGGTCTACTGTATCAAAGACTGCGCTTAGATCCAGTAGCACCAGGACTGAGAGCTTTTGGGAGTCCCAGTTACATCTAAGATCATTTAGAACCTTTAGGAGAGCCGTCTCTGTGCTGTGGTTCACCCTAAATCCAGACTGAAATATCTCCAGGATCTGTCTATCATTTAAAAAAAAAAACATTAATCTGAGTAAAAAAAAAAAAAAGTTTTTCTAAAATTTTACTTAAAAATGGTAAGTTGGATACAGGTCTGTAGTTATTAAAATCATTACAATCCAAATTGCTCTTCTTCAGAAGGGGCCTCACCACCGCCGTTTTAAAGGCAGCAGGGAAGACACCCAACGAAGAGAGCAATTCATCATGTATCATATCCATAAAGTGTTTTAAAAAGTGAAGAGGGGATTGGATCTAAAAGACATGTGGTGGGTCTCACTGTGGAGAAAACTTTCTTAACCCTTGTGTGGTGTTCGTATTTTTGTTACTCAGCCAGTGTTCATGGGTCTGGTGGACCCGCTAGAGTTTTGGCTTTCCAAATTAACACTATCAAACAATTTTATGTTAAATTACTCAACAGATGTTTACTTCATCCCAATTACAAGACATATGAACAGCAAACATGGTTAATTTTTTCCCTTTACCTTTGTTAGATCACATTTATGAATTAATGTGCCTCTTGTTTTTCTTTTATATAAAATGTTATAAATAAATCAGTTATAATCAAGTGGAGTGAGTGGAAAGACACAACACATTTACACGTGAAAAAATAATTAATTGTTTAATTTTTCTTTTGAAAAAAACTGAACACGGGTCTCACAGACCCGAACACCATACAAGGGTTAAGGTTCTCAGCATTAACCAGGACAAAGCTGTCCAGTGTCTCCTCAGGTACAATCGAGCCCTCAGATGTGTTTAAAATCATATCGCGAGAAGATAAAATATCAGATCTGATGGCGCTGATCTTTCCCCTGAAGTGGTCTGCAAACTGCTCACAGAGCGAGTCTGTGGGGGTTCTTTGGGAGCTGTTAAAATCAGGGTTAAATAAATGATATATGGTGGAAAAGAGGACCTTGGGATTATTTTTGTTATTACTGATTATTTTGGCGAAGTATGAATTTCTTGAATTCCTTAATGTATTATTGTACATTGTTGCTCGCAAAGTATTTCATGGTTGATTGCATTTTTATTTTTCCTCAATCTCCTTTCTGCGGCCCTGCAATTTCTTTTGAGTTTTTTGACTCCTTTGTTTCTCCAGGGTGATGCATGTT
This sequence comes from Copadichromis virginalis, assembly GCF_057382275.1. NCBI lineage: Eukaryota > Metazoa > Chordata > Actinopteri > Cichliformes > Cichlidae > Copadichromis > Copadichromis virginalis. The sequence continues at coordinate 35,290,860 of NC_140628.1, read as the reverse complement.
TTACGTTAATCTTTTTAGTGGTGAATTGAGCAACGGAGTCAAGGCTTTTCTTCAGTTGGCTGTTAAAATGATTAAAAATAAAATCATAGGGTGCAGGTAAAATCACAGGGGGGCATTCGTCTAAAACCTTGGTAAAATTTGCAGCCACTTCAGAGGTTAGATAGCGAAAGTGGTAAAATGGTCAAATAAAATTTGTTTGGTGGTGAGTGTGTTGTTGGTTAAAGATGCAGTCCCACCACCTCTCTTACCACTTCTAATAGAAAAAGAGAAATTAAAATTTGGTGGGAGGCCTTAGTGAGAACAACTTGTGCATCTGAACCCAGCCATGTTTCAGTTAAAAATAAACAATCAAGTTTATTATCTAAAATTAAATCATTAATAATAAAAGACTTGTTCAACAGAGAGCGGATATTTAAAAGTGCCATACTGATTGAGACTGGTGGATTTTTGACAGTAGAGTTCAATGGATGTTGACATTTTTGAAGGGGTCGGAGGTTATTAATGTTTTTGGAGTTACTGGATCCGAGTTCACATCAGGGGTAAAGACCAGACTAAACAGAGTTTTGTGTATTACTGTTAAAAGTGGAACAAATATAGATGCTGGGACCAGAGGGACATCAGTCAGTGGCGGACAGATCAGCAGGTAATGTCGGTTTGGTCTAATGTTTATAAGCTAAACTGTAAGCCATCTTTGAAAACAGCTGTGACCAGCAAAGCTTTGGACTCTTTCACATGCTCGAGTTACATTGGAAGGATTTAGTGGGGTTTGCCATTTTGAATTCTTTCCTGAACTAAAACCTTAACAGAATAAGGAGTAAGAATAAACAGTACTGCACTTCGAACTCTTTGCCGTGTACATCTAATTAGCTTACGGCCTTAAATAGGAGCCACTTGTCACTTCCAAATCATTATTCAGCTAAGTCCATTGTGAGATCAGAGGTTATATTAAAAAAAGGCCTGTTGGTCCTGGATGCAATCGAGGTCATGGTATGATTAGTTCCTCTCTCCTGCTCTTTATTGGATTTGGCTAAGTTTACAGCTCCAACCAACATAATCAGGGATAACAATACACTTGGCAAACTCATTTATTTATCATCCCAGAGTGCTGCCTTCAAGTAATCAGGGTGTCTACAGGTATAAGCAAGCAATGTAAGACTTTTTAATGCCACTTTAAATGAAATTTAAGACCAAAAGGGCAGTTCGATCGTTAAGCGTTTCCAGGCACCCGCTTTAACCACCAAGAGTAATTGCGGATTTCCAGCTATTTCCCGTTAAACTTGATCTTTCCATTTTTGTAGGCTAATGAACAGGCTGCCTAAGAAGGCATTCGTCTTTATCAAGAGGATGCTTTTTGCCTCAGATCTGTTCTCTCACAATGCCCCACCCTGTATCTAGTGTGTATTTAAGTGTGTACAAAGCCACTTTTGTCAGTTGGAGGAGGAGATTTGAGCCCACTAGTGAAGCTCGTGTTGCCCTTAATGCCTCAATAAAGGCCTTATTTGTTTCTCTCTTTTTACTCATGGGTTGAATTTTCCTGACCTTTTATTGTCTGGACTTATTTAACAATTTTAAACGGCGTACATAAATCAATTCGAGCAGCCTTTGTGTATGAGATGCACCATTTTAGCTGGCTCATGCCTCTGCTGCTGCGCCACGTTTCACCCAAGCCTTTCTTACAATCAAAACACAAATACATCTTCAATCTATTCTCCTCTTAATCAGCATCTCCATTCATACGTGAGGTGAATAAATGAATAAAATCTACACGTCTCCGTACAGCAGATTGTGCAGTCGTATCTTGGCTTGCCATTTTGTCTTTTTATTTCAAGCCCTGAGGATCTTTTGTTATCTCGCCCACACAGATTATTGATTGCACCTTTTTTTTTTTTTTTTACTATTATTTTATCTCTCTCACTGTATGTGTGAGTGTGTTCAAATAATTTTTACTTCTAGGTTTCTTTGCTGTACAAATGGAATCAATTGAATTGTAGGGGTCACAGCTTTCATTTAGATTCTCCTCTCTGTCTATTTCACTGGAAGAGCAGGTGGTCCAAATATTTTGTGCGTTCCACATGAACCAGTTCCTGACGGCTGTGCCTCTGGCTTGGCCGGACACTTCAACATACTAGCAGGGCTTTGCTCTGGGGAGGACTGTGAGCGATCGCCCTTTGACTGTTGTTCTAACGATAACCTCAGCGTGTTTTACTCTTCTCGTGTGCTGCGAGAGGTGAAAAGAAGCAGCTGTGACTTACAGCTGGAGATAGATACCTTGTGAAATTGGAGAAAATGATAGAAACTATGAAGTGAATCGAAAACCCACACATATGCAGAGTACAGCTGTCATGATTTGAAAAAGCAGAGAAGACAAGAGTGCTCTCTAAGCTGATGCAGGCGATGAAGTAGAGAACCCAAAAGTAAATGAAACTCCCATAAAAAAACACAGTTAGACAAAGCTTTGGTCATAATGTAGTCCATTTATTCTGACTTGAGCTATGCTGCTGCTTCTCATTTTAGAGGTCATGATAGATAGTGAGCTCTGTTAGAGTTTCGAGGTAATGCTGAGACCAAACCCACACGCAAAAGACCAACTTTCAGCACCTCAAATAACAACTGCCAAACACATTTAGGCATTTCAATTCACTTGGCTTTTAAACGTTACAACAAAGCTTGTTTTAATGTGTATTTAAATGCTCATAATGGCTTCCCTGTAGTATACATCAGACTGCTGAGAAGTGTCGACTGTGCTGTGTATGGAGAGTGACTTGTTGAAGCTGAGAGCAGTGACACAAAACAGTTTCAGTGTCCACATGCGCCACTTTTAAACACTTTGTGCACCGTCTTACAAGCACAGCATTTTAAAATGCTGATGTCATAATTCCCACCCCTTCTTGACTCTGATTGGTTTGTGAGGAAGAAGTGACGTTACATAAATTGTAAAAGCTGAACGATGAGGGTGTTTTTACACTCGGAGCAATAAGCATTGATCACATTGAGCTTCATAGGATTTGCATAGAAAACTACTCTGTGGATTAAAGCCTTAAATCACTGCTTTAATAGACAGGTAATGAAGACAGATAATTAGTAAACACTAGTCTCAAACACCTTCTACAGATATGATGATGTATGAGCATGTATTTACCTGAACGCTAGATTAACTGACACATCTGTATCAGCATCTTCAGCGCATGACAACCGATCCAAGTACTCAAGTGATGTTGATGTTAGCAACTATTGCTATTTCTAACTTTGTCTCCTGCTAGCAGCATCTGGGGTTGAAGTGCTGAAAACTGCAGCTCCTCTGGTGGCCACTTGAGGCTGACGCCAAAAGTGTAGAGTCCCCGTAGGCTCCTATGTCAAAATGCCCAATTTCACAGATATGAAATTAACATGTTCACAGCACAGCACACCCCTTCATATCAACTGTCCAGGTAAAGTTTGGCCTCTAACTGACAGATGTGTTATTGCTGTCTGCTCGGTCTCACAGCTAGACTAATTCCAGTCATTGAACTGGACCTCCTGTTTGCAGTGTTAGTGCTTTTGGGAGTTATTTTAATGAAACTATCTGAAAAATATTGCAGACTGCTGTGCGGTATAGCCCTTCCAGCACTAATTAGCACTGATAACCGTCTGGTTTAAAGTTGATTACTCCTGGATCCAAAAGAACAACCTAGCAACAATCTAAATGCTAATAAAAAATAAACCCAAAAATCAAGGGGCTCTTTTACATAAAGTCTATAGACTCCTTGTGGGTACTTCATGCCTGATCAGTTTTACTGACAGAGACTGAGGTTAATAGTATCCAGCATATTGCTGCCATAGCTTACTATTACTTTGTGTGGCAAAAAGCTGATTTGGAGGAGCTATTTCAGTCACAGAATATTAAAGAAAATTAAAGTAAAGTAAAGTAAGAGTAAAGTCATAATTGATTAAATTTTTTTCATTAGAGAACTTTTTTTTAATAACAGTGGACTGTGCTTCTAATTGCTTCTATTCAGTGTTTGGACTTTCCAAGGTTGCTCATGCAGCCCAAACAACAAATAATTACCACTGAAACCTTGAAGTCAGCATTATTACCTGGACATGGGAGGACACAGCTCTCTTTCAGTCTGATCTGCTTGTCTCCATCGACAGCCACCTCCAGGCTGCTGCACAGCTCCTCGTCCACCAGGCTGCCCTCGCCATCGCTGGAGCCGTCCGACACGAAGCAGGACAGGTTCCTGAAGCGCATGCCGTGTCCACAAACCACATTCTGACAGGACATAAACACCACAGAAGAAGACAGAAGGTGATGAGTTAACACAGTGAGGGAAGGGGGTGTCACACAAACCTGCAGCAATCTGATGGCAGTTTAATAATCCTAGTAAATTCAACTTCTGCCATTTGAATTGATGGAAAGATCAACTAAAGTCAAACAAATACAAAAAGTGTTTATGCGTCTCAAACATTTTAAGAGAAGAGTAAAAAGCATCGCTGAGCTGAGCTGTAGGATGAAAAGCTGCAGGCATTAAGCTGCACACCTCCAGCTTCTCAGCAAGGCAGCATACCTGACCTGGAAATGTATTGTTGCTTAGAACAGAATATGTTCTATATATTTGCAATATGTACAGCGGTTTGTATTTTTACAGAAACAAAAGAGCACAAATACAAACATGGATGAGTTAAACCTCTACTTTTTAAGCTGTCATTCGTCTGGAAATTGTGTGAACTGTAACAAATGATTAAAGGGGACCATTTTCCACACTCGGATAAAGGCAGAAAATTAAGGTCAGGGATAGCATCTCATGCAGGACTGCACATGTAGACCACTTGTTAAAGTGCCCTTGTGGATTTTATTATGTGGGTAAGACTGGTAGGGCGTTGAAAACACAAAAGCAGTATTGGAAATAACCTTCTATTGGCAGGCGGGCAGTACAGAGTGTCTGCTGTTCTTGTTTTGACGTTATTGGGACACTAAAGAGTGGAAGGGATGGAGAAAAAATCCTGGTGGATTAAATGAAGAATTGTTATTGTCCTGTTTTGTTTTATGAGTAGAGATCTATTAAAATGTATTTTAATAGATAAAAGTATAAGGAAGATAAGCTTCCCCATATATTTTCAGTCTCTTTCCCGTGTGGGAGTTAAATTGTCCTTTATATTTGTTCATGAAAGAACAAAATATCTCACAGGATCATTCTATCTGATACATTTTCTGCTAATATTTGCATTTGCTTAGTTAGGTAATATCATTTGGGAGCAGTGTTGGTCAAGTTACTTGAAAAAAGTAATCAGTAACTAATTACTGATTACTCCCCCAAAAAAGTAATCCCGTTACTTTACTGATTACTTATTTTCAAAAGTAATTAATTACTTAGTTACTTAGTTACTTAGTTACTTTTTAAAAACACGATTTACAACCTGAAGAGGTGATAAAGTGATAGATCTTTCAGCCCAATTCTACTTTTTCTACATAATCCATCATACAAAATGTAATCAAATGGAAAAGTCTCTTTTTAAAACTTGTTTTTATCAGTTTTAATCTTTTAACTTTATGCATCAAGCAAAACATTTAATTATATGCAACATTCTCTGACTTGAATAAATTAGTTTAACATTTAAACCTATTTTCTACACATTCCAGCACATAAAATAAAATATTTTTTGTGTTTTCACTCACTCTTTCAAACAGATGCAAGTAAAACACAGCAGAAAATAAATAAAGTCAAAGACTCAGCGGTCCTTTTGCTCTATTTTCACCTGTAAAGCAGGAGCAGGGTAGGCGGAGGGTTACCCTGGTGTAGGTGTGCTGCGGTCAGTTGAAGAATCCGCGCGAGTGTCTCTGTGAGTTTCCCATTACGTCGTAGCTACTCGGTGCTTGCTCGGAAGTTTAGGGGTTTTTTTCGCTGTAAAAAGAAGTTTTCTTCCCACGCACGATGGACGCTAATGTTTTTGTCACTTTTTATGGAATCAAACTCAAAGTAAGGTCAGTACTTCCACACTTTAAACGCTGCACGCTCATACTCTCTCCCGCACTCGATATATTATCCATTGTTGATCTGCACACAGCTGCTGTCACCAACGTCGCACTTGCTTACGTCACTGTCATGAGACATTCTCGCAAAAAAAATCACGGTTTTAGTAACGCAGTAACGCAGCGTTCCTACGGGAAAGTAACGGTAATCTAATTACCGATTTTGCAATAGTAATCCCTTACTTTACTCGTTACTTGAAAAAAGTAATCAGATTACAGTAACGCGTTACTTGCGTTACTGCCCATCTCTGTTTGGGAGTCCTCCAGGCTGGGTCCTGATTGGAGTTTGATAAGAGGTTACCACCCACAGGATGGTTTGCCTTTTTCTGAAGTGAATGCAGAGTGCATTTAATAAAATGTCGACTGTCTCTGCCTCTCACTCTCACACAGCCGAGGAAGGCAGAGGTTATAAGCACTTCCTTTTTGATCAACTTAAGTGAGGGGCAGCAAAGGATGTTAGTAACAGATGACATTACCTGTCTCTGTGTGTCCCCATAAAACCACATTTACTCTTGAAAAGTTTTGCTTTATGTCATAAAGTATTGCACTGGATGCTTTTAATAATCTGACCCGGTGCCACACGATGCAAAATTGAGTGTACAGGCTGCCAAATTTCTTGGCAAAGGTATTAGTTTACAGTAATGCATCAGCATTAAAGATGCATTAGATTGATTTTTTTTTTTTACTGTCCATCTCTCAAAATAACCGTATGAGTGGGGAAATGATGAGCTTGTTCATCAATACTAAAGACTCCATTATTTTTTATCAGGTTCTTAGACTTCACCCTCCTGAAATCCACCTTCTGGCTCAAACTGTTTTAGAGTATTGATCTCAGCTGTGCCTGAGCTCCATTTCTTGTAGCTGACAGAGGTCGATACAATTATTAATGTTTAATGTACCTGGATTATGGTATAACTTTTATATGTATTGACATACCTCTACCCGACACTCAGACCAGGGGCTGTACTGCCAACGGTAGCAGGGTCGGACAGGACAGGGTTTCCACTGCTCCATCTGAGAAGGGCACGGTCGGCCATCGCCCTGAGAAGCCTGAACCACCGACCGCTGTCGCCACATCTTACCTGGAGAGTAAAAAAGAAAAAAAAAGGTTAAATTTATCTCTGGTTTTCTGTGGATCTCTCATTAGACTTTTATATAAGCAGGATTTTGTTACTTGTTGATCTAGTGGAAATAGGTTAGTGTCGCAGAACTGTCTTTATTGAGTGAATGTCTGTCTTTTTGTTCCGTCATTTTTTCCTAGAGCATCTCCACACCCATAAGCACGTTCAATTCATGATTTTTTTAAGACTTTCTCCACTTCAAAATGTGTTCCCTACTGTGAAAGGAAACAAGATTATCATTAGCAACTTAAAGAAGTCCAGACGCTTTTCTTTGCAAGCTCCTTTGACTACGATGACCTGGATGACTGAGAACCTTCACAGCCGAGATTATCATTGTTATCCTGAATGGAAAATGAAACCCCTACGGCATACAGTGCAGTTTTTCCTTCTAAAGATGTCCAAGTAATGAGCTTAAATCACCAGGAGTAACGATATTGTTCCAGCCATTCGGTGTTAATGTTGTGCGCTGACGTTATGCAGAGTTTTGCAGACCATTGTCTAAATGTTGCTGCTGTGTACTGTCACCAGGGGGCAGTCCCAAAATTATATGGAACCACCTTTCATGTGGGTTACTCTTGCTTGTGTTTGTGCTGTTGTCGTTCCTTTAGCGCAGAAAACTATTCACTCTTGATTTTTGGAAGACTTGACAAAGTCAGTGCAGTAGCATAATCTTCTCAGTTTTACAACTGTCATGAACCAATGTTTGTGTTCTGGTTTGCATCACTGAAGGCAGGTATGTTTGACCGTGCGTCCACTAATGGTGCACATTGCAAACACTGCTGTCACATTCTCCTATTTCTCTAAGCAGCCCAGGGCCTACTACACATGCTGCAGTGGTGGGCTAACTGGGGTTGGGGTGGCAGTCAGCCTGATTGGGGCAGGACATCCACTGGACCCTTTCCTTCTGGGAAAAACAAAGTTCCTGTCCCTTTACTGTTTTGCTTGACATTGTTTCCCCCTTGAAATGTTTTCAGCAGCAGACAGTATAGGGAAAGTGAGGCTTATAGGGAACCAATCCAAAGTTTAACAATGTCAATAGTATAAAGACGCTACATTGTGAAGTAAAGATTTACTTCATATGAGAAGTTGAAGCAAAGAAAGTCACTTTTACTTGTTTAAGTAGAACTGAAGTAGAACAACAGGTTCCTGTGTTGAAAACTCTCCACCCCAGCACTGAAATCTGAGCATTTTGTTTTACCAGCATGAGAGAAAATTAATATCAGGAGGGGTTTTTTTTTTTCTTCAAAGCCTCTGGAGCTCTTGGTTTCTTGATAAAATAATACAATTAATGCAAAGTTCAAAGAGACTTTTTCCCCCCTGAACAATAAGCTAAACACAGAAACACATGCAGTGACCATTGTGGTGTGCCACACAGCAGTCATCCATTCCTTCTATAAACAGCTCATTTAAATTCATGTGTATGCGTTTGTTTTGAATGTATTAAATTAATCCTACGGCGCACAATAGCACTTCACTTAACAGAGCAGGAGTTTCTAAATGGCATGAAATACTGCACCTTTTTTCCCTTTACCATCTTGATTGGTTCTTGGTCAACTTGAGTAAAAAGGCTTTTATTCCACATCAATCAGAAAAACCTCTTTAAATAAATCCAATTCATCGCAGAACCCCGGAGACCATTTGATTTAAGTGCAGAATTGATGCTATGAATTAACTGAAAGACTCGACATAGAAGCCCTTCACACACGTTTCTAAAAGCAACCTTCCTGTCTACCTGCTTTAAACTGCCCACTCTCAACTCTCACAGCCCTCCATTTGTTGCATATTCTACTTACATTTTCACACTGACAATCCAGCAAAGTGCTCACCTCAAAATCCACCTTTACCAACCTACATTGGCTTTCAACACATAAAACAACCAGCGTTCCCACACATTGACACGCAAACTGTACAATTTCATATCCCACTCCAATAAAAAAAAAAAAACTTCCCCCACACATACACAGAAAAAACGCACATCAAATAAGGTCCCCGCCTTTGCCCTTTTTTATTTTTTGTAAAAAAAACCTTTTTTTATCTTATTCCTTTTGATTTACCAACTATTGCTGTAGCGCCCTTTCTTCAAAGGGCTCCCTCGGCCCTGAGGAGCAGGAACATATAATGGGACAGAATCAATTGTGTGAACTCCTGGAACAACAACTAGGCAACAGGACGACAAATTTTCTATGGTCATTTGGAAAGACTATAACACAGTAACTTTGACTTAAATAAAGACTCCCTCTGCTTTGTTTGTGGGAGTTTTTCTAGCTAGCTACATTTGGAAATGTCTGAGATGCGTGTCTCCCAAATACACGCTTTGGTACCATGTGTACATAACATGTATGTAGCCCACAGTAAGAAACAGAAGTAGAAACTTTTTGTAGGAATTAGTAATTTGGTTTTTGTTATTTATTTATCGTTAGTTTCTGACCTGGATGGATAATTTAATTTTTAATCAATAGAATTTTTTGTCCCGCCTTTAACTGTTCCCATTTTGGTTACACTGGTAAGGCTGCTTAGTCCCACATCAGCATGCATGTGAAATAACTCTGACCTTGCTCCTAGGTCAGGTTTCTTTTGTAGTTGGAGATTTAAAAAAACCCCCCAAATTAAACAAACTGAGAGTCCACAGACCTTCTGGAAATCCATAGAAGTACGCTGATCTTTTATTACAATGGGTGTCGAGCCACAGCTCATATGGAACTCAATCTAATTCCCTAAATTGTGGTAGGACAGACTGTGCAAAACATCCATCCTTTGTTTGGCTAATTTCACACTAATAAACTGCCCAGATAAGCCAGCAGGCGTGAACTGGATAGCACTGACATTTAAAAGACCCTGGTCTGACTTTATTTTACTTTCTTGGTCTCTGTGCATGCACATCATTTTGATTATTGTTGTTGGTTGTGATACAAAGCACAACATTTTAATACAACCAGAACATTGTTCCATCATTTCTGCAGATGTGTCTTCATTGTGGTTACCCATCCTCCTTTTGCAGTTTGGCATCCTCTAGTATTTTTGTTACACACTGGTTACATATAGTTACACTTGGGGACATTAAACATGGCCAGTTTCAAAGGTCAGTGTTTCTACAAGTAATTCCCTGTTTCAGACTCTGTACATCAGTGAGCATACATTTCCTTCACATGGTCATCTCATAAACACTTCTTCTCTTCTGTTTGTGGGAGCCAGTAAATCATAAGAAAGGGAGGAGGAGAAGCTTAAATGGCTTGTTTCAGATGACGTGTGAGGGCCTAGTATCAGATAAATAAGGAATATCTCAAACTCTGCAAGAAAAAAAAATCCTCTCCTACAGTTACATTTTTTTAAATGCACCACACACATGTACACAATTGACCACACTCCAATATGTGGTCACACCAGCTGTGGGAACAATGAGTTTTTAGACTACACCTATCAATAAACTTGGCCCACGTTTTGATTTCAAATGCACACCTGTAAAGTTTGGTAAAGCTGCCAAGAGTTTACATAAAACTGCATCCTGCACAGACAGACACACAGATGGATGGGTAGACATAGTACTAAGTACTAAAAACTGCTTGTTTGGCAGTTCTTGCTACAGTAAAGACGGACTAAGGAGGTAAAAACAATAATAGCTCTGTTATCACAGTTGGATCTTGTTTTTTCAACAGATAAATGGTAAATATAGATAAAGCAACAGGAATGTAAGGTGGTTGGAAATGGTCATTATTTTTTATTTGATAGGACAGTGTAGCACAGACAGAAAAGTGAGGGGAGAGAGCATGAGTGACAGACAACAAATGGGATACATGGTACCTGGGCCACCTGCTCTACCAGGTGAATTACAAGTGTGCGTCAGGAGCCTGTGTTTCACCTGTTTTAGCTTTAGTCGTCTGTTGCAAATTCAAGAATCTATGTTTGGCCATTTGCCATTAAGACTGAAGTGCAACTTTACAATCTGGCATCCTCTTTTATAACACGTCTTAAAACATTTATAGACCATCTTAAACGTATATGTGCTTCATTATTTTGCCTGAACTTATTTATCTCGTTTACTTGTTTATGTTGGCATTTGCCTTTACTCCAGTGTAATCTCATTATTGCACTTGAAAAGAGCAATGGAAGTAAATCAGTAAGATTAATGTGCAATTAATGATGAAAAGGAGGCGCAGTGTTTAGAAAAGTTGTCTTGTTCGTGAAAGGTTACCGATTTCATACTCCTGGATTTTGATGGCACTGGAAGCTGCTCGGGACAAAAACGTGTGTGTGAAATTCTCACCTTCTAGACCACAGGTCTGTGAACACTCTGACCAGGCCGACCACTCCAACAGCTGACAGTTGACAGGACACTCGACCACACAGGAGATGTTCATCTGCCACTTCTTCTCCAAATTCATCTGCAGCACATGTTTCAAACAGCACATCATCAAATCATTCACATAACAGACAACCAATCATTACGCTGCAAACTCAATCTGCTATGGTCAGACACTGACTTGACCTCTCAGTACTGCAACTCCCAGAAGTCTCTGTTCTGGCAAAGGGCAGGTTTCCGGCCAGCTGAATTGGATTATAAAGGCTGCTGTGAAAACCATCCTGACACAGTGTGTTTTTGTGAATGAGCCAGATGATGAAGTGGGCCAAGGGTTAAATAGCTGTGGGGAAGGCTCTGCCACAGCCCGCCGGCTACAATTACATGGAGTTGACACATTATGAATGAATAAAACGCCCAGCCAGAAGCAACGACAACAATCTCTGCATGGGAATATTCTTAAATATTTCATGTTGCTTCGGGCTGAATAGTACTGGAACGGTGCGATAATATATTTTAATGAGTTATGTGATCACGTCATTAAGAAAAGAAATTAGAGTGTCAAACAAAGAAAGTAAAATTGGATTCTTCCAAGAAACAAAAAGGGAAGGTCCAAAAGCAAACACCTGAAGGATTTTCCAGTCTCACCTCTTCACAGAATTTTATATCCACCGATTTGCCATCGCTGCGAACGCAGTCAAGCATCCGGGTTTTGATGCCGCCGCCACAGACAGCGTTTGGACTCAGCTGACACGTACTCCAGTCTGAAGAGAAACAAAACATATTCACAATTTTACTAGTTTTAACATTAAAATTATTAACACAAATATTGAGAATCACCGCTGAAGACGGCACTGCTGTTTGTGCCTACGAACAGCAATTTGCCATGACCCCCTTTGAAGAAGTCACCTTATACCCAGTGGCATACCTCTTCCTAGTGTTTGGAATGCCCAGTGGCAGTCCTGTTATATAAATACCACCTGCAACGTAAGCTGGATTTTTTTGCATTGTCAAAAGGAGGATCTTCAACTTGAAATTCAGAAGTTAAATCTGCCAAGAAAGGCAGGCGAGAAGAAGCCAAAAGCCAAAAAACTTTCTTGTAAAGACAAGCTGTGAGCTGCCATGTTGGTTCATGTCAAGAAGTTGGCTCCAAAGGGTCCTCTTTAGACAGTTCAGGGTGTTAGGAGTGAAGCTCGAAAATGACAGTCTAGTCCTGGAAGAGAAATTTGTATGTGCAACAGTGAGAATGCAGAAGTGCTACAGGATACTCCTGATCTGATGGCTGTTGATGGTTTGTTCATGGTGAACGGTTACATTTGGGCCAGCTGAATAGCATGCTTGGAGTATTCGACACAATGCAGATTCTAAGGATGGTAGTGATTCTAACACAGGTCCTGATGTTTGTTTATACAACTTCATTTTCAATGCTGACTCCAGGCACATTTTTTTCTGTGCTGCAGCAACAGCCTGGGAACTTCTTGTACTTTGTAGTGATGCCCAGCACGATGTTTTTTTTAATACTACGAGGATTTATTTTTACACAGTACATGTAGCCTGAAACATAATCGGAAAGGTCGTATAGAGAAACAATCTCGCTTTGTTCCTTTTTCTTTATCACACTCACAAAATGGAAAATGTCAAGCTTTCGGAGCAACAATGGCTCTCTCACAGAAAATATAAATAACACCAGATAATAAGTTGAATAAATATGCAAAGACTTGGCATCTGCTGTGGTTTAAATAACTAATTTCAGTTTGTTTTCTGCAAATAACTGAAAATAAACACTGTTGAATAATCCAGCACAAAGACAGCACTGCAACGTTGCCCTGAACTTTATGAGTGCAACTCTACAAAAGGCTTACCAATAGCACTGGCAGTAAAACAAAGAGCTGTTCTAAAGCTTCAACAAACAAATCAAGCATGGCATCCAGATCTTTAAGGAAACTGTAAATAAGTTCTGAAATATGATCTGAATAGATATGATTTGCACTGAAAGCATTAAATGTGCTATTTAATTGAACTGAGACTGTGTTCTCCCAAATGTGTCAAAGTTGGATTATTCCATTATGCAAATTCTTTCTAAAGTTGATTACTTTTATTATAGCGTACCACATCAACTTGAATAGTTCAAATGAATTCTTGAGAAAGTCTTCATTTAAGACAAGTCCTCAATTTGTAATTTTCGCAACTTGGAGGCAGAAACGATCACAGATGCTGCGAATCAACAGTAGCATTTATTTGGAGTTATATTTGTTGACAAAACCACAATTTCTACAAATCATTTCAGCACAGTTTCATTTTACAAATGACTTAAAGAAAATTCTGGCTGTTTAGTTACTATACAGCTTTGGTACATTTGCCTGCTAGGTGCTAGCTCTGTGGTTCTGCAGCTTTTCAAAGGCTTTTTTGGCACCAAAAACAGCTGCTCAGTCTGCAAATAAAACCTTGATGTGAGTTCTCTGAGTGCACAAACACAGTTGGATGCTGGATACCAAAATAATGAGCTGAAAGATGCTAAATGCTCCGAATAACTGAGAGGAACTGCTAAGCTGGGTGATAAGGATCTGCGGGTTTGTGACAGAACACAGCGCTTACTTGATTAATGATTATTTAATATAGTTAATTCTATCTGTTCTAGATGAACACAGCATTCTGGATAAATTCCAGTCTGGTTTTCGTAGAGCACACTCTACTGAAACGGCACTTATTAGAGTCTCTCCAGTGACATCCTGATGAATTATGCAGGAGAATGCTCTGCCTTGCTGATGTTGGCCTTGACGCCTGCCTTTGATACTGTTTGTAACCTGGGTTTAAAAGATGCATAAATAGTAAAAGATAAGTGAAGTCTGAGAATATAAATATCAAAGAGTTCATTTATTTAAATTTTCTTGTTTATTAAAAAGGTAAAAGTTCATGTAAAATTATTAAAAACATGTTTGCATTGTTTAAAATAAGTTATCTTTCTTTTCTTGTGAATTGTTTGTGAGAACTGTAATTTCCTACGGGGATAAGGTCGGTGAAGGTAACACAGGGTGGAGAAGGAAAAGGGAAAAAGAGACGAGAGCGCGAGAAGAGGTGTGCGTGAGTTACACGGAGCATCTGGAGAAGTTAGCTTGTTTTTTATGTACTAAGAGTAAGTGTGTTTTGACTTTTCGGACAGATAAGTCACAGTGTCGGTAAGCTAGTGACATAACACGTAAAGTTTCAGCGTGAGTCTGCTGGACTGTGTGCTTTGTTTCTTGCGGCTGTGCACGCATTAAGTTAAAGTGAGGCTAACCCAGCCGTTCGCTAATAAGGACTACTGTAGGCTGCCGTTTCGCTATAGTTGTGGAACGTAACAAGCTGCAGAGGATCGTTACCGAACTGGTTAACGACGGACACACCCCAGATAGTCACTCTGAGTGCCCGCGTCACTCAGAGTACCTCTGGCAACGTGGGAAGCTAAAACAGGTAGCTTGTGGAGCACGTGGAGATCACGGACCTTCCTCATCTTTGTGCTACTGCATTCAGAGCGGAGTGTTTCTGACGGAGCTGAAGACAACTTGTTACCTGGATTAAGCTGGTAGGAATTGCACGTTTCACAAGGTACTGAGTTTATTTATTTATTTTTTGCTCGTTGAGTGAAGAACTTCCGGTTGGGAGATCGTTTTGGATTTATACTGGAGCAATACAGGCCTGCAACGTAGGGTTTATCTCTGCCGGCTTTAGGTTTAGTTTGGGACTATAATTGTTTTATCACTGGTGGTTTACACTGTATGTGTGGAGATTCTGTGTACAGTGGGTAAATTGCTGTGTGTGTTTTTGGTTTGCCTGAATACTGAAATCTGCCATTTTATTATTTTCTTGTTTTCATTGTTTGGTAAATTAAAGGAGGGTTGCAATGCTCTACTTTACATGGTGTATGACATGATTTACTGCACTATAGACACTAGTGTTAATTTTCGCGTGTAGTGCTACTGTTAAGGAATAAGCTTCATTGATCCCAGAAACAAAAGAGAAGTTAATTTAAAACATCGTACGAGAGTACACTAGAAAAAGAACCCAAAGCCCATTTATTTAATGGTATTGAGTAAATGAGGGCTACATAAAATGGAGGCACCGCTGGGATGTTTTTGGGTCTCATAGAAGTATTAAAGGAGCCACACGCTAAAAAAAAAAAAAAAATTAAAAGTTAACCTACAGTAGCTAGTTTACACTTCTTAGTATTTTTGGCTATTATGAGTATGGCAGACCACACCAGGCTCGCTGAAGAGGTGGTGTCGGGGTGAAGGTTTGGAGGAAGCTAAAGCACTCTTGGTTCTGGTTCCAGAAGAAGTGGAAATAGCCCAGATAGAAGAAACCTTGGAGACTATTAAGTGTCTAGGACGAGTCCGGGTTAGAGGGCGCTTGTTCCACACCCCCTTGAGCTGCCTAATGGTTCTCTGCGAGTGCAAACAAAGTATACCTAAAGATAATGCACCCAAGGAAGTGCTGGACCAGCACAGTGGTGAGAGATGGCCGATAGTGACTCTTAATGAATGTGCAGCTCGTGACGATTTTGCTGTGAAGTTGAAGAGTCTCTTAGACACTGAGGGTAGGACTATGGAAGACATACAAAGCTTATTTCGCAGCTTTGCTCCTCCGCAGCGCAGCTCTGATCCTTCCATAAACTCCACTGAGTCTGTCTTGCAAGCGGTTGGTGATTTTTTGGAGAAGGCACGTAAACCACAAGCTGAAGGTGGTTATCGGCGTTTGAGGCTGTTTTCAGGGAACTTACCAGTTCCCCCTAGTGAAGACCCCTTTGACCATTGGCTTGAGCAGGCATGGCTCATGGTAGAGGAAAGTGACTGTACAGACAAGGAGAAAAGGCGCAGGCTGATGGAAAGTTTAAAGGGGCCGGCGTTGGAGATTGCCAAATCGGTCCGTGAGTCAGACCCTGAGGCGGGCCCTGTTGAATACCTGGAAGCTTTGGAAAGCGCCTTTGGCAGTGCTGAGTCTGGGGATGATCTCTATTTTGCTTTCCGCTTAATGCAGCAACAATCAAGTGAAAAACTGTCTGATTTTCTGAGGCGTCTGGAGAGGGCCCTCAGTAAAGTTGTTCAGAGAGGAGGATTTCCAGCTTCTAGCAAAGACAAAGCTCGCCTAGAACAACTCCTGAGAGGGGCTGTTGTTTCCGATCTCATGCTAATTAATCTGCGCCTGAGAGAGAGAAAGTCCAAACCCCCAACTTTCCTCCAACTCTTAAGTGAGATTCGCACAGAGGAAGAGTATGAGGCATCAAGGAGGAAACTCAATACCTCAGTCCAGCATGTGCAGACAAAACCTTTAGGGACTGACAATACAGAAATACAAAGTCTCAAAGCTGAAGTTAAAGAGCTTAAGGCCAAGTTAGCCACCTGCATGACTAAGTCCCCTGATGTCAAAGAGAAAGGCCCGTCCTCAGTGCAGTCAAGTGAGCCCAGTGACACCAAGGAACTGGCTGCTTTGAAAAAACAAGTGAAAAGACTGCAGCAGAAAGTAGCCCAAGGAGATACTGTTCCGGACTCCTCTTTAAAACTGGCTACCATGGCAGCAGTAGAGGCTAACTCAAAGACAAGGACCCCTTACCAGAACAGAACGCCTTTGGATGAGCAGTTCTGTTACCGTTGTGGGGAAAAGGGACATTTTGTCGCAAAGTGTCAAAATCCTGAAAAGCAGAGCAAAGTTATTCGAAAGCTCATCCAAACTGTCAAGACACTGAAAGAAAGTTCAAGTACTTCAACAAGTAATGCCCCTGACACTGACTGTCATGTCAAGCAGGGTCTTCTGACTTCTCCCACCCCAGCTGGAATTCCGGAGGGACTGATTGGGCCCCCAAGTATTGTGCCACTTAAAGTGAATGGACAGCCCTGTAATGCCTTATTTGACAGTGGATCACAGGTCACCATAATATTCGAGTCCTGGTACAAAGCCCATCTGCCTTCCACCCCAGTGCATCCAGTCACCGGTCTCAACATTTGGGGTTTAAGTGAGTCCAATGTCAGTTACCCCTACCTTGGCTATGTTGTGGTAGATGTTGAGTACCCGGCTGAAGTGACTGGCACCAAACACACAGTACCTGTCCTTGCCCTGATCTGTCCAAGCCCAAAAGAAGAGCAGATTCCTGTCATTGTTGGCACTAACACCAGCCATGTCCGCAATTTGGTGCAGGAATGCAGAAAAGAGGGGCGTGACATAACCAAAAGCCTGGGCATCCAAATTCACAGGGAGTCGCTACCCACTTTCACAGACTCCATCACCCTAGGCTCTCAAGATGACCAGGTTGGCTGTGTGACTTGGCAGGGTTCAAATCCCTTGTCCTTACCCCCTGGAAAAGACTTGCAAATAACCTGCAAAGTTCATTTTCAGCAGACAGTTGGCAAAGAGATCTTGATGTTTGACTCTTCTCCCTTAGCTCCTCTGCCGGGTGATGTCCTGCTTCAACCCATGGTTGTGCCCGCCAATGCGGTACAAGTTAACAGCTTCAGGATCCTGGTGCAGAACCAGTCCGCCAGGGAAACCATTATCCCGGTTGGAACCGTCATGGGTCACCTTTATCGCACCGAAAGCGTCATCTCCATGCCAAACAAAGAACCAGAGACGACAGCATTTGACAGCAGCCAGATCGACTTTGGTGACTCTCCTGTGCCTGAAGAGTGGAAGGGCCGGCTTAGACAGAAACTAGCGGAACGCTCCCACGTCCTCTCAGTCCATGAATGGGACGTTGGCCTTGCAAAAGAGGTGGAGCACACCATCCGCCTGGCTGACACAAGACCTTTTCGGCAAAGATCACGTCGACTGGCACCTGCAGACATAGAGGATGTAAGAAAACATCTGCAAGAGTTACTCTGTGCCGGCATCATTAAAGAATCCCGTAGCCCCTATGCCTCACCAATTGTAATAGTTAGAAAGAAAAATCGCACCATACGGATGTGCATAGACTACAGGCTCCTTAACAGTCGGACCGTGCCAGACCAGTACACGACCCCCTGCATTGACGAAGCACTGGATTCTTTGTCTGGGAGCAAATGGTTCACAGTGCTGGATCTGCGTAGTGGATACTACCAGATTCCAATGGCAGAGGAAGATAAAGAGAAGACGGCGTTCATCTGTCCCCTAGGCTTTTTCCAATTTGAGAGAATGCCGCAGGGAATAACAGGAGCACCTGCGACTTTCCAGCGTCTAATGGAAAAAACAGTCGGAGACATGAACCTCCTCCAAGTCCTGGTTTACTTGGATGACCTGATTGTTTTCGGAAAGTCGCTGGAGGAACACGAAGAGCGGCTCATTAAAGTCCTAGATCGTCTTGGAGAAGCAGGACTAAAGATCTCCCTGGACAAATGCCAGTTTTGTCAGCCACAGGTGAAGTACCTCGGGCATATTGTGTCTGCCCAAGGTGTCTCTCCTGATCAGCAGAAGATTGAGGCTGTTACCACCTGGCCTCAGCCCCACGACCTAAAGACTCTGAGATCGTTCTTAGGTTTCTGCGGATACTATAGGCGATTCATTGCTAACTATGCTGCCATTGTGAGACCTCTCACTGAACTGACCAAAGGTTATGCTCCGACACAAAAGAGCAAGAAAAAGAGTCCAGACATCAACAAGTCCTACTTGAAAGAGTCAGAACCCTTTGGAGATCGGTGGGATGACGCCTGCAGCAAAGCCTTTCAGCAGATCATCCACTGCCTAACCCATGCACCGGTATTAGCCTTCGCTGATCCTACCAAGCCCTATGAGCTCCACGTGGACGCAAGCTTCAAAGGATTGGGGGCTGTCCTATACCAGCTACAAGAAGGGGACCTAAGGCCAGTTGCATTTGCCAGCAGGAAGTTAAGTCAGGCTGAGAAGAGGTACCCCATACATCAGCTGGAGTTCCTGTCATTAAAGTGGGCTGTGGTTGATCGCTTTCATGACTATCTGTATGGGGCGCGCTTTACAGTGCGAACAGATAATAACCCCTTGACTTATGTTCTGTCTACGGCAAAGCTCAATGCCGTGGGACACAGATGGTTAGCTGCTTTGTCCACGTATGACTTTGATGTCCATTACAGACCAGGCAAGCATAACATAGATGCAGACATCCTCTCCAGAAACTTTGACACTGATGCTGAATGGGAGACTATACCAGAGGCAGCTGTTAAATCCATCTGCAAAAGAGTACAATTTTCAGAAAGCCCAGGGTGTTCCACCAGATGTGTCGACCAAACCGGGGCTTCCCCGGAATGCATCCCTGACATCTATGCATTTCCTCTTACAATGGAGTTACAGTCACTGGAACACGTCTCAAAAGCTGATCTCGCTAAGGCACAGAAAGAGGATCCAGTCATTGGTCCAGCGGTCAAAGCTGTTCAACAGAATTTATGGACAGGCAACACACCGGAGCTGTCGCTCCTAAAAAGAGAGAAAGATAAACTGACCCTGCTGAGTGACGGTCTGCTCTATCGCATCACCAAACGTCACTCAGGGGAGGAGGTCCATCAGCTAGTCCTGCCAAAGGTGTATCATGATGTTGTGTTGAGATCAGTACACAATGACTCAGGACACCTCGGCATAGAGAGAACTCTGGATTTACTCCGTCGAAGGTTCTACTGGCCCAGAATGTTGCAAGACACTGAGGACCATATCAAAAGTTGTGGTGAATGCATAACACGCAAGACTCCTGCCCAGAGAGCCGCACCGCTTCACCAGATCTCCAGCAGTGGACCTATGGATCTGGTGTGCATTGACTTTCTCTCAATGGAGACGGATTCCAAGGGCATGAGAAATGTTTTAGTGGTCACAGATCACTTCACGCGCTACGCCCAGGCATTCCCGACCAAGAATCAGACGTCTCAAACAGTGGCCAAAATCCTAGTGGATAAGTTTTTCGTCCACTATGGTCTTCCGGCTCGTATCCATTCAGACCAGGGGCGAGACTTTGAGAGTCGTCTGATCAAAGACTTGTTGAAGAACATGGGGATACGGAAGTCGCGCACTACTCCGTATCATCCGCAAGGAGACCCTCAGCCAGAGAGGTTCAATCGAACGCTGCTTTCTATGTTGGGTACTCTAAGCACAGAAAAGAAACGTCAGTGGAGCCAGCATGTCCCTTATTTGGTCTATGCTTACAACAGTACAAAATGTGATGCAACTGGTTTTTCGCCATACTTCCTAATGTTTGGCCGTGAAGCCAGACTGCCAGTGGACTTGTGCTTTGGGACCACAATTGACAAAGCTGAGGAAAGTCATTCACGTTATGTGTCAAAGCTTAAAGAAGATCTCCGTCAAGCCTACAAGCTAGCATCCGAGACGGCAGACAAAGTCCATCAGAAGAACAAAAAGGGCTATGACAAGAGAGTTTGTTTCCAGTCTCTAGAGATAGGAGACAGAGTCCTACTAAAGAACTGGGGTCTCAAAGGGAAGCACAAGTTGCAAACAAGATGGAGTCCAATACCTTACCAAGTTGTTGGAAAAATGCCCAACCTTCCTGTCTACCAACTAAAGAAAGAGAATGGGAGTGGTCGTCTGAAAACAATCCACAGAGACCATATCCTTCCTATTGGCCAACATGTGAAATTGCCAATCCCTGAAGAAGGCAATAACTGTTGTGACAGACAAAAACCAAAGGGCAAGAAACCAAAGCAGGCCACAGTTGCGTCTGACCCTCAGCTGTCACAGGATTCTGATTCGTCCTCAGAAAGTGAATACTATGAGCCTCAGAGATACTACTACACTCAAGAAAGAGTGAGAGAAGCATTAAGACAGGCTCTTAGATCTCAAGCAGTGCCACAAGAGGATTATGCAGGAGACCAGGATGACGTCAGTGATGAAACGGATTCTGATCAGCGCAGTGAAAAGGAGGAACTGCCACTGGAGGATGAAGACGTTAATCGGGACAGTGAGACTGAGCCCGACCACATGGTGGATATTCAGGAGGAGTCTGACCAAAATGAAGAAGATGATCAAGATTCTGCCCCAGAACCTGATCTGGATCCCATAACAGCCCGGTCTGCCAAAACTCAGAAACCAAATACACACCGTAATTTGTTGGGTGACACTCCTAAACTAAGGCCTAAGAGACAGATTAAACCAGTAGTTCGTTTAACCTATGATGAGCCAGGAAAAGCTAAAGATCAGCCTATCACTATTATACATAGAGGGGTTGTTATCACTATAGGCAAAGACTAAGAGCCAGAGTATGTAAAAAGGTCATCCTACTTCCCAAGTTCTTGTAGTTCCTTGGTAGTCTGTTGAGGACACCAGACATTTAGTGGGGGGAGGGTGTAACCCGGGTTTAAAAGATGCATAAATAGTAAAAGATAAGTGAAGTCTGAGAATATAAATATCAAAGAGTTCATTTATTTAAATTTTCTTGTTTATTAAAAAGGTAAAAGTTCATGTAAAATTATTAAAAACATGTTTGCATTGTTTAAAATAAGTTATCTTTCTTTTCTTGTGAATTGTTTGTGAGAACTGTAATTTCCTACGGGGATAAGGTCGGTGAAGGTAACACAGGGTGGAGAAGGAAAAGGGAAAAAGAGACAAGAGCGCGAGAAGAGGTGTGCGTGAGTTACACGGAGCATCTGGAGAAGTTAGCTTGTTTTTTATGTACTAAGAGTAAGTGTGTTTTGACTTTTCGGACAGATAAGTCACAGTGTCGGTAAGCTAGTGACATAACACGTAAAGTTTCAGCGTGAGTCTGCTGGACTGTGTGCTTTGTTTCTTGCGGCTGTGCACGCATTAAGTTAAAGTGAGGCTAACCCAGCCGTTCGCTAATAAGGACTACTGTAGGCTGCCGTTTCGCTATAGTTGTGGAACGTAACAAGCTGCAGAGGATCGTTACCGAACTGGTTAACGACGGACACACCCCAGATAGTCACTCTGAGTGCCCGCGTCACTCAGAGTACCTCTGGCAACGTGGGAAGCTAAAACAGGTAGCTTGTGGAGCACGTGGAGATCACGGACCTTCCTCATCTTTGTGCTACTGCATTCAGAGCGGAGTGTTTCTGACGGAGCTGAAGACAACTTGTTACCTGGATTAAGCTGGTGGGAATTGCACGTTTCACAAGGTACTGAGTTTATTTATTTATTTTTTGCTCGTTGAGTGAAGAACTTCCGGTTGGGAGATCGTTTTGGATTTATACTGGAGCAATACAGGCCTGCAACGTAGGGTTTATCTCTGCCGGCTTTAGGTTTAGTTTGGGACTATAATTGTTTTATCACTGGTGGTTTACACTGTATGTGTGGAGATTCTGTGTACAGTGGGTAAATTGCTGTGTGTGTTTTTGGTTTGCCTGAATACTGAAATCTGCCATTTTATTATTTTCTTGTTTTCATTGTTTGGTAAATTAAAGGAGGGTTGCAATGCTCTACTTTACATGGTGTATGACATGATTTACTGCACTATAGACACTAGTGTTAATTTTCGCGTGTAGTGCTACTGTTAAGGAATAAGCTTCATTGATCCCAGAAACAAAAGAGAAGTTAATTTAAAACATCGTACGAGAGTACACTAGAAAAAGAACCCAAAGCCCATTTATTTAATGGTATTGAGTAAATGAGGGCTACATGTTGACCATCACATTTTGCTAGATAGGCTGAGACATTGGGTGGGTATATCAGGGTCTGCTTTGGACTGGTTGACATTTGCCAAACCTTCTATCAGGAACCTTGGTGTAACTTTTGACTCAGCTCTGACTTTGGACACTCATGCTAATTTATTGGTTCGCTCCTGTTTTTATCCTTTAAAAAATATTGCTAAGCTGAGTCCCATTGTTTCACACTCAGAACTAGAAATGGTCATCCATGCATTTGTCTCATCTCATTTGGATTATTGCAATTCTTTGTTCACTTGTTTAAGTAAAGCCTCTGTGGATCATTTGCAAGTTGTTTAGAACGCTGCCGCAAAGCTTCTGACCAAATCTTCTAAATACTCCCACGTTACACCCCTGCTGATCCAGTTGCACTGGCTCCCCATAAAATTCAGAACCAACTTCAAGATTTTGACTTTGACATTCAGGGCTCTGCATGGACAAGCACCAACCTATATCAGAGATCTTTTACATCATTACATCCCCAGCAGGTCCCTGAGGTCATGTGATCAGGGCTTGCTGGTCGTCTAGCATACGGGCTGAAAACGAAAGGTGATAGGGCGTTTGTAACTGTGGCCCCCAGACTCTGGAACTCCCTTCCTTTAAGCCTGAGATCTGTGGACTCAGGTTTTTAGCTGTTTTTTAAATGAAACCACTATCTTTTTAAACTTGCTTTTGGTTGATTTCTGTTTTTCTGTTTTAGCTTTTCTGTGAAGCACTTTGTGATTTCTGTCTTGAAAGGTGCTATACAAATAAAATTTTACTTACTTTACTTACTTAATTAATATAGTTATTAAATAGCAGCGTTCACTAATAAGCTATCACGTAAAAGGTAATCCTGGCATCAAGTGCACTGTGTTTTACAGCATTAAATGACCCTTACAATACAACTGTTATCTGCCTGCTTTGAGAGCACATAACTTTACCACATATCAAATATTTGCCAGCGTTCAGCAGGTTGCAGCTGTTGATTTTACCACCCTGAGTGTGAGCAGAGCTGGAAGGCAGGTGAGAGGGTGTCATGATTTAGATGAGAGCAAGAAGCGAAAAGAAGAGGAGGAAGCATTGAAGTCACAAGAAACCAGCCTTTCACAAGTGTTCTGCCTCTGTACTTGGATGTATTTTCAGTTCAAGCGGGATGATGTGGAGGGGACAAAACACAAGGAGACGCTGTTTAGAAGTGTTCGAATGCCTCAGCTGTCACAAAGTCTTTACACTTCAGAGAGAATAAATCCCAAACAGTGAGAGACAACCGTAGTCTGTCTTCGGCTTTTTATGGGGGAGCACACAAAAATGCATTGTCGCTTTATGTTGTCTCATTCCTCTCTGAAAGTTGCTTACCTTAAGCTTTTATACAGTACGCTCATACACAGAGTCTCCCAGCAAGGACAAGAACAAGGATTTTTATATAAAACATCAATTAATTGGTAGAGTTTTTGATATGACGTATTGACACAATGCGACACGATCAAGTTAATTACTAACTCCACTGCTGACACACTAAAATTTCCCAGCCATCAGAGAGCAGAAACTACATAGACCTTTTAGGATACACATGCCAAGCATATAAATGAACCATTTTAAGCTGCCAGATGACTCAGCAGAGCAGTGCGCATGCCTTGTACTTGCCACACTGTAACTTTGACTTCAGCTCATTACCTTTGTGGCATTACATTCTTCGTCTCCTTCTGCCACCTCTTTAAAAATAATCAGTGTGGCTTTGTTGTATTTCTGGAGTCTTTATAGCTTCTGGCTGTTGAAGATGACTTTTAAAAACAGATGCCTGCAAAGAGGTCATTTAAGATTTCTAACATCTCACTTATATCCAATAAATATGGACCCCCTGGGCGACCGTGGCTCAGGGGGTTGGGAATCGCATCTGTAACCAGAAGGTCGCCGGTTCGATCCCTGGGCTCTCTGTCCTGGTCGTTCTGTCCTTGGGCAAGACACTTTACCCTACTTGCCTACTGGTGTTGGCCAGAGGGGCCGATGGCGTGATATGGCAGCCTCGCTTCTGTCAGTCTGCCCCAGGGCAGCTGTGGCTACAACTGTAGCTGCCTCCACCAGTGAATGAATAGTGGTATTGTAAAGCGCTTTGGGTGCCTTGAAAAGCGCTGTATAAATCCAATCCATTATTATTAAATCTGGCTGCCATTAGTGTCTTTTTATGGCGGAATTGCGTTGTGTGGCCATTTGGTCTGATTTGAGTCGCCTCCTTTGAAAAATAAGCAGAATTTAAAAGCTGAATATGAACAGAAAAATCCAAAGATTTAGGAAGCAGAACTTGGCACCCTGAGAAAATAATTTCTGTGAAGGGAAAAAGCAGCATTTTATTCCAGACTTGGGGTTTCACTGCCTTTAAACAACCACAGTGCTGCTTAAAAAAAAGAAGAAGTAAAAGAAAAAAACTTGCAACAACGGGGAGGCTGAGGTATCACTCACGAAGAGCGCCGTGCGATGAGCGGCTGTTTTTAGCTGCAGTGAGCTCGTTTGCAAGCTCAACTCGGGAAATTGTGTCTCCTTCTGCTGAGGAGCTTTGTGGCACTCTGGGGACTGGAAATAGGGAGATCGCAACAAGAAAGACTGACAGTAAGAGACAGAGAGAAAGGCAGCAAGGAAAGGAGAGAAACGTTGCAGGAAGGAGCAGCTTGGATGATCTCTGCATCAACAATGGAAAAAGAATACCCAATAATAATTTCTGCTCATATATTAAGTACATATACCCCAGGATACCTGCATGCCACTGTGAACTCAGCAGTTGGGATAATATGTCACCTCTTCCAAAGAGCAGAGGGAGCAGGAGGGTGGGCTTCCAAACTAAGTGAGTGCCAAACTCTGCTTTTATTCGCTTCTATTGAAATTGTTTCTTACAGTTTCCAAAATGAAACATTAATGCATAACCTCAGTGACATGTGAGGTGGAGCTGTGATGTCCCGAGGATTCGAGGGGGAGGCTCGGGTAGGCTGCCAGCTCAAATCTATTTTGGAAATCTTTCTGTTTACAGTTAATCAGAAATGTTTTCTGTTCTAAGCAGTCACACACAGAGGTGCCACTGAGCAAGGCATTTAACCACAGTGGCCTGCAGCCAACTGGTTTACTTGTACTCTTCCAGGCTTTAATGGTTGTAGCTGCAGAGAAATCAAACTTAATGTGTGCCTATTCAACCTCCCTGTGCAAACCGGCGCTAAAGAGATAAACAACCAACCAATAAATAGCCGGCTTTTAGAGACGAGCATTGTGAAGACCAGCTGTGAGCTGGACTCAAAACAGTCCTATTAACGTTACATTGCCATTATACAAGGTTTTGATAACACCCCGCATGGTCTGCAATTATCCTACTAGAATGAAACAAAAGCGATAAGGATAATGAAAAAAAGAAAATAGATGAGCTGTTTATTGATCGCTCATCCCGTGAGGGGCTCAATCTGAAATGGATGCTGCATTTTAAGGCTTACATTTAAGGGGCTGATTTTCATGTCACTGATTTGGTTCAGATTTGGTTCACATCACTGACAGCAGCCCAGAAATCACACAAGCAGCAGCAATGCTGCCATTTTCAGGAAATACGTGATGATGCAGACTGCCAGGGGGCCACAATCCCCGTGTTAATCATCCTCATCCACTCGGAAATGTAGTGAAATAACACAGACAAACCTAAAAAGTCCAGAATACTTCTTTTTACTTCTCACAGTAAGGACTTGATGATTAATAGCACATCTCTACTATTTTAAGGAACTCCTGCGTCACCATGCCACCACGCAGTTACATCACCATGGCGTTGTTAAACATTCACATATTAACTGAACATTAACACTGGTTAGATGTATCATCGCCACAGCAACTTCTGGTGTGAGACACCCAGGCCAAAATCCTGAACATGCATGAACATGAATTTTATTTATACAGCGCCAAATGACAACAACAGTTGCCTCTCAGCGCTTTATATTCTAAGGTAAAGACGCTAAAATAATACTAAGAAAACAGGGTAAACCCCAACAATCAGATGATCCCCTATGAGCAAATGTTTTGGCAACAGTGGGAAAAAAGAACATCAGGCTCAGGGAGGGGCAGCCATCTGCGTGAGGGGAGGAAGACACAGGAATTCACAAACCTGCTCTTTGTATGTGGCTTGGAAGGAGTCTAAATAAAAGATACGAAAAAAAACAGCTATTAGCAGTTTGTCTGGGCTAGCTTTTATAGTCTGGAAGGCTCAAGTGAGCCAGGACCTTCTCCAAGACAATGTGTGGAGCGTCCTGCTGTTCTGAGCCATAAAAACATATTGTACAATCACAATACTCAAGGAGCAAACACAACATGACTGCAGTAACTACAACAGACCATTAATAGTCCCAAGAGTCTGTGCCTTTCCTGCCATGAACTGTCTCTGTAAGACGCTTTTCTTTCTCCACCTGATTATTGTTAAAAAAACAGCTGCTATTAGCTGATGATTGTTTCTCTATTAATAACCAGCAAAAAAGCCCTTTGACTTTTATATCAGTACATCCTTTTTGGGGAGATTCAGTGTGCCATTTTAAACCAACCAATGAGTGTGGGTTAGGCTATAAACCTGGGCTTCTTCAACATTTCCTTTTACCTGTGATGTTGTAGAAGTAGTTGAAACAGTTGAGGTTAAGGCTGCAGGGCTCCTTTTCGGTCGTGTCTGGACACTCTCTTCCTACGCTGGGGGGTCGAATGGTGTATGCTGTCCGCACTCGATAGTTACTTCTGGTACAGGGCTGAAACAGAGACTTCCCATTAAAAACCTGAGCCATTAGAATGCATAAATGATTAAACAGGCCATATTGTAGCGAGTGATAAGAAGTGAATGGAGGCATATCCTTGACCCGGAACAAAGTCATAGCGTTCCTGCAGCCATGGTGTTCATGTGTTTTGATGATTGAAGGCACTAAATGTGTTAGAATTATTTATGAAGTTATTGGGCCGCGATTCATTTAAAATGTTAATGTCAAGATGTTCTCCGATGGCTTTCCTACGCCTGGAGGAATGCCTTTAAATAAGACTCTTTCTTTCCCAAAATGTGGAATTCGATGTTTTTGTTCCAGCAGGAGTTTACAGGAGGGCTGAAACAGATATTCTACTGGAATGGTAAATCACCAGACTCTACACGGTCATTGCTCGCAGAGAAAAGAGTTGGGGGAGAAAATGACAGCCTTTTGAATAACTCCATTGCTGGCATGATGAATAAAACATGTGAGAGGCCCTGCTGGTGCCACTGCAGACTCCACGTCGAGACTGGAATTGTGGGAAGATGGTGCGTCAAGCACTTTGGGAGAGAATGGGGTGTGATTAACAATGGCCAGGGTGCTGCTGTGAGAACAGCGGGTGAAACCAGAGCAGTTAAAGCGGCTTTTTACCATCAAACGGAGGTGTCGGGCGGAGGAGTTGAACAGGATGTTCTGACACCTTTGGAAGTTTTTGCAAAAAGAATGAACATTGCGTGTGTGCTGCAGCCTGTAGGTGTGTGCTGATTGCAGGGGCTGCTGTCTTTTTACAAATATGAAGTCACCATGGAATAGGAAACTGTCTCAGCTGTAGACCAATATCAGTTATATTTAATTTACCATAACTTTTTTACAGTGAAGTAATTTTTTACAAACTGAATTTGTGGTCTTGTGTAAGACTATTTTTGGTTGTCTGCCAAATCATGTTCACAAATTAGCTGCAATATTTTTAGCCTCAGCTTTTATGTTTGCTGCTACATTACTGCTGAAATATATCCAGGTGTGTGTGTGTGTGGCTCTACATGCTCCTGAATCTTTATCATAAATCATGTTCCCTCCCTGCTGAATGCACAGTGAGTGCAGTGTAATATAGGTGATATATAAGCCATTTTTCTCCTTCTTCCCAGTTCATATATCTCTTTTATTCCTCCTTGGTGGATGAGAAATAACCTGTTGACAAAGATTCACACACTGCTCACAATGATACAGTACAGCCACGCTTTGAATTCCTGAACCTCAGAAAATTTTTTCCAACAAGAAAATCATATCAGTGGACTTTTACAGAAATCTGACCCTGCCATATCTGCTCTGTGCCAGACAGCTGAGCTGCTGCTTTCTGATGTGGGTTCAGCTCTCACCAGGGTGCAGCGACTCCAGGGTCCCCAGTCGCTGAGGACACAGTCCTCAGGGCAGGGCAGCCGGCTTTCCCTGGCCCCCAAGGGCATCTCCTCCGGGTCGCACAGGTAGTCCTCGACGGGCTCAGATGGGCCGTCAATTGTGTTGAGCATGCACCTGTGGGATCGGGCAAGGAACACCCAGAGTTTGACCTTGTTTTAGCAATTCTGCTGTTGTGGTGCAAAGAAAGAAATAGTCAGACAGTGTGTTTTAACTGGACAGGGAGCTGACAGGTACATGAAGTACCTGACAACCTATGTGCTTCTCACACGGCAGGGTGGATCCCCCAGAGTAGGTGAGGTCAGGTCTATAAAAAAAGTCTAGTTTCACCTTTATTTTAACTTTTATTGTAAGTTTTAACAAAAACATTTTTTACAATAAGTAAAAAGTAAATTGTTTTTTCAATTAAACCAGAACCTGGATTTCCTCAACGACCTCAGTCAGAATATTTTATTTAAATTGCAGCTCGTTACACCCCAGTCGGCCATTTACAGTATTAATTTCCCCTGCTCTAAGGAGGGACAACTCAGCTGAGGTCATTAGCATTTTTACTCACTCTGACTGTACATTAGCCGCTCTAGCAGCTTAATGGACCACCAACAATCATGCTAAGATGCCAGGTTGGTTATTATCAGGACTGTATATGTTGATATCTTTTCAAGCAGAGTTGCTCCCATGTATGTGTGTTTCAATCCACTGTTTTTAAGATGTTTTTGTTTTGAGTAATTCAATCTACTTCATCAGCTGATCAGTACCAGATAATGATTTTCCAAAAACAGAAAATGTGCATATGTTTGTGTACTTTAATGGTGTGCCATAGGAACACCAATTATTGAATAACTGAATTAAGAAGAGCAGAATCAATTTGTCACATTTTAAAACTGTAGTGGGGTTGTAATTATTTCAACTCTAAAAGACACCAAATAAAATTCAGTCAGTAAAAATAAGATTATTTAAATCTGCAATGATTTTAACAGGTGTTATGGTTGTGTGGGGCCTCTATGCTATCATTATGTCCAACTCCAGTCCTCGAGAGCTACCGTCCTGCAGCTTTTGGATGCATCTTTGTTCCGACACACTTGAATCAAATGAATGGCTTATTATCAGGCCTTTGTCAAACTTGATGGCATGCTGAAGAGGTAATCCAACCATTTGATTCAGCTATATTGGAGTAAGGATGCATCTAAAAGCTGCAGGACAGTAGCTCTCGAGGACTGGAGTTGGACACCCCTGCATTAAGCTTTGCATAAGTAATGAGAGCCTCATATGGAACAGAGCATCAGTGACAACATATAACACACTGAATAAGTCAGGCATAGAATGAAAGGAGGAGCTGGAAAGTTTGTGGGCTGCAAAGTGGCTTGCATAGCAACTGTAGCCACCCCAGTGTGGCTTAAATAAAAAACCCTGTATGAGATTTGCTGTGAAGCACAAACAGCTGAGTCATCAGTTAATGCTGGCTGCAGCTGATATCTGCTGATCTGCCAGGATTGAGGCTGAGCTTAACTTTGTGGCCTGCCTGAATAAATGCCATGCTCAATTACAATAAAAAATTTTTGGTAAACACTGAAAACAAATAAGCAAAGCCACAATGGCAGGCAATCTGACAAATACCTGACTCTTCTGGTCTGGACACCTTCTCCACAGTTTTCTTTCAAATCCACGTTGCTGACTTTCCACACACTCCACGGCTCGGCCACCCACACGTACTGTTTGCAGTCACTTTGACACGGCACCACCTCATACACCTGAGAAAAATAACAAACACTCTGAAGTTGATAGAGCAGCAAATCAAATGTAGCAGATTGCAGTTTCTTTTCTAAACTTTTTTGCTGCAGGCAAAGTCTCAGAGGCTTGCTTAGCTAACAAATATGATCCTCGTGGTCAAAATGAAAAAAGTCGCCTCTACAAATATATTTATTTTTTAATATTTCATCTTAGCCATGCAAGTTTGTCAGTTAAGGTTTGCCTAATACACTGTGATTCTTTAGCTCAGCTCTCTGAGGTTTAACTCAGCCAACGAGATTATTTCTGCCCCCAGAGAAGCTTTGCCACTGAGAAATGTCTGCATAAATAAAACTCAAGTCTCCTATAGGACCTTGTTTAGCTACATTCATGACATTGTGAGTGTGTACATTTATCTGTCAGTGACCTACTGACACTGGTGACACTGTGAGTACATTGCAATTATCTGAGGAGAGCAACTCTTACCTGGGCCTGTAGCAATGAGTCACATCCAGCGAGCATCGGGTTGGATTAAAAGGAGACAGATGGATTAATGAGCAGATGCCAACTGTTCATACAGTGCAAAACCTATGATTAATGCAACATTCAAGAGTTCATAATCAGAAAAGCCTGTGGCATAAACACCTGTGTGAACTTAGCAGATTCACACACACTGCCAGGCGTACTTGCTGATACTCTAAGGCCTGGAAAGCATTTCATTTGAGCAAATCAGAGAACCTTAAGGAATCAACTGGCACATTTGGGGGCATTAATTCAGTGGATGGGATCCATTTATAGCACCCGTTGCTTTTTGCAGTGTCGCTGCTCAGAAAAAAATGACTGCAGCAATAATGAGTGGAAGGTAAGAGAAAGCTCTGCAGACTCAAGTTTATTGTCATAAATAATTAATTTATTTCTTTCTCTCTAGTGCTGGATATGTATAATGTGCAGCATACTTGTAATAACTACAGACATATTGTAGCTCAGCTCATAAATATTAAACAATGGTGAGCTGAAAAGAGCTTCAGTTTTGACTTTAATCTCCTGCTCAGCCACCAGCTCGCATGTCTTAGCACGTAGATTAGTTTGGCTGTCAGTACCTGGTTGATGTGGTCCAGTTTAGGACACGGCCGACCTCCGTTGTAAGGCTTCTCCCGAAGCCATTTGGAGCGAACTTTGACTCCGCTCCCACAGGACTTGCTGCAGCGTGACCAGTTGGACCATTCACTGAGTTTACAGTCTGAAGGGCAGGGGATGATGCACGCCTCTTCAATATAACCTGAAAGGAGGTGAAAAACAGGCGTTTTTGTTGTATTTTTTATAGCGCAGATTCTACTCTAAGGTTTGTGACCTGTAAACTTAAATGGATGAACACTGTGACCTTAGAGTTAGCTACAGACATCAGAAGAAAATCCAAAACACCGCTGTGCTGCTTTTTCATGCATTTTCAATAAATTATTGGAGCGCACAGTATCATCTCTTACTAATTATTTCATGAGGAAAAAGCATTCACCCGAAAATTGATTCACAAGAAATTTGCTTTGAAATAAAAACCTTTGTTCTTTCTGCCTCCCACCAGCAGGATCTAAGCCTCACAGGTTGGAAATGACTGCTTTAGAGAAAAATACCCAGCGTCCTGGTTGTTGAACCCGTTGTTTTCTTCATCTAGTGCAGTTCCATTTTTTTTTCTGTCTAACATTTCAATTTTATTTAAAAGGTGTAAAAGCCCTGTAAACTATTAACCAATACTTTACAAACTAATCTAAATGCATTTATTGATTTTCAGCCAAGTGGAATAAAAACAGGGTCCATATTCAAAGGCCTCATTTTTTGCTCTATTACTGACAAGTGGAAAAAATATCTCCCAAAGCAGAGGTACAGTAGGGCCTGGCAGGACGCTTCGTTATTTCAGTCCATCTTCCCACAGCTCACAGAGTCTTGACACCATCAGCAGGGTGGTGCTTTTTTGGATTTTTCTACATCTCAGTTGTGATCTCCTCTGTCTTGACCTCTACACAGAGGTCAAGTTTCAGTCAAATATGATGAAATATTTCTACACTCCTGGCTTTGTGTATTGAAACTTTCTCTACAGATTTCTTTTCCTTGATCAGAAACAGTCTGTTTAGTGCATCAAGTACATTTTGTAGGCTTATGCAACAGCACTGGTCTGCAAATCAGTTTACCCTTTGATTAAGAAAATCAATGAGGTGAATGAGCTGGTAAAGTGGACTGTCTCACCAGCTGCTTAAGCCCTTCCTGTTTCTAATGTGAGCTTCTCCAGGCTGCTTTTATTTTCAGTGAGACATGTGGTGCTACGCTGATGATGGGCTTGCTGAGAACACACTTCCCACGATTCAAGAGGAATCCCACACAGGCCAATCACTCCTCACAAATCAATGTTGTCAAGTGGAGTCGTTTTCTCACTTTTTCTAACCTGGGAAAAGTCTTGCTGTTCCCTTCGCGCTTCACACTGACATACTGAGCTGCCGGGTACAACAACACCTGACCACTGAGCTCTGTGGGATCTCTGTGCTGTTAGTAATTCTCCATTCTGTCAGATTTTCTGTATTGGTCCAACAACTGAGCAAACAATGTCTCAGTCTCAAAGCTCAAGCTAAAGTTTAGGCTAACACAGCTCAGCTCAGGCAGAGCGGTCTGGTGGTGTGACCATGTGCTGGTAAGAAGACTGAGCCTAGTCTGAGTAATACATTTATATGTTTAGGGCACCAAAACACTGCAGAGGTTTATATTTAAGTATCTCTGATGGGCAGAGCCATAGTTAAAAGGACAATCACAACCTGTCAAGTTTCGTAGATCGGACTCACGCGCAGACCACTAGTGTCTTCAAAAGGTGCATTTATTTACAGTGTCTCCTACAGTGGAATTCATATATACACATAATAGTGTCAAAGGAAAAAAGGGGCCGGGGTTCCAGGGTCCAGGAGTGAAAGAGGCAGGAGTCCAGGAAGGGAAAGTTTCCATTCAGTCCTAGCACATCTCCTCTCCTTTATCTCTCTTGCTCCCGTTCAGTCGCCAGGCACAGGGGAAGAACAAGTCCAGAGGCAATCTATGCACAGGCAGAAAAAAACCATTAGTCTCCTGGTTCAGACATGCTCATAAACTGACTTTACAAAATACAGGACGACTGACGCTGATGACTCAACGATCCAGCGACGAGTAGAGCAGACTCGCCCTCTTAAGAAGGGTTCCAATCTTTCATGATCAGCGACAGATGTGCTGATCACCTCCAGGTGCGTAGGCCAGGGGCAGGAGCCCATACTGAGCTCCGCCCCGGCAGGAGAAAGAGAGAATGGAAGAGGGCGAGAGAGAAAGGGAGAGCAGAGGTGAGAGAGAAAGGTAAACAAAAACAAAACACCTGACGGCTGTCAGCTGACGAGGAGCGGAGACCATGACAGTACCCCCCCCCTCAACGGGAGCCCCCCGGCGACCCACCAGGCTTGTCCGGATGCAGGCGGTGAAACTCCCGGAGCATGGGCACATCCAGAACGGCCGCCCGAGGGACCCAGGAGCGCTCCTCCACGCCATAACCCTCCCAGTCAACCAGATACTGACAGCCACGCCCACGGCGCCGAGAGTCCATGATGCGAGTGATGGAGTAGGCCGGCAAGCCATCCACGAGCCGGGCGGGAGGAGGGGGCCTGGAAGGAGGGCACAGAGGACTAGACCGGACAGGTTTGAGTTGTGAAACATGGAAAACATCATGGATTCTCATATTGCGAGGGAGTTTTAACTTCACAGAGACAGGATTGACCAAGGCGGAGATTTCAAAAGGGCCAATGAAGGTGGGTGTAAGTTTCTTAGATTCAGTCCTGACCGGAACAAAGCGGGTAGAAAGCCATACCTTCTGGCCGACAGAGTATTCGGGTGCTGGAGTCCGGTGCCGGTCTGCGATGCGTTTGTTGTTCTCCTTCGTGCGCAGTAGGGCCGCTTGAGTTGCCCGCCAAACTCTGTGACACCTGCGCAGATGAGCCTGGACGGAGGGTACAAAGTGCTCACCTTCCACAGCAGGAAAAAGAGGAGGCTGATATCCCAAGGAAGCTTCGAATGGAGACCGGCCGGTGGCAGAGGCCGTCAAGCTGTTATGGGCGTACTCGATCCACGGCAACTCCTCACTCCAGATGGTTTGATTGGTGGAGGTGACGCAGCGCAGGGCGGTCTCCAGTTCTTGGTTGACCCGCTCGGATTGGCCGTTGCTCTGAGGATGATAACCCGAGGATAGACTGACCTTTGCGCCCAGGGAGTTGCAGAACTCTTTCCAGACCCGAGAAGTAAATTGAGGCCCTCTGTCGGACACTATGTCTTCCGGGATCCCATGCAGGCGGAAGACGTGAGTGGCGAGTAGGCGTGCAGTCTCTAGAGCTGTGGGAAGCTTAGGCAGAGCAATGAAATGAGCCACTTTAGAGAAACGATCGATTATGGTGAGAATGACAGTGTTACCTGCTGATGGAGGTAACCCGGTGATGAAGTCCAGTGCTATGTGAGACCATGGCCTGGAAGGAGTGGATAACGGATGGAGCTGACCCGCCGGGGGTTGGTTCGATGGTTTGTTTCGGGCACAGACCGTACAAGCAGTGATGTATTCCCGAGTATCTTGGGTGAGTGAGGGCCACCAGAAGTACCGCTGGAGAAACTTGACGGTGCGATGTATCCCTGGGTGGCATGAGAACCGGGCCGTGTGAGCCCATTGCAGAACCTGGGATCTGACAGAGCGCGGAACATAGAGTCGGTGGACGGGCCCCCCTCCCGGATCCGGTTCGGCTATCTGAGCCGCCCGGATGGCCGCCTCGATCTCCCAGGTGATGACCCCAATAGTACAGGTTGCCGGCAGAATGGAATCCGGATCCGCCTTTTCGTCAGCAGCGGAAAACTGACGGGAGAGAGCGTCCGGCTTGACATTTCGGGAACCGGGTCTGTAGGTGATTGAGAAGTGAAAACGGGTGAAAAACAGGGCCCATCTGGCCTGTCGAGCGTTGAGACGTTTCGCCGTTTGAAGGTAGGCTAGATTTTTGTGATCGGTCCAGACCACGAAGGGTTGAGTGGTGCCTTCCAGCCAATGCCGCCATTCTTCCAGGGCGAGCTTAATCGCCAAGAGCTCCCGATCGCCCACGTCGTAGTTACGTTCTGCAGGGGTGAGACGACGGGAAAAATAGGCACAAGGGTGCATCTTACCTTCCCTCTGTTGGGAAAGGACGGCTCCCACCCCTGAGTCGGATGCGTCGACCTCTACCACGAACTGAAGAGTGGTATCAGGTTGGACCAGGATGGGCGCTGAAGCAAACCGTTTCTTGAGCTCCTGAAAGGCTGATTGGACAGCGTCACTCCACTGAAAAGCAAGCTTGGGAGAGGTTAACTGAGTTAATGGTAAGGCAATCCTGCTAAAGTCCCGTATGAATCTCCTGTAGAAGTTAGCGAAGCCAAGGAAGCGTTGCAACTGGCGACGGTTGTTTGGTTCTGGCCAGTTCACAACAGCCTTGACTTTCAAAGGGTCGGGTCGAAGATCTCACCGCTCGATTATGTACCCTAGGAAGGCAACCGAGGGCACATGAAACTCACATTTCTCGCTTTTGACGAACAGCCGGTTCTCCAGAAGGCGTTGCAGCACCAGCCGGACCTGGGTCTCGTGTTCCGCCTGGGAGGAAGAGAAGATCAGAATGTCGTCTAGATAGACAAACACAAATCGGTTAATAAAGTCCCTTAGAACATCATTGACCAGAGCCTGGAATACTGCAGGTGCGTTAGTGAGGCCGAACGGCATGACCAGATACTCAAAATGTCCAAGGTGGGTATTAAACGCCGTCTTCCATTCATCGCCATCCCGAATCCGGACCAGGTGGTAAGCGTTTCTCAAGTCCAGCTTGCTGAAAATGACTGCGCCCTGGAGAAGTTCGAAAGCGGAGGTGAGCAGGGGCAGTGGATATTTATTCTTGACCGTAATGTTATTGAGTCCCCGAAAGTCAATACAGGGTCAGAGGGTCTTATCCTTCTTTTCCACAAAGAAGAAACCTGCTGCGACGGGTGAGGAAGAGGCCCGGATAATGCCGGCAGCGAGAGATTCAGTTATGTATTTCTCCATAGCCTCCCGTTCCGGCAGCGAGAGGCTATAGAGGCGGCTGGTTGGTAAGGGAGCTCCCGGCAGCAGGTCTATGGCGCAGTTATAGGGCCGATGGGGTGGCAGCGACTGGGCTCGGTCCTTCCGAAACACCTCAGCGAGATCGTGGTAAGCAGACGGCACATCTGCTAAGTCGGAAGACCGCGGTGGCTCTGGGCCGGTGACAGATTTGTTAGGAGGTACGGCAGCCTTAAGGCAAGTCATATGACACTCCTCTCCCCAGCCCGTAATGCCTCCTTTCTGCCAATTAATCGTGGGGTTGTGTTGCTGGAGCCAGGGATGACCGAGAACTAACGGCGTCTGAGTGGAGTGAAAAACAAAAAAAACTAATCTCCTCCGAATGATTGCCAGACAGTGTGAGGGTGAGCGGTTCAGTGATGTGTGTGATGTCGGGGAGGCGCTGCCCTGATAAAGCCGTGACGCGTAAGGCGTGGGGTAGTGACTCCACAGTCACACAGAGTCGTTTAGCTAGTTCAGAGTCAATGAAATTTTGTTCTGCTCCAGAATCAATAAGCACAGAAAGTGAATGACACTCGGAATGGACCAGAAGCTTAGCCGGCAGGGCTAAACGTGGAGGAGATTTATCCTGATTCAAACCGCCCACCAGTACTCCTACCATCACTGGCGGGCGCAGCCTTTTGCTCGCGACGGACAGGAGGCAATCATGTGTCCCTTATTACCACAATACAGACACTCACCGGCCGTGATGCGTCGCTGACGTTCTGCAGCAGTTAGGTGAGAGCTGCCGATTTGCATGGGCTGTACCTCTCCGTCGGCGCCCCCTGATGGAGGACCGGTAATCGGCCGAAGCCTCCGCCCATCGCGGCCCTGCGGCCTCCTGGGAACTGGAGTTCCGTGCTTGCCGACGAGCTCGTAGCCGCTCATCCACCTTAATACATAACGACATCAATTCGTCAAAAGCAGTGGGTAGGTCCCGCATAATCAATTCATCTTTCAGATCTTCCCGGATGTTATTTAACAATGTGCTCCTGAGCGCATCCGGTCCCCAGCCGGTTTCTTCTGTCAAAATCCAAAAATCGATTGAATAATCTGCCATACTCCGCTTACCTTGCTTAAAGTTAAGGAGGCGGAGCGCCGCAGCCTCGACTCCAGAGCCCTGATTAAACACAGTCTTAAAGTTAATCACAAACCTCTCAAAAGAGATCTCCGGGTTGGAGTTTAACACGACCTGGGCCCATTTCAAAGCCCGGTCACGAAGCATCTGTACCAAGAACGCAATCTTTGCCCCGTCATTGTTATGAAAACGCCGCTGTTCGCGGAAAATCAATGAACACTGGGCCAGAAAGCCAGAGCACTTCTCTGTCTCCCCTGAAAAGGGCTCAGGCGAAGGCAGAGGACCGTCAGAGGATGGGGTGGCTGCCGATGAGGGACCGGCCGTAGCCGCCGCGAGTGTCTCCTGCTAGGCAGGGCGAGCCGGCTGGGAGGTCCCTGGCTGTACTCCCCCTGGCGTAGTCAAACCGGAAACAGCTTGAGTTAGTGCAGCGATCTCACCTCGCAGCTGATGTAACATTTGTTCGTGGCGAGTCAGCGCCGCTTCTTGGGCAGCCAGTGCCTGACCGATGGTATTCTGATCTGCTGAGTCCATGTTGTGGCTGGATCGTTCTGTCAAGTTTCGTAGATCGGACTCACGCGCAGACCACTAGTGTCTTCAAAAGGTGCATTTATTTACAGTGTCTCCTACAGTGGAATTCATATATACACATAATAGTGTCAAAGGAAAAAAGGGGCCGGGGTTCCAGGGTCCAGGAGTGAAAGAGGCAGGAGTCCAGGAAGGGAAAGTTTCCATTCAGTCCTAGCACATCTCCTCTCCTTTATCTCTCTTGCTCCCGTTCAGTCGCCAGGCACAGGGGAAGAACAAGTCCAGAGGCAATCTATGCACAGGCAGAAAAAAACCATTAGTCTCCTGGTTCAGACATGCTCATAAACTGACTTTACAAAATACAGGACGACTGACGCTGATGACTCAACGATCCAGCGACGAGTAGAGCAGACTCGCCCTCTTAAGAAGGGTTCCAATCTTTCATGATCAGCGACAGATGTGCTGATCACCTCCAGGTGCGTAGGCCAGGGGCAGGAGCCCATACTGAGCTCCGCCCCGGCAGGAGAAAGAGAGAATGGAAGAGGGCGAGAGAGAAAGGGAGAGCAGAGGTGAGAGAGAAAGGTAAACAAAAACAAAACACCTGACGGCTGTCAGCTGACGAGGAGTGGAGACCATGACACAACCATCACCTCTGAAATTTGACTGGCCTACACCCTCAAAGACTGCTGTGATATCAGTGAAACCATGGGCAGAAATTACAGAGGGAACAAAAGGGAACAGATGCCCTTTTTTCAGGGAAAACAGTTTTGTCCTCTTAAATGCATCGTTATAAATATATGATATTGATTATAGTATAATAATATGTATTGAAAGCTCTTGAATGGTTGGGTGGGTCTCACTAGTAGCACCAGGAGAACAATCTGGAATAAAAGTTGAATTAATATGATTTTTGTTGATTGATAAATATTGTAGGATTTATGAGGTTATATTTCCAGTGGTGCATGCTAGAAAAATGTTATTAAATAATTAGCTGCAAGTGCTAAAAATGGACCTGAAACAAAGCTTATGTGGACGGGAGAAATCTGGGTATGGCATTATTTGGTTTTTGATGCGATGCAAATGCTGGCATAAATACAGACTTAGTATTGCTTAAAACAGCTAAGGAACATCCAGACCAGTGCCGCCACAGGCAGTAGCCAAATGGATTGTTAGACTTTAATCATGGGGTTTTAAACTTGGCTCAACTGGAGAGGACAGTTGAAGGGTGATCGTGCCACCCAGTCTGCTGGACCAGAGCAGTACGTTTTCTTAAAGCTAATAAGATTAGAAAATAAAAGTCTTTTTAATCCAGTCAGAGCTAGAGTTCTGGCAGCACTCTGGCAACAACTACGGTAAATACACAGTGATCTTGTCCATACACATACACACAGTCGTGTCTCCATGGAGCTGCATTCGTTTAATAAAGCTCATTCATTTCTAAACGTAACCATAACTATTACTTGCATAATCTGCACTTAGCCTTACCCAAACACTAACGCCAATCTTTCCTAAAAATTAAATGATTTATGTAACAGGAACCTGCTTTTAGTCTCCATATGCGACTGTGCAAACAGATTTAGGTCCCCACAACATGAGTAATACCTGCACACACACACACACACACACACACACGCACGCACGCACGCACGCACGCACACACGCACGCACGCACACAGACACAGGCCTCCTTTCCCTTTGGTGTCTCTGAGCCCAGATCAGCATCTCTACATCCACACCTTGCTGAGTAAAGCCTGGCCTCTAAAACAGCTCCATTACCTTCGACCTCCACTTCAGTCTAGTCAGGTCATTCGAAAATCACTCACACTATCACTTGGAGGTTCACCCTGTATAAAAGCCACAGCACCTGTGCCTGCAGTTCACTTGTAATTCAACTGATATAAACTTGTTAGGTGTCTCGTCTCCTCTGTGAAGCCTTTGGGCTGAGGCCAGGAAGGAGATCACTCCTGCTGCCTTTGCAAGTCAACTTAGGTACAGCCAGACACATGCTCTCACTGCAGTCTCCAAAGCAGCCGGAGCTGTAGAAAGCTTCCTTAGCTGGTAAAAACCAAATGATACGGTCTTACTAATCATATGCTTAAATCTCCTTATAATAATTTGTATATGCACCAAACTATCTAAAAGATTAGTCAAGCTTTGTAGAAAGATAAAAAATATTTTGTAGCCTGCAAGAATGTAACAATTAAATTAAAATTACATTAAACTGTACTTTGCCAGTTCAAGAGATTATTTTGCTGAGAGCATGTCTCGTTATTTTGTAAGGTCTCAAATTTCACAATGCCTTCTGAGATTAGTGTCTTCATCTGGTCCTGAGTCTAGTGGCATTTTGCATATATAACCACCTGACTGTTTTTTTTTAAACTTATCTGGATAGGTAGGTGGATGTTTGCAAATTACTGATGCGCAGAATGGAACTGACAACACAGCTCCACCCCCCCAATCCAATGACTTCCCTCTATGCACAACTACTATCATCACTGTGCAATACTTAATTTACATGCAATAACCCACACTGTAAATATATAACACTATTTATTTATTTTTCTGATTTGTCTTTTTGTACATTTTATATTTTTGAATACTGTTCATATGTATATAGTGTATATAGCGATGCTCTGTATCCCATTGTACATGTATATAGTGACAATAAAGGCATTCTATTCTATTCTATTCTATTCTTAAAGCTTCAGAATCCCACTAAAGTTGTTTTCACATTGGTCTGTGACAAATGACAAATGCTAAATTAAAAAGTATATGTAGCGGCTCAATTAGAAGACAACCATATATGTCTAGATTTACTGAAAGGGCCAATTAGAGTGTTGACACAATTATAAAAAGGTGCAGATGTGAGTGGAAAGTGGTTTAACAGCAACACACTTGTTCTTTTAAACAGATGCAGTCTTTGTTTCGATAATTGCCAACACAATCAACCAAGAACAGCACAAATGAGCAGAAGTGACGTGGGTGGGAATACTTCACACGTGCATAGTGTGTTATATTTAACCTAAAAAAGATAATATAGTATAAGCATAGCTTTTATATGTTAATAAAGTTAACGCAGCTGTGCCATGTGGGCAAATATGCACATTGATCTTACTTTTCCAGCATGTAGTGTGATGCTGAAAGCATTTACTACAGTCAGAGGGAAGAATCTGACAAACAGCCAGCTGTGACAACAAGAAGGACAGTCGATAAATTTAAAGCTTCTGCAAAATCCTGAATAAGTGACAGGTGACACATACATCCATAGTTGTCATGCATTTTATAAACCCCACCTGCATTGCTCTAGGTTAAACTCCACCCTGTTGTGTTATGATTTTGGACGGGAATGCTTTAGCACCCAGCTCACGGCTGTGAACTGTCCCCCAAGCTCATTCTAATAACAGCTATCACATTCGTTGTAAGTGTGGACGAGGTAGGATATTGGTTTTCTTCTCATTGTGTAAGTAAAAGATTCATTAAAACATTTACAACATTCTCCTCTCCAAATTCTGCAGTGTGAAAGGAAAACTGCGGCACATACATATGCAATGAGGACAGCCACAAGAGTAACAGAGTCCACATGTTTCCTTTGCTAAATTT
Organism: Copadichromis virginalis; assembly: GCF_057382275.1. Lineage (NCBI taxonomy): Eukaryota > Metazoa > Chordata > Actinopteri > Cichliformes > Cichlidae > Copadichromis > Copadichromis virginalis. The sequence continues at coordinate 35,248,679 of NC_140628.1, read as the reverse complement.
TTACTGTGCCTTTTTAATGAGTCACAGCAGTAGCCTTTGCACCAGTGCACACCCTCCCAGGGTGTGCTAACAACTGCAAAGTTAATGAAACTTTTTTGTAAATTTAACAATTTTTTTGGTTGTTTTGACAAATATTATAATAATCAATTGCAATGAAAACAACAAAAAGAGGAAACTGTTCTATTGTAAATATAGCACAGATAGAAAGATACATTAAGTTAAATACTGCTGGGCTAAAGTGAACACAACGGATAATAACGAGACTTTATCAAAAGATGATTTTCTGTTTGCAACACTTATTTTGTCCATCTGGTCGGGAATAAAGTCCAGGTTATTCATCAGCTAGGCATTTGAAAGCAAATTTCATCTCCCTGATGGCTGTCCTGCGAGACTTTAGATGCCCGTTTTGGCTCTAGGGACCACCCAACATTACTGCCTGTTATGCCCCTCTGCTCCACAATCCTCCTCAAGGTAATAGAGACAGCCTAATCCCTAGATGCTCTGAAAAACAACTGTATACCCTTTAGGCTCAGGTTGGGGCTCAGAGGGGAACAACAGCAGTGGCCATTAGGCCAGAAGGACTCGCTGATGTTTTTAACTAAAATGATTAAACATTGACCTTTGTCCTCAAACCTTCAGGAGAAGGTTTTGCCTTTATGACTTCCCCCAATGATTGCATCCCCTCCCCCTTTACCACAGTGCTACAGTGCTGAGCCATCCTGTAATATGATGAGGCCAAGGCCCCATGAGCCATCCCGTAATATTATGAGGTTAAGGCTCCCTGAGCCACCCTGTAATATTAAGTCACAGTGAAGGTCAAAGCATCATGGGTTGTTGATAGCAGCAGAGATAAGAAATAAGACTAACGCCGAGCACATCAGAGATGAGAGATTTTCCCCTTCTGTATCATCATCTTTGGCATAGTTTAATGTTACTTTTTTTTTTTTTTTTTTTTTTTCTAAATGACATCAGAAACAGCAGTATGCGACATTACGTGATGGCAGAGCTTCAGTTCATCCTTTGTCTTTTTTTTTTTTTTTTTTTTTTTTTTAATAAATAGGACAGGGGGAATGAATGAGAGAAAGAGGGGGAGAGAAAGAAAGAAAACCAAAGGGGAGAAGAGACGGTGAGAAGGGGGGGGGAAGAGAGAGAAAAAAAAAAAGAACTCCTGGATCACCTGTATGGAGAAAAAAACAAACAAACAAAAAAAACAAACAGAGGAGACAGCAAACAACAAAGAGCAACATAATAATAGAGAAAACAAAGCACCATCACAATAAACTAGCTAGTCATAGATATCAATATTTACTAAATAATAAACGATATTGTGCAGCACGCAAGATAGACAGCGCACAGTGTGCTTTGAGGCAGCAGCCAAGAAAGCTTTAGTCCGCGTCTGTGAATACCCATGTGTGCATACCTGTGTGGATCAGCATGCTTGCATTCCAAAGGTTTCTCCATGTAATGATCTGCTAGGGAGTGTGGGGGGGCCACAGCCCCGTCCTCCAGGGTGTGAAGCGGGTATGGAGGAGATCAAAACTCCAGACATCCAGAGGCCCCCAGAACACAAGAGACCATGGAAGACCAACAGAGGGGCAGCCGCGCCACTGTTCCAGTAAGAGCTGAGGAGAGTCCCAGATGAGGGCTCGCCCAGCAGCCGCGGAGCAGAAGTCAGGGGGAGTTGCAGTGACGCGCCCGTGAGCTCCGCCGGCCCCCAGCTGTGCCTGAGTGACCGAGCCCCAGGCCGAGAGGCCGGGGGCACCCCACCTCCAAAGGGGCCCGAGCGAGCCCCAGGCCCCAGGCCCCGACAAGCGGCCGCCAAGGAGTGAGCCGGTGTGTACCCGGACGCCCACCCCCAGACACAAAGAACCACCAACACACCGACACCTGAGGGAGTCCGCCACCGGCAGGGGAAGTGGTGGTGGGTGGAGATAGGCCTCCAAACCTTGGAGGGCCTGAGGTGTCCCCAGAGAGGTGGCGTCTGATACCCAACCTGACATATAGACACAGACATACAGGCACACACAGACACAAACATCCATTCCCACCCTCATGCTCTCATATGCACTCACTCCACACTCAACCAACGTGGAGACAGACATAAAGAGACGCTGTACACACAATCACACTCCCCAAGCGTACTCTACAAACCGGGTCTAGGTACCCTTGCTCCTGGAGGGGGGAATTGCACCCAGACCCAGGTGGTGTTACCCTTTTCCCTGCGGTGGGGAGAGGCAGACCACCCCGACTCCGCAGCAGCAGGGAGGCCCCACACCCCAGACCGCAGTCGGACGGCCAACTCCTCCTACTAGCCCTCCCGCTCCAGCAGGCCGCAGATGTTACTTACCTACACAGCTTTGTGTGTATGGTTTGAGAAGGCTGTTGCTTTTTTGTTTTGTTTTGTTTAAGTTACACCAAACAGATGATCTGCTGTTGAGAAAATGAGAAATTCATACACACAAACACGGTTTGCAATAATTTTCCATCAAAGTGAAGAGTTTAAAGACATGAGTGGTGGCTGAAATTCTAAAACAGGAATGGTCGATTTCTTGACAGGACATAAGAGTGGACAGGAGAGATGAGGAAAATACACAATACACAATATTGTGTATTGTGTATTTTGTTGTACAGTTATTTTATTTTCAACTTTAATTTATATATTTTATCTTATTCTTTCTAGTTAAATTTACCCTTTTTAATTTTTCATATTTATTTCCTATCTTATTCATAGCCTTTCCTTTTTTTGTTTTCTTTAGGTCACGAGCAGTTGTCCAAGCATTTCACTACATATCGTACTGTGTATGACTGTGTACGTGACAAATAAAATTTGAATTTGAATTTGAATTTGAAAGGACGTGCAGGAAATGGCCTGGGGTAGACTCGCCAAAACCAGTAAGTTATGTTGGTGCATGAGAAAAGCCAGGCCTAAAGATCTAGGCCTAAAGTTCAGTCAGCGAGCCCCTTAAAAATCACAGGTCTGCATTCCCCAACTGGTTGGTGAGTGGCTGCTAGAGGTTGCTGGCAGTTGCTTGCAAAGAAGCGTATGGAGCTGCACCAGAATGCTCCATGCAATTACTCTTTCCTAGCAGATTGCTGTGGTCGTGTGTAGTTTGCCTGGAAGATGTCAACTTGTCTGCCAATATTCATCAACTGCTTGGTGAGCTGCAGTGAAAAGTGTGTCTTTTCTGTGTTGGTTGTGGTGGTAAGGCACAAGTGCCACCTGAAATATCAAAATCTCATAGCAACCAAAGCGGTCAGGATTTCGGTGCAGCATCCCCTTTGTGATATATTTCACCTAGAAACATTAAGCAAACACTCGCCAACATTTTACCCTAACAACCTGTTGTTTCCAGGTGGTGCCAACTGGTCGCTAAGACTGAGGCCTTAATATAGTGTTCACTCTCACTGACTTTTGCTGTTATTTATGGCTGTGTTATTCATTTTTCCCTCTTTCATCACATGTGTGCTTCAAGTGTGAGAATTGGTCATTTAAACGACTTGAAGCTTCATTTATTCAGGTCATCAACAATATACCTGCCAGGTATGGCGAAGATCAGATGAACGGTTGTTGAAAAAAATGCAAGAAAACACAAATGCCTACAGCATTTGAAAAGATGAAAAGTTTCCAACAGAACAAATAAGCAGAGTGAGTGGTTTAACTTTTGACCCCCTCAGATAAAAGATGAATCTCCGACCTCCAAAGAGAGGATCAAAGCAGTCAGTCGACGGGAAACACCGATGCAATGAAACAAGCCAAAGGATGAATACTGTATTTCCGAGATTCCCAACAATTCACTTGCCAATTGTGTCCTCTTTTTATTAGAGAACTCCTTTTGTGGTTGACTGGATTATTGCTGAACACTACGAGAATCATGAATCTTTCATTTGGATGTTTCTTTTGCTGCTGATTGCTCCATCCCTGCTGTCAAGGTTGACTTTTTAATTGGCTAAAAAAATAAGCCTATATAATAAGATATAATATATATATAATCCTTATAGGGTTGCTTGCTGTGCCTGTGTCAAAACCTCAGAATAACAGCTTATTGAAAACAAGTGGTGCTAAAGCAGAGTGAGTGTTATCTTCTCTTATGCAAAATTATTTTCACAGAGGAATAAGACAATCTGAAAAGTGTGCAGAACCACAAAGCTTGAAATAACGTCCACATTTAATGATAACCCCCTTTTTTCTGGTGATGTCTGTGTAATAAAAAGATAAAGGGAGCACAGTTTGCCTGATCGATATCATAGCCGGGGGCATTGTGTCAGCTGCGGAGCCGTGGAAGGACCATGTCTCCTCCTCCATCAAGATTAAAAGTGATGATGGTAAAGATGGAGAGAATGGCTGAGAAATTGGGAGAGGGAGTTGCAAGGAGAACAGAGGAAGACGGCTGAATGAGGGGAATAAAAGAGATTTAATGATCTCTTTGAGCTTCACATGCATTAATGCCAAGCTTCATGAATGTGTTGTTGTTTTTCTGTGCACCTCAAGGAATATTCCTTTTTTCTTAGCTCAACAACGCTTAAAGATGAATGCATGGGTGCACACGTATGCACTCACAAACATTCACATAGGTGTAAAAATACACAGAATCTGACAAAAGCACACAAACACACAGAGCCCCAGCCTTACGATGCGCTCGTCACACCCACACTCAGATTAACTGACGCATATCTGAATCTGTGACTCACACAAGGAGAATAAAACCATGTTTATATATGCACAACACTGATGTATTCATTTGAACATCTCCTGCATTCGATTCCACAGCAATTTCACAACGAGTTTCTGAGCTGGGATTCTTTGCTTGAAGTATTTTGGATCTAAGATAAGACCTTACAATGAGGGGACAACTGATTCTGACAGGAGTGTGCCAGAAAAAGGCCTCCTTATGTGAAATTCAGTATTCAGAATGAGTCTTTAGCAGCCATGGGAGGGGTTTTCATATGTGCACAAACAAAATCTTTTGCTTCAGATGAATATTTAACAGAACAAAGTTATTCCTGCATCTGCTACATTCCAGTGCACTACAGTAAACTTCTCACCTGAAACCAAGAAGTAAAGTACAAGAAAGGGGAGAAAAGTCTGATTTTCTACACATTGTGCTCCAACTCAAGACTGAAATCCAGATTTCTGAGAGCTGCCACCAAATTTTAAATGGTAGTAAACTGAACTTAACTCCTAAAAAAAACTACAAAATATCCCAGAAAGGTTTCTGTTGCATTGTGTAGACATAAATGGTAGTTGTGGTCAACTTGTCTAATTCTACAGCAGCACCACTTTTGGCAAACAGCATCTCTGCATGGCTGGATAACCCACAGAAAACAGTGTCTTCGTTATAAATTAGTTTCAATAAAACTAGCCAGAGGAAATCTTCAGGAATTATGAGACATGGCCTGTGTGCACACATCTGAAATTAACCACAGTTGAGGGAGTAGATGCCGTGGCTCCGTCTGGCATAGCATCACCCACAGCTTGTCACCATTACTGTTAGAGATACATTGAGCCAAAACCCCCAATTTATGAGTTCTACCCTGGTTTTAAAGCAAATTAGATAACTAAAGCCATGTAGAACACAACCATTTAATGCTGCACTTCCACCCACTATAATGCACACTCTGTGGAATAAACAGAAAGGTCTTCAGTGCAGCCACACATCGCTGCTACAGGTACAGTATACAAATGTTCAGACTTTTAAAAAATACCCATTTAAAGGAGATTTAGGACAAAACTCACAAAATAAACACCTGAAAATGAACAACGTGGTAAAATGAAAGTATATGGTTGAGTTTATGAACATTGCCCAAAGGTGCTACAACCATAAAAAAGCAGTTTATCAGCCTAGTGCTACTGCTAACTACTTTTAAATATATAAAGACATCCTAAAAATTGTCAGTTCAACTATAGAGCCAGTTTTACCCTCGGTAGTTCAGCTGATATTCATATACTCATATATGATATGTGATCCAAGTGAAATTTGGGACTCATCCAAATATTTTGAAAGGGTTGTAGCTTATGTCTAAAAACATACTGAGATACATGTAAAATTAACATCCTCCAATTCTTAGGTCTGCCTGGTGAGTGTGTAACACACTGTCCAGCACCTAATGAGGATATGTGCCAACAAACTATTATTTATGTAATCTGTACCGCACATTTTTCGAGGTTTTCCTTTACAAAAGGAACAAGCTCTGGGACTACACTCCTGACAAACGCACATGCAAGCATACCCACCATGACTGTTGCAGCGTGACGTCTCCACCAGCCTGTTGTCCTGATCGTAGCACACCATGGCCTGGTAGCGGTAGCCCTGTCCACATTCCTTGATGTCTCCTTGCACCTTCATTCCTAGGATGCTCTCCACTCTGCCTCCCTCAGGCAGGATGCAGTCTGACCAGTTCCCCACTGGCTGTGCGTTGTACTTATCACAGGGGCAGTACTGCGTCTCACTCAGAGGGTACATTTGTGTGTTCTTGCACTTGTCTTTCTTCTTGCTTCTCCCTGCGGAGTGGAGCAGGATATAGATTAAGAGAATCCAGAGACCTATGTGTCTGCTGGCATTGACGGATTTCAGCATGATACTGAGGCTGCTTTCAAGGTCTTGTTTACCCGCTAAAAAAAAAGACTAGACAACACAGGAGCTGCTGTGCCCCTATGCATGTGGGATACATGATGATAGATTAGGCTTGCCAAATAGTTTCCAGCAGAGTGGGCTCTTACTGAAACAGCTTGATATTTTTTATCCTCACACATGCCAAGCATCGTTAATCACAGATCACTGTGCAAAGAAATACTCTTTTCCTTACAGCAGCTCTCATTAGTAGCTGTTTCCAATGTAAATAAGGAGATGATGTGTGGATGACTGTCCCTCTGATGATCCGAGGCTTTACCTGCAGTTTTTTGCCATCAAATTTTCGAACTGTGGATTCTCAAATTTGTCTTGTGACAGGCGCACAGCTTTGTGTTGTTGATACTGTCCACAAACATCACAGTGACCAACAGGCAGAAGAAATGAATGCTTCTTCCACCCTGGGATCCAAATGTTACACCAACCACAATTATTTTAGATTTGGTAAAAAGAAAAACTTACTAAGGCTAAAAAGAAATGAACTAGGAGGTAGTGGGCAGTCATGGTATTAATAAAAATGCTTTTGAACCACAGGATAGTGGCTAAACCACAAAATCCACACTTTCCCCTTCCTAAAAGACTAAAAACAATGAAAGCATGTCTCTAAAAGAGTAATTACCTGACTTATGACTTACTAATGATCCGTCTGCTCTCTTACACATAGGTGGTTGGGTCAAAAGGTACTTAAAATTCACATCACTGGATAACAAAAGCTTTTCAAATCCACTTTCTCACAGTTTCGGGTTGACTTTGTAACCTCTCTGCACAGTTGTGGAGGTACCTTAATTCTTTACACTATTACACATGACTGCAATGCACGACGTACCCCCTGGTGACACTGACACTGATCACAAAGGCAGACGTCTTCTCCTAGACTTGTTGCTTTAATTCCACCAGAACATTTAGCTGTCAAAAACTAAACGCAGAGATTTTTTACCTTGTGTTTCATTTTAAAACTCCTCTGTTGGAGCGCTGCTCAAATCTTCTTGCACTCCTCAAATGTTAAACTCCAATGCAAATAAGTCTGCCTGAAAACGGTTCACAGCAGTGCATTGTTTGTGCTATGCCGCTCTGTCCTCACCTATCAATGACCTCTTTCTGGTGCGGACCCCCACACAGTCAGCTGTGCAAGACGAGAACTTGGACCAGTTGGTCAGCTGGCAGTCATCCTGGCAGGGGAGCTGACAGCGCTGAGTGATGGCAGGCATGGCCTTGGCAAATTTCAGACACTCACTGATATCGGCCTGCGTCCCGTCCAGCTGGCGGCAGGACACGGCTGGAAGAATGAGAGGAAGTCGGGTCAGAAGACCCCATTAGAACATTAAACATTGTGATTTAATGACTGATTGTTTCAACAGATTGATTGGAAGTCGTAACATGAATGGAAAGTTAAAGACATTGTTGAAAGGTAATCAAAAGTTGAATGTTTATAGGAACACTAATGTCAAAAAAAAAACAAACATTCAAGTTGAGATGACTAAATACCATTTTTCACGACTGTTACTGTTACAGTTTACTTTACTTTTTTGATGCATTTTCCATTTGCAGGACTTCCTCTGAATCTTACTTCATCACAGCATATTTTGATTTTGTAGACAAAACAAAATGTCCTAAAAAGTAGTAAAATATAAAGTATTTAGCTCTACATTCAGCAATTCCAAAATGAGAAACAAACTTATATGTTGTATTTGTGCACAATAAAAATATAAACGCAAGGGTCATTCATATTTCATATAGGGTGGTTGCTTCCAGTTCAACCACAGTAGATTTCCCTGCAATGAAGCATGAAAATCTCACTTACGTTAAATGTCTAAATTTTACAGGAAGGAAAAGTTCAGCAAGGTACTCTCAGCTAATCCCTTATTTCCCAAGAGCCTACCACGGCACACGGATCTGCATCTTTGATTTGGTACAGATTTTACGCCTTTCCTGACACATTCCTCCCATTTATTGAGGCTTGGGACCAACACTCGGAGTACACTAGCTTGTGACTTCCTGAGGCTGGGTTTGTATCTCCTCCCAGTCTCAGACCTGCTCAGTATTTAGGTCAGAAAGCTTGACTCTAATAGTTCAATAATTTAACAACCAGTGTTCCAGTTATTTGTGCATTATGCACACAATATATAAAGTTAAGGTGAGTTGAGTTGCAGACGGGCTTATAGGCACATTTGGTTTCCTATGGAAAGAAATATCTGCTGTCTGTAGTTTGATGTTATATTTTTACTGCACAGATAAAAACTAGACAGCAAAAGTGATATTTTTGCCTCATGATATTGCTGTGTTTTAAAAAAGCAATATAGTATATTATACATTTAGCACTTGCAGAAGTCATTTAATAGAGGTAAAGCTTGACTAATAAAAGAGTTTTGTCAGCCAAGAAAAATTTAAGGGAGTGAAAACTTGAGATATCACTAACTATGCTAATAGGATTTATATAGATTTATAAATACATATCTTTATATGTATTTATAAACTCTCTCTATATATGTAAACACTATTGGGTTCATTAAATCACCTGAATAACCTTTCAGTTATGTAAGTCACAAGAGCATGCTAGTAACACGGGCACTGCTTGGTTTCTATTTATGGCCACAACCAGAAAACAAAATGAAACTTAACATTACTCTAAGGTTACAATTCATAAAGAAGATGCCACATTGAAGATTCGCTTAACCAACAAATGATGTTACTTATAAACAAAGATAAATAAACCATTTGGGTCTTGGCCCGGTACACAATAGACTATAGGAGCCAGGACTTTCCCCTCTAAACTAATTTAATAGTAAATGAAATAAGCTAAATAACCCCCCCCCCCACACACACACACACACACACAAACACACAAAGAAGAAAGGAACTGAGGGGACTGGAGAGCTGTTCACTCCTCAGTCCCAATCCTTTGCTCAATAAGGGCCAGGAAGACCAATAATTAACTTCTGTTCAGCTATGATGCTACTCTGCTACATGTGCTGTCAGAGTCAGAGCTACTATAGAGCTATACCCAATTTATTTTTTCTGCATTATAATTTTTTTTTCATCATGTCAATATAAAATCTGTAAAAATGATCACCTAATTAAATCAGATATTATTGCTAGTGCACTAACATTGTCAATTGGCTAGATAGATCGATCGATCGATTGATAGATCTTTATTAATCCCACGGGTAGGTTCCTCCGGAAAATTTAGTGTCCAGCAGCAGAACACAGACAAAATTTTTCTTAGTAAGAAAAAATAAAGGGGAAAAAAAGAATATGAATACAAGTATAAAAATAACATATAGAAGCCAAAATGTCTATTGCTATAGATAAAGCTCTTTCAGAACTACACAACACAATCTACAACCTCTGACAGGCCAAGTAGTTCTTGTGACAAGTGAAATGACTTTGATATGTGAAATCACTGAAGTGCCCCTTTAATTAGGAGTTCTTAACCCACTCGTGAGCACGATGACTTGAAATATAGATTTAAAGGGAGCGGATGAAAAATAGATCAGAACTTTACGATTCAGATTAGCTCTCAGGGGGGTTTAATAACAATTAAGAAAAGAGCAGACACAAAAGCATCTCTCCCTCAATTGGTTTAAAGCCCAGAAGTCAATTTGTCTTTGACTGCATCATCCTTTCCTTTGTTCTTTCAATAAAGGGTAGTACTTGTGTTGCTGCAATATTTCATTTTCTTGTGATGCAGACATTCTGCAGGGCTGTACCTTCATAGAGAAATCAATCTCTAAGCACATTTTGCTGAACCCCCGTGGGCACCGCTATTGGTTTGGAAAGCCTCCGTCGGCTGGTGTGTTAGGTCAGGTCTTATATTGTTGTGTGTGTGTATGTGTGTGACAGAGTGGCTGTGTTCAAGAAAGAGAAAGAGAACAGCACAAGCCCTCTGTTCTGTGTGTTTAATAATGCCACTATAGGGTTTTTCCACCCTCTAAGGAAAGCCTCTTTCCAGGTAAACAACACAATACGCTGTCAGGAAACACGGACCAGAAAGGACAGCGTGTCTCATTTGGTCTGAGTCGATGACAAAATGATTTCTGCCATTTGGAAGTGACAGAAGTGTGAAAACCAGTGCAGGAGAGTCTGAACTTCAAGTGTCACATGGCATCAAGTCACAGAGAAGCTGCACAGAATCTGGAAAAATAAGGTCTATAATGGACCTTAAAGCATTTTCATAAACCGATTCTTCTGTCCATTAATGCAAGCTAGCAAAGGCGAGACAGAAAAATAAGCACTAATAATGGCTTTCCATAGGAGCTGGAAATGAAATTGATCATTCTGCGTGACCCCCCTGAAATTGGATTTTTATGAAAGCCTCCTAGGACTCTATAGTGTACCCATTCTCTATAAAATGGCGAGAGGAAATATGCTTTTAAAGAGAGAGAGCCACAACTCTTAAAGTACTTGTCACTTGTGCGTGAAGTCGATATGAACAGGGGTCTGGGCTGTTGTGTGCTATAGGCACGGTGAAGCATCTTCTTCTAAATTTGAGCAAGAGATATTCGATTAAAATTGCATGACAAGAGCCCGAGGTGGAAAAAAAAAGCCAGCAGTGAAACAAGCCAAGCTGTCAAACAAGCCTCAAGAGGAGGATGATAAGGTGTGAGCACATTTCCTTCCCAAACTCTAGAGGATTACAAATAAATAAAAAAATAAAATAAAAACAACTGGAGGAAAAAAGTAAAAGGAAGAAAAATATCTTTTACTGCTGATGTTTATAGGAGTGTCATCTTCAGTTTGGGCCACGTTGTGTGAGTGGGAGGATTTGATGCGTACTCTAACTAAATTGGCCTATTCTCCAAACCTTGGCACATCCATCTGCTGCTTCATGGCTGGGCTCCAGATGCTCCGCAATGAGCAAAAATTAAATTTAGGGTGATTAGGAATGGCTCAGGGACGGTGCAGGGGGAAACAGGGGACGGAGAGATTTGTTTCTATACCTCGTGTTTGAATCCCTGGTCCACAGGTCTCTTGTGCACCCGGAGTGTCCTGTCTGAGAAACCAGGTGACCAGCTGGCACTTCCTCCATTTGTGGGTTTTCCACCTAGAATAAATAAAATAAGTACATACATATAATTGCTACAATAATATTCATTAACACAGCAACATCTTGCAAAGCACCAGGTCAGAGTCTGAATAGAATAAACTCATTTACAGCACAGTAATGCTGTGTTCTGCCCACACAGTATCAGCCCAGTTAAGGCCACATCTGGATGAGGTATTACATTGGAAATAGAAAGCATGTCCCACTTGACAGCTAACGGTTTTGTCCTGCATGACATGTCACCATGAATGAAAACCAACTCTGCATCTGGAAAACCTCATGACTTTCCAACAGAAAGACAAGCATGCTAGATGATTTTTAAGTCTTCCACGGATGTTCTATCGTTTCTCTGAGGTTGACCAAAAGGAGCAATAAGTGCTGCACCAGCTGTCTCGTTGTACAGGCGTAAACATGATAAAATACAACTGAAGCGATGCAGTGTAGCTAGGCAGAACTGTGAAAAGCAAAACAGCCTTTATGATACGCACTGCTTTGGTTGGTTTACATAATTTTCCTGGATTATAACCTACTTCTTAATGATTAGCACACTGTGAAAGCACACAGGACTGATCTGGAAACATCACTTGTCGTGTCTCTCAGCACTGAAAAGAAAAATTTGCACATCTAGGAAATTTAGGAAAAATGCACTGTGTTGCGAAAATAAGAGAAAAGGTCTGCCTGACCAGACAGGTACAGTGGGGCAAAAAAGTATTTAGTCAGCCACCGATTGTGCAAGTTCCCCCACTTAAAATGATGACAGAGGTCAGTAATTTGCACCAGAGGTACACTTCAACTGTGAGAGACAGAATGTGAAAAAAAAAATCCATGAATCCACATGGTAGGATTTGTAAAGAATTTATTCGTAAATCAGGGTGGAAAATAAGTATTTGGTCAATAACAAAAATACAACTCAATACTTTGTAACATAACCTTTGTTGGCAATAACAGAGGTCAAACGTTTACTATAGGTCTTTACCAGGTTTGCACACACAGTAGCTGGTATTTTGGCCCATTCCTCCATGCAGATCTTCTCGAGAGCAGTGATGTTTTGGGGCTGTCGCCGAGCAACACGGACTTTCAACTCCCGCCACAGATTTTCTATGGGGTTGAGGTCTGGAGACTGGCTAGGCCACTCCAGGACTTTCAAATGCTTCTTACGGAGCCACTCCTTTGTTGCCCGGGCGGTGTGTTTTGGATCATTGTCATGTTGGAAGACCCAGCCGCATTTCATCTTCAAAGTTCTCACTGATGGAAGGAGGTTTTGGCTCAAAATCTCACGATACATGGCCCCATTCATTCTGTCCTTAACACGGATCAGTCGTCCTGTCCCCTTGGCAGAAAAACAGCCCCATAGCATGATGTTTCCACCCCCATGCTTCACAGTAGGTATGGTGTTCTTGGGATGCAACTCAGTATTCTTCTTCCTCCAAACACGACGAGTTGAGTTTATACCAAAAAGTTCTACTTTGGTTTCATCTGACCACATGACATTCTCCCAATCCTCTGCTGTATCATCCATGTGCTCTCTGGCAAACTTCAGACGGGCCTGGACATGCACTGGCTTCAGCAGCGGAACACGTCTGGCACTGCGGGATTTGATTCCCTGCCGTTGTAGTGTGTTACTGATGGTGACCTTTGTTACTTTGGTCCCAGCTCTCTGCAGGTCATTCACCAGGTCCCCCCGTGTGGTTCTGGGATCTTTGCTCACCGTTCTCATGATCATTTTGACCCCACGGGATGAGATCTTGCGTGGAGCCCCAGATCGAGGGAGATTATCAGTGGTCTTGTATGTCTTCCATTTTCTGATGATTGCTCCCACAGTTGATTTTTTCACACCAAGCTGCTTGCCTATTGTAGATTCACTCTTCCCAGTCTGGTGCAGGTCTACAATACTTTTCCTGGTGTCCTTTGAGAGCTCTTTGGTCTTGGCCATGGCGGAGTTTGGAGTCTGACTGTTTGAGGCTGTGGACAGGTGTCTTTTATACAGATGATGAGTTCAAACAGGTGCCATTCATACAGGTAACGAGTGGGGGACAGAAAAGCGTCTTACAGAAGACGTTACAGGTCTATGAGAGCCAGAGATTTTCCTTGTTTGAGGTGACCAAATACTTATTTGCCACCCTGATTTACGAATAAATTCTTTACAAATCCTACCATGTGAATTCATGGATTTTTTTTTCACATTCTGTCTCTCACAGTTGAAGTGTACCTCTGGTGCAAATTACTGACCTCTGTCATCATTTTAAGTGGGGGAACTTGCACAATCGGTGGCTGACTAAATACTTTTTTGCCCCACTGTAACAGTGATTTGTGCTGAAAAAACAATTACACTAATGAAAAGGCACGATTATGACTCACACAGCCACAGCAGCTGTTTTACAGGTACAAATCTAATCAAGTCTGAGCACAATGAGGCTGAGTGATTTTAGAAAAATATGCCATTTCCAACTTTTCAGATATAGTGCACACATCATTAAATGTTATCTGGTCACTATTTCAAACAAGGAAAATGTACATAACCGATTTTTATTTATTTACTTTTTAAATCTGAACATTTAAATGTATTGAAAATAATCCGTTTTGGTCGAAAATAACCATTACATCCGAATGTGGGCCTTGAGGCAACATTTTGGCACTTATATTGGCACCATATAAATGAATCTGAACTGAAAGCCTTACACACAGTGTGCCTGCACAAATAAAAGTGAAATTCATAGACGGATGCAGAGTGGCTGCAGAATAACCAACTTAGAATAACATAGGATTGCTGGATAGCAATTGGCAGTAAAATAAACACTGGTGTTGCTGACTGTGCCGTATGAAAAGAGAAAGTCTAAATAAAGAGTAAAGTATAAAGGGGTCTGTGCTGTTGTTTGAATTTGTATTCTTCACACAGTATCAGGGAAGGGTCTCATTAAACAACCATGCACATACATCCAGAGTCTTGCAACAGGTATGTCTGCTGCCACCACCTAACCATGATGTCACCATCAGAGAGTTAATCTGGAATTAGAAAGAAGACAAAGACAGTCTAAACCCACAGAAGACCTGCGGTGCTGCTTCAAAGGAAAAAGGATAGATGCTGATCTTTTGGGGTCTTTTTTGTCTTTATATGATGTTTATTCATCAATAACAGCTACTTGCAGCAGCACTTTTGAACTCCTTTTAATCCTGCCTTTGTTTTTTGTCTTTTTTGTGTAATACATTCTTGTATTGACCATGAAATAATGCTTCATCATCACTGTAATATGAACATGCAAAACAAAAAAGCACATTGCTATTAAATATGAACAAGCTTAAAATATGTTATTGTATTTTGCATTTTTCAGTGTTTGGGCTCTGTATAGGTCCTGTTATACTCGACTATGTTATCACAAGTGTCAGCTTTTCCGCATATTGTGCAGGCCAATACACAGGAGTGCCCAAACCTACTTTCTTTGTAAGACTTTAAAAGTTTGGTAGTGATCAAACATTTATTTTGCAAAATTAGAAATTTTTGGGCAGCACAGATGGAGGACATTTTTCTAAAAAGTGCACCCCTTTTGTCCTCAGACACAGCAATCCAAAAATTACTGTCCGTTTCAATTTTACTTAGTACACGCAACAAATAAAAAATGCCTCTCCTCCTCTGATATTGTGTGTCTTTTGGGCTAATGGTTCCTGAACATACGTTTGCACACAGGGATCTTTGTGTTTTGTTAAAATTGCACTTGACATGACATTTTCAATCTGTGACAGCTGAGATAGGCTCCCCCCCGTGACCTTGATGTGGATAACCAGAAGAATTCAAATGGATGAGGTTCTATAATGAAAGTCTTCTTTTTGCTTCACAATTTTTCTTTATATCTATATGCAGGTGATAAATTGCTTCTAATCTCCTCAGTATCACAAAGTAATCTGTTCTGGAGAATGAATGACAAGCTGCTTGAATAAAATAACAATTTTAACTCATGACCCCAGAGATGTCAATGTGCAATGTCCCGTTATCTTCTAAGTAAGTCTCTGATCTGGCTAATTCTGCTCTGAAGCATTCGACGCTTCCCTTTGCACACACTTGCCTTTATTCACTGCAGAGCCCAATGCTCTAACCAGTGATTGGACTAGAAAACTGACACTTTCTTTAAATGTCATGTGCTCATCCAGCCTTAAGACAACATATTTTTACTTCTAATCAGTATATGACAGCTCCATTGATCCAAGATTACAATGTACTCGCTTCTCTCCAACTATTTATTTTTTAGAATCTAAAACATACTATTTGTTTTTTTAACTTCTATTTCCAGCACATTCCACAAAAATGTTCAGCATGAGCTGTCAGGTGCATCTAAGCCATTTGTTATGTCACACTCACATCCTGAGTAAGCACAATGTTGCTCATGTCAGCCCATGTTTTTTATAGATATGCCCATAAAAGTCTTTATAATAATATATATTTTACAAAGAAACACCTTAAAGTCAGATATGATAATAAAAACTATGTTAATGATGTTGGCTAATAGTGCTAACATTAGCTTTACAAGCTAAAAAGATGAACAACTTAAAAGCCATAAAAATCTGAAGGTTTGTTTGTTTTTAGGGCTTAAAACATTAAAATGAAGTGGGAATGAAGTCTAATCAACGACTTTACCAACCCCTTTCTAACTGGATCTGATCCAAACACCTTGATACAGTCGATGTATATTCATTGACTGTACTCAAGCCAGTAAAAATCAATTATGGGTTAAATAAATCAATAAATGATAAAAAAAAGTAAATAAAATAATTTATGTTCCAGATATGGGGGTACAATGAGAAACAAACAAAAAAAATAAAAATGCAAAAATCAAGTAAAAAAAAAAAAAAGAAAGTTCACAAACTGTCCTTTGATTACAGTAAAAACATGAAAAACTAACATTTGTGGATAAACAAACATTTGTGGTTGCACAACAGCTGACAAGAAGAGACTACAGAGGGTCATCAGAACTGCAGAGAAGGTGATCGGCTGTCCACTCCCCTACCTGGACTTAATTGCCAGCTCAAGATGTCTCTCCAGAGCCAGGGCAATTATAAAGGACCACCTCCATCCTAACCACCACCTCTTCAACATCCTGCCCTCTGGAAAAAGGCTCAGATCCATCAGGTGCAAAACCAACAGACTAAAGAACAGCTTCTTCCCGTGGGCTGTCAGAACTCTTAATGCAAACTAAGAGTGTGTAAAGACTTCCCCAACACATCCACCCTGACACTGCTGTTGATCATCTATGTGCAATATCTCAGTCTTTCCATGTTCTGTGCAATATTTTTGGCTCATGTGCAATTATTTTGGTCCCAGTCTGTTTCAATGTTTCCTACACATACACCAGGTCAGGAGACAACTGAGGAAGCTTCGCCCCAGAAAGGCAGCAGGCCCAGACAAGGTGTGTCCTAGGATGCTAAAGGCGTGTGCTGCTGAACTTGGGGAGCCGCTACAACGAGTCTTCAACCTCAGTCTGCGACTGGGGAGAGTGCCCGCCCTATGGAAGACATCCTGCATCGTCCCGGTCCCCAAAAAGAACCGGCCCAATGAGCTGAATGACTTCCGACCGGTGGCACTGACGTCACATCTTATGAAGACTCTAGAGCGGCTCTTCCTCAACCTCCTCCGACCACAGGTACAACATGCCCAGGACCCACTACAGTTTGCATACAAGGCGGGTGTCGGAGTGGAGGATGCCATCCTGTACCTCCTACACAGAGCCCACTCACACCTGGATGGGGGAAAAGGCACGGTCAGGATCCTGTTTCTTGACTTTTCCAGTGCCTTTAATACCATCCGGCCCTGTATGCTTCAAGAAAAACTGAACAGGATGGAGGTGGACCCCTGCCTGGTGGCTTGGATCTCCGACTACCTCACCGACAGACCACAGTACGTCAGGCTGAAGGACATCACGTCTGACACAGTGGTCAGCAGCACAGGAGCACCACAGGGAACTGTGCTGTCCCCTCTTCTCTTCACCCTGTACACCTCTGACTTCTGCTACAACTCTGAATTATGCCACATTCAGAAGTTTGCAGACGACACAGCCATCATGGGGTGTATCTGGGATGATCAGGAAGAGGAGTACAGAAGTCTGGTGAGGAACTTTGTCGCATGGAGTCACACAAACCACCTGCAACTCAACACCTCAAAGACTATGGAACTGGACTTCGGGAGGTCTAGAGCAGGTCCACTGCCGGTTCAGATAGAGGGGGAGGAGGTGGAGGTGGTCAACAAGTACAAGTACCTCGGGCTGTGGGTGGACAATAAACTGGACTGGTCATACAACACAGAGCACCTGTATAAAAAAGCCCAAAGCCGACTGTACTTCCTCAGGAGGCTGAGGTCTTTTAACATCTGCAGGAAGCTCCTGAGGATGTTTTACCAGTCGGTGGTTGCTGGAGTACTTTTCTATGCTGTGGTGTGCTGGGGGAGCAGCACAGCAAAGAAGGACTCATCCAGGCTGGAGAAACTGATCAGGAGGGCTAGCTCTGTGGTCGGCATGAAGCTGGACACTCTGGTGACAGTGGCAGAGAAAAGGACATTAAAGAAACTGATGGACATTATGGACAATGCCAGGCATCCTCTGCACACGGCCATAAACAATCAGAAGAGTCTGTTCAGTGACAGGTTGCTTCTCCCAAAGACAAGAACTAACAGACTTAAAAACTCCTTTGTCCCACACGCCATCAGACTGTTTAACTCCTCCCTGGAGGGGAGAGGGAGGGGAAACAGGAGGACAAAGGAGGGAACAACTAAGCTGTAGTGCCTCTTCACCTCACTGTGCAATACCTTTTGTGCAATACTTTTGTAAATAGTCAACGGTGCAATAGACTCAATACTTGAAATGTGCAATTCACTTGTATTTTTATTTTTATTCCTATTTATTCTATTTATCCCCTTCGTATATTTTATTTATATTGTCTCTGTATTTATATATATGTGTGTGTGTATAACTCTGTAACTTCTGTCGGTGCTGTGCTTTTTTGGAAATCGAATTTCCCAGAGGAACCCACCCGAGGGATTAATAAAGTTCTATCTTATCTTATCTTATCTTATCTTACCACGTATATAGTTCCACTCACATATGTATACATATACACTGTTTTTTATTTTATTCTCTTTATTTAATTATTTATTTATTTTTCGCCTTCGTTGTATATTGGTTTCTCTTCTTCTTACTTTAGCACCTTTGTGGTTCAGCTACCCAATTTCGCTGTGCAAGAAACTGCACAATGACAATAAAAAGCTCTCTAAGTCTCTAAACAGGTGAAGTTCAGGTTGGACCTGTAAGCAAACTAACACTTGGGAGTTTTCAAGAGCTGCATATTAAATCATATAAAAGTTACATCATCGTGAAATAAAACATCAGGTTGTCATAGCTAGAGCAGTTACATGTCTAGTCAAGCATCATAGTCCCTCTTCAGTTAAATGAATTATTCTCATTTTAACATTTATGTTATACATGATGCAAAGTGCTGCATATTTCAATGGCATTTTAAACATGATTTGACTGATGACTTATTAAACACAGAACATGTGTTATAGTTTGTTTTTTTTTTGTTTTTTTTTAGCTTTTTAAAAGCTCTTAAACTACACACAAACTATTTGTTTGGCCAGTATTTACAGTCATCCATTACAGTGTGCTCAGTTTAGAAACGTTTTTTTCTGTGGTTTAATCAACGAGTCACCAGGAAGATACCTGCTCACCACAAAGATAGAATCAAGTTGGTTGCAGCACCTTGTCACCATAAGAAAGGATAGCACAGCTACATGGCACAGCTTGGTTTATATAACCAGAATATCCAGGTTTCTTTATCACAGAGTAAAACCCCGCTACCACTTATTGCTTTTTTGTCATATTTAATCAAACTGTGTAGACTTTCACCTTTATTTTCACACTTTTTTGAATAACATTTATTAGAAAAAAGTAAAGGAAAAAAGTTAAATTGCGGTGGAAAAAAGATTTCAATTTATATTCTAAGATAAACTCTCGACACCACGGAAATGTCACAGTCTGAAATTAATAAACTGGATTATTGGATTTCCCCCTGTAATTTTTCCTGATAAAACAACCTCGTTTCCAGTTTTCATCACTAAACTATTCATTTCTGACCAAAGGCTTTGATTTGAACACAAATTAAAGCCAAAGAGACTGATGAGACTGGCATAGATATCCAATAAGACAAAACGCTGACATTATTTTTACTTTATCTCATTAGTTAGTCCATAACTTACATCTATTTTGTCTCTCATGGTGGCAAACAAGGAGTTAACAAGAAAGTGTGCACATATAAATAAACACATGCAGCTGGTATTTTGAGAGGTGGGAACAGAAAGTCAGACTGACAGAGTTTGCAGGTGTAGAGAAAATCTGTATCTTTATATCATAGTTGAATCTTTTGATGTTTGTTAAATATTCTAATAAATTATTAAATTAAAATTTGGCTGTTTGGGATATGCTGTTGGTTTGTATTTTGGCTTTTTAGGGCTGCAAGTGAAAACCATTTAAACACAAAAGTAGAGCATAGAACAAAAAACAACAACAACAAAAATCTGTGCAATGAGCCTCAAGGTTGAAACATTTTAAAACCCACGGGTACATTGTCCATGTGACAAAACATTCAAACAGCAACAACAGTGTTTGTCGACACCTGAAGGCGGCTGTCGTGCGCTTACCTGAAACCGGGACAGATTTTGGGGACCTCACAGTCCCTCTCTTCTTCGAGCACCTCTGGACATTCCTGCCCTCCGTTGGATGGCATCTGGATGATAAGACGTTTCCTTGATTGCTTTTTCTTCACAGCAATACCAGCTGAAGGGACGCAGACAATTAATGAATTAAATTAAGAAATATGATGGAAAAGTGATGAGAAAAATGTCAAAATGATAAGCTGACTACTCTGTTAATAATCCTTGAAGAATGGACTTGGAGACTGCAACTGCCAATTCTAATTGGACAGCCAGCGTCAAAAGCGCACACTTGTGATTACTGGGGATATCAAGCCAACAACGATGATGCGGAAAAATCCCATTAGACCTTGGAACTGACTCAGATTAAATTTATGGTATTTACATGTGTGGCGATGCCCTCGAGTAGTTCATTAAGTTGAAACAAGCCTCTGGATAGCCCTATACTCTGCTTCAAACCTGGTCTCTTGTGTTCTGGGGGCCTCTGGATGTCTGGAGTTTTGATCTCCTCCATACCCGCTTCACACCCTGGAGGACGGGGCTGTGGCCCCCCCCCACACTCCCTAGCAGATCATTACATGGAGAAACCTTTGGAATGCAAGCATGCTGATCCACACAGGTATGCACACATGGGTATTCACAGACGCGGACTAAAGCTTTCTTGGCTGCTGCCTCAAAGCACACTGTGCGCTGTCTATCTTGCGTGCTGCACAATATCGTTTATTATTTAGTAAATATTGATATCTATGACTAGCTAGTTTATTGTGATGGTGCTTTGTTTTCTCTATTATTATGTTGCTCTTTGTTGTTTGCTGTCTTCTCTGTTTGTTTTTTTTTTTTTTTTTTTTTTTTTTTTTCTCCATACAGGTGACCCAGGAGTTCTTTTTTTTTTTCTCTCTCTTCCCCCCCCTTCTCACCGTCTCTTCTCCCCTTTGGTTTTCTTTCTTTCTCTCCCCCTCTTTCTCTCATTCATTCCCCCTGTCCTATTTATTAAAAAAAAAAAAAAAAAAAAAAAAATGACAAAGGATGAACTGAAGCTCTGCCATCACGTAATGTCGCATACTGCTGTTTCTGATGTCATTTAGAGAAAAAAAAAAAAAAAAAAAAAAAAAAAAAGCGCACACTTGTGATTACTGGGGATATCAAGCCAACAACGATGATGCGGAAAAATCCCATTAGACCTTGGAACTGACTCAGATTAAATTTATGGTATTTACATGTGTGGCGATGCCCTCGAGTAGTTCATTAAGTTGAAACAAGCCTCTGGATAGCCCTATACTCTGCTTCAAACCTTTCTACGTGGGTGGTGTGTAATTCTCTGCACAAGGTTAAGATATCAACAGCATCAAATTAAAATGCACTACCACCAGTAAAGCATGCTTAGACCGAAGAGATTTATGCCACCGTGTCACAGGAGGAGGTCATCAAAATACGGATGATAATGATTTTCACTCGTAAATCAACTTAATGTTTTTGCCACCACTCAACAGCTTGGGCAATGGCCGCCTGACGAAGGTGACCTCATCTGAAAACGTCTTCCTTTCACCGCTTGAAAACAACAACACCGACCACTTGCTGGCCGGAGCAAGCAGACTTGCCAGGCCCACTAACGGAGGTCAGCCCAAATGTTGTCCTACATGCCAGTCTATCAAATTAATGATCTGTAACGAGGCATGAGAGCATGTGTTTATGTGACAGTCATTGTCTTCAGCTCAGTGTAGGCCAGTGGTTCTTAACCTGGGTTCGATCGAACCCTAGGGGTTCGGTGAGTCGGTCTCAGGGGTTCGGCAGAGCCTTCGCCATGACATGCATGGCTCATTTTGTGCACCAGTAAAAAAAATCACATTTTATTTTTCACTAAAGAGGGGTTCAGTGAATGCGCATATGAAGCTGGTGGGGTTCGGTACCTCCAACAAGGTTAAGAACCACTGGTGTAGGCCAACCCAACTCTAGAGTTGTTGCACTTAGTCAATTAAAATTAGCTTCTGCGTTTTCCATTTTGTTATCTTTTATTATTATGTTATTACCAGCATATTATTGTCACCTCTGTCAACTATGATTGGAAATATTGTGACTATCCTGAAACCACCAAGGCCTGACTGACTGAATAAAGTACTTTTTACAACATAGAGGAATTTGGCACAACTTCACCCAATTCCAAGAAAGTCTAAAGAGGCCCAGCAACATTTTCAGTATAAAGAACAATTTAATGATTTGACCAGTTTATTTCGGCTTGCAGCCTTTATCAGGGCAAAACATGTTACAGGCCACATTTTAAAAAGCAAAAAAATTAAACAACCAATCACATATGTTCAATGTGCTCATCCACCAACCAGACACCAGCAAGGAGGCTAGGCCATGTGGTCATGTGGTATAAAGCCAGTCTTGGAGAGTGTCCACTATAAAAAATAAAACCTGGTACACACCCTGTTTAGCATTTAAACAGGACAAATCTAAATGAAGGGCAGTGTTTTAAGTTTTCCCCATCAATGTCATATACAACCAGTACAAGTGACACAAAAACAAAAAATAGAATGAAGAAAAGTAACATGTATGTAGATGCTTATTATTTAAAAGTACAAGCTAAGAAAATAAAAAATAAGAGATAAAAACATGAGAATGAAATTAAAGATGCATGATGAAAATACAATACCATAAATAAGCTGGTTTAATGGGAAAGTTGTCGGAGAGGACTTTACTTATTTAGACTTTATGTTCTTCTGTGTGTGCAAAGAAGCAGGGGAAGTTGTGCTGGAAACTTTGTTTCTTCAATACTCTTGAATTTTTTAACAGCAGCAACAACAGTTATCTATGAGCATGAATCGTTGTTTTTTCCTTCATACCTGCATCACATGTAATTGGACACGTTGCCCAGTCACTGAATGGGGTCATGATACAGTCCTTCTTGCAGGGCAGCTGGCATGGTCTCATTGTGCTTGGGCGAGGACCGTCTGGACACCTAAGCAAAAACAAAATCTCTTTATACATTCATCAAAACACAAGAGTATGAAGTCTAAACCTAAAAAGATTTACTCCTAAGAAAATAGTAATTTTGATAAAGCCAATGTATCTGACTAAATCTTTAATCTGTGGGTGCTGAGCAAGAACACTTCTTATGGGCTCTTTCTCTGCACTGGTTGTGTTACGTTGCCACAGCTCTGTACCAAACGGGCAGAGAAGCAGATGTCCATGTGGACCCTCACGCTCACCATTCAATGAAATTTATATCACTCAAACCTAAGCACACTCACAGACACAAAGAGTATAATCAAGGGCAGAATTTTTTTTATCATTTTAAACCATTGTTTTTCATTATTATCAAAAATCACAACATTTTATAGCAGAGGAATCCTTTAAATTCACTTAATGTGAATCCCTGTGAATAAAAGAAAAGAATTCATTTGCAGTAAGCATAGCAGAGCAGTGGTTCTCAAAGAAGGGTCTGGAAGCTTCTGGGAGACAACAGCCACAAGGTCCATAAAAATCATTTAGCTATAAATTATAAAATTGTACTCTATTATTTAAAAAGGGTCACAAAGAATAAAGGAAGCACTCTTCAGTGAGGCAAATTTTAGTGTTCAAAAAGCTAAATCCAGGAAATATTGCTAAATGTCTCAAGTGCCAGCATAACCCAAGACAAACAACTAAGGCACTCTGTCTTCAAGTGGAATTGTATTTTTAGTTTGCTCTTTGATCATAGTAGAGAAAAAACACAAGACAGATGACAGGTGCAAATCTACAGATGGGAGCAATTTATACCAAAACAAGCATACTGTGTCCTTTACTCCCACCCACGTTATCTTTGAGCCAACAGAAACTCTGCTTACACAAATCACATTAATGTGTCTCATTGTATTTAGAATGAAAAACTTCAGAATATCAATAGTTTCTGTGGTATCTTGCATTAAAAATTGTATCAGAAATAATATTTATAATTTTGAGAGATCTCTGGAAAATTGGATCCCCTGCAAAAAGTCATTGGCTACAGATAATTGAGTATGCCTACTGTAGACATAAAGAGAACCGCAGGATGAAGATAAAACAATATACGAATGTTGATGAAGTCATCACACGATGGTCCCATAAAAATAAAAAAAGAATATTTCATTAGCACTGATATAAACATCATACTTTTGTCCAGTGTTTCATTTCACTTTCTAATAAGGTTTCTTTTCAAAATAAAAGATCTTTAAAATATATTTTTATTGACTGCGTGCGTGATCACTGCTGCAAAACATGATGGTTTATTTAAGATATCAGAACTTGTAATGAGGGAAAAATTGAACTGAGTAACATTTAGATCTTCATGGCTCTTTTAATCTTTTGGCGAAGCATTTTACAGATATCAAAGGAGTTGCCAAACATGTGTTTTTGTGATTTCTGGAATTGAATTTAACATATTTGCAGCCCTATAACCAAAAAAATATAGTGTGTAGATTTAGCTGTATTTTTCCCCCCAACTTAAACCCACCCCCTATAGATTTTGGCATTTGTACCTAAAAAGACCAAGCTGACACTTAACCATGACAGTTAAAAATATAAACCATGCACTCACGCTTTAATAAATATCAACTGAGAGGCTTGATGCAGCAACCATCTGGGTAGTGCTTGAATACACAATGTAATTATTCTCGCCTCAATCTAGGGCAATAAAAACCTCTGTAATTACTTTCACTTTATGACTGATGTATGCCATCTGGATGACACATAGGAAAGGGATGGTTGTGTAACCCACCAGAGCATTGTTAGCATCACAGGAAATGTCTAAAAGCACTGTGTTTGTTTTACAGTAATATATCTCTGTGAGGAAACTTTAACTCACTGAGCTAAAGTCAGCCAACAGGCCTGAGGATAAAATTTCCAGTTTAAATGGATTCAGCTATCAGTGAGTAATAATCCTCGTGGTCAAGCCGAGGTTTTTCAAAACAGAGGTTATGTTTAATCTTCAGGTCCCCTGTGCATAAACGAGACAAAGATAAATAGGTCACGACAAACCTGCTGGAAGACATCTTATCTGATCCCTCGCTGCTCTTGCAGTTGGACGTTACGACTATGTTTCCTCATCCCACTGCTGACTTCTGATCATCAAAAGAGGTTTAACGCTCTTTTGAATTAGTGTTCTCCACTGGGTGTTTCATACTCATTAGCATGGTGTTATCAGAGAAATGATAGGGAGCCTCCCTGGCAAAATGTAATATTGCAACAGCAACACAAGGAGAGATTTATTTTTAATACCAATAGACAGAGCTAAATCCCTCTTGAGCGGAACAAATCCTCGGTTGTCTTCATAAAAGTGAATGGTCCCCAGGAAAAAAACAGCTGTGGGGAGGATACATTTATGTCTTCTGCTTTTAACTGATGGCTGGGTCCATAAAGAAGGGAATAAACAGGTGTCTCTCTTGAGAACACTTCAACACGATGGGAAGCTGTTAAGAACTAGTGAACCTGCTACCGCAAAACAATCTCCACACTCGACCCCAGCATGAAAAAGGGTTTTTATCATTTTCTCAAGAGCCTGTAGGGATCAACACGTTCTCCATCAAGGGAGACCTGGCACAGAGAAGACAGACAGCATAAAGATATCTTCAAGATCTAAATAAAATCAAAGTGTATATAGAAACCAACACCAGCTTAATAACCAAGTACTAGATCTCAAACATGTACCAACCCAAATTAATCAATAAAATAAGTACTTCTTATTTGGTTAGGAGGAACTCACCAAAATAAAGTGCTGATTATGACACCATTAAACAAGTACTTAATGTGAAGGTGTGGAAACATTTCTCAAAAAGAAACAGGATGAGGAGCTGGGAAGGAAGAGGGCTGCAAAGAGGTGCTATGGAAGTTGCACCAACATCCTCCTTGCAGTTGATTTGGCAGCTAGCACTTTGTTGTGGATGGTCATAGTTTGCATGAAAGATGCTGACTTGTCTGCAAACACTGTTCAAAAGGTGCAACTTTTACTCTAGAATTACTCTAGAAACAGTCCCCATTTCTGGTTTGTGTTGTACTTTTTACAGTTTCTGTACTGCATGGTGAGTACAGACAGATAAGTGGATGTCTTCCATTCAAAGTGTGAGAAGCTGTGGCAAGTTTTTGCTAATTACCAAAGCAATTTCAAGGAGGTAGCCCAAAAACTTCCTGCAACCATTTCCCAACTAACTGCTAGGGAAACATTATTCCTTACCAGAGGTAGAGGGTCGTTATTTGGGCTTGTGTGACTGCAGTCTTAAGTAGCAATCCTCATTATGAAATTTGCCAATAGAAAGGTTATGGAACTGATCAGTTGATCAGCTATTGGTTAGCTTGACTTTTGTGGCCTTCCTGAATTCAAGCTATGTTCAAACTAGACGCAATTTGCAGAAACATAGTGACCAGAGACCATAGAGCAGCAATGATATTTTATGAGTTCAAGCGACTATGGGAAAAATAACCACTGGCAATGGGAAGGGGGCGGGGGGGGGGAGCAAGAAAATATTTTTCTCAATTTCCAGGCGAGTGGCTAAAGTGATTACCAATTAGAGAGAAGAATACTGTTGATTGATATGTGACCTGGGAGTAACTACATTACAGGGTCACCTAGGCAACTGGGGCCAGGGATGTTTGCAAGCAACCACCCGTCTTTTTCTAAGCAATGGATGATGAGTGTACCACTTCCAGTGTGTATGCAGCTCAACAGTATGCATGAATCATTGGACTTCTTCTGTTTACTTATTGATTCCTTGAATATGTGTCAAAGACAACCCTTTCTCTTTCTCATTTGGGATTTCTTTAATACTGTGACACAAACGAGTCTTAAACAGACGAGATTAAACCTCTGACCTTGTTAAATTCTTCTCATACTCAAAAATGGTAAAAGTCAGAGCATGAATTATAGTTTAACCCTTTTGGGATTGTGAAATCTGAAAAAGCCATGATAGTTCTGTTTAGGTTAAATACTACAACTTAAATACAACTTCAGTTTTGCCTTCGATCGGGGAGAAACACACTGTGAATACTAAGAGAGACCTTAGAGGACGAAACAACTCCTTTCTGAATTGCAGACTGCTTGCCTTTTCGATTTCACCTTTTCAGTGTTCCCTTTGGGTCTGAACACACAAACAAGCGAGCGTATGTTCTGGTGAAGGCGGCCTTTACCGGAACAACAATCTTGATTGGTGTTTCAAATGCCTCAAACAACTCGTGTTTACATTTTCCTGTAAGAATGAACTATGGCTGTTGTTTCTCAGAAGCAGGTGGAGTCTGTGATTAAAAAAACGTGCGTTCACATCACATTTTGAGTCAACACTGAAGGCTTTTTCCAACCAAAACTATGATCTTTTCTAAACTATAACAAAGATGCTCTGCTTCCCCCAGCAAACAAAACCTAAACAAGCAATCACTGCTTCTTGTCAAAACTTGGACAGCACTGCAAATACAACACTCGCATAGAGTACCAGCTCAATTTATAGGACAAATCAGTAAATGTTACTTTAATCGTGTAAAGGCGTATATATGAATATTGTGGGACACATTTTTAGACCATTAGGTGGCTACAAAAGGCACATTGGAACATATAGGACGGACTTTTATCCTGCAGTTACACTTAACCTTTACAATAGTACCCAACTCCAGGTTGAAGTTAGTTCAGGAGATTTAGGCTCTAACTGTAGTTACTTACAAGGTATTACACAATCTTGTCTTCTTAAGTCTTAATCTTAAGGTAAGGTAGGTCCACTCGGCATTGCATTTGCATAAATAAGGATTCATCCTTAAGATAGAGAGAGGATGTGTATATAAATGAATTCAGGGAATGGGATTTAAGTTTGAATTTGGTTCATCTGGTTCTGCCAGATGTTTCCTTCTATTGAAAGCAAGTTTTTTCACCTAACGCTTGCTCCTAGTGGATTGTGTGATTGTTGTGGTTTTCTCTCTAATATTGTAGATTCCTTGACTCTCTAGTTTACATTACATGCATTTTTGTGAGCTCTTGTCAGCAAACAGAACTGGTTTGCTTTCCATCTGTGAATAAAATGTTGAGCTCTATTATTTTTCAATTCAGTTTATCAATGTAGTAATCACAAGTGGCCTCACTGTGATGCAAGGTGAACTCCTAGACTGGTATAAAAGTGGGACTGTGTTTAGGTGTTTGGAGAATCTTAATAAGAATAGGTGGAAACAAATGTCAGTGAAAGGTCACTTCTGATAGCCTCCATGTTTGAGATTTCAATTTGTGAATTTAGAATGACTGGGAGAACACAGTAACATTTGCTCTACATATAGGGCAATGAGTGGACTCATAGCATGTCTCTGTCTGCAGAGAAAACAAACCTGTGTGCCACCCACTCCCAATCCCCTCACTTATGTCTAATTATATTGTAGCCTCGCTAATGGCGGATATTATCCAAATTTAGACAATTAAAATTCAATTAAAATCCAGTTTCCAGAAAGAAAGAACGGGCAATGTTTGTTGGCAAAGCGCAACACCAGCCAGAATACTTACAGCACTATGCCTGTCTGGGAGATTCACTCTGTGTGGGTGTGAAATCAAGCTATAATATTGTTATTTATGCATTTTTCTATCATGTATACATTTTATCATTCCAGTGTGTTTTCTTTCTTTTTTCTCCTGGTGTCATTGTTGTCTTTAATATTAAATTTATTTATCCTTGCTTGTCACGTTGATTTTATTGTTTGTTCGAGGAATAAAATTCTTATTTACTAGGTGCTTGGGGTATAATATCCCAGCCGCACAATTTCCTATTCTAGTCTTTCCTTTTTCTGTGTCTTCACTTGCGTATATCACTGGGGAAATGCTCTTCACTGAAATGAATCCAATAATAGCATCTGGTTTAAACTGACTTGCTGGTTCCAGTCAGTGTCACAAACTCATTATGATGTTTAAACGTAATGATTTGTAGTGAGCCGAAGACATGGCACTGGGAGCTTGTCCCAAAGCACGACATCAAGATGAGCAGCCAGGCTAATGCTCATGTTTTGCTTGCTGCTATTAACGCGATGAGTAATCTGTTCAGCGAGAGGCTGTTTTCGAAAAACGAGCAGATGGTTGAACAGGATGAAGATTCGAAGCAAAGAAATGTCAGTAGTTTTAAGTGTACGCACACAAAAACATGGTCTGGTGGGAAAAGATAAGGCCTAATTAATTTCATTATCAAAACGATGGACAACAAAACAAGAACATCATTAGTTTAATTTAGCATAAAAGTATTGCAGTTCTTCAAGGACCCTTTCACTAGCATCTTATGGCCCTCCGTCTCAAGGGCTTTTAGCTATCTATCATAGTCAAAACCAGAGTAAACACAACCTCCGTTAGAAAACATGGCAGGAAGATGATTGACTGGGCTTAATACAGCTACTGTCCAACATCATAATCATGAATCATTCATTTTCACAAATTCCACAGCATCAATGTGATTATACAAACGCACAGTCGGTGTGTGTCAGCACACACTGTCAGAATCAATAAGCAGATGTTATTGTTTTTTTCCCCCTCACACCACAACAGCTTTCTCAATAGGGATGATCGCAGCCCAAGCCCGAGGCACTGACATATTTGTCTCTGTTGTGTCTTTGGGCTTTGACAGTCAGTGTTTGTGTATGGGTTGCTTGCGCATGTGCGACTGTGTGTACGAGGGTGACATGCACTCTGTGAGGTTCACTGCCTGAGACTGTGGGAGGAAGACAGCACAGATCTATCTGTGAATGAGACGGGGCACATCTGCATATGGAGGGTTCGGGCGGCCATGTTTGTTTGTTTTGCTGGGATCCCACGGGTGCACTGATCAAGAGTACCTGCCAGTTAGATTGTGCCAGATGAAGACATGTAGAGCAGGAAAAAACACAAACAACAACAAAAAAAACAAACAAACATCTGTGTCTACTCACTCCTAGGAAAAAATGCCAGTGATGAAAACAAGGCCTGGAAACCAGAGCCGTCACAACATTCTGGACAAGGAAAAAGTGGTGTAAAATAACGTGCTTTTATAAAACAGAAAATTTAATCTCGAGGGGTTATTATACAATAACAAGGGCAGACTACAACCACGTGACAAGTTAAGGGAAAAATTGGATAAATAATTGGAAAAAAAAGGAATGCAAATGGCTAAAGGCATGAGGGATAAAAAAAATCTTATGATCTTTGAAATTTCATCACATCACAACTAGGGATGGGTACCGGTATCGTTCTGACATAAACTGTAGTAACCAGACCGAAAAGCAGCGCACCTTTCGGTGCTTTATTTCGGTGCGTTTTTTTCCTGAGATGTCATACACTTTGGATTCTAGCCAATCATTTTACCTTTCCGAGGATAGTAGGCGGGCCCAGGTACGTACGTTCCTTTAGAGCAGAGCTACTGATTAAAAATGTCCAAGGTGAAGCGGTCAAATTCTGGCTGTACTTCACAGCAAAATATGCAAACTCAGCAGCCTGCAACAAGTGCTTTAAGGTGATACTGTGATACTGTGCAAAGGAGGTAACACCTCGAATCTGATGAAACACCTGGCGACGTATAGCATTTTGTTAAAAGCCGAGAAATGCGCCGTATTTGATAGCTTGCTGCGAGACTTCACACCGAGCACATCTACTGCGGGTGTGGTGCCTGTTATTGGACCCGGAGTTAGCAACATCCCCCCAAAAACCCGAAGAGTAGAGTCCTGGCCCCTAGCCCTGCCAGTGTAGCAGAAATGATGACGGATGATGACGGCAGCAGCAGCCGTTCTTCTCTGCGTGAGTAGCTTAATGTTGTTCGTGTGTAATTTACGTTGAGTAGGCTAACCACGTTATTACATTAATGCATGTAAGGTGAACTAGCAAACACCGTCGTAGTTACATGCGGCTTTCTTCTTGTTTGATGGCAGATACTCCCTTCACCCTGGCCAAAAAGGTTAAAATGACCAAAGAAAAAGTGGAAAACAGTTAAACATGAGAGGTTTTTGGATAAAGTTTGTGTTTTTTCCTTTGATTAAGCACTGCTTCCAGCCAAGAGTGATACCATAAATCCCCTATAGCTGCAGAAAAGGCTAACATTGTTATCTTTTCACAAAAAAACAGCTGAACATGAGAGGTTTTTGGACCAATTTTGTGTTCTCCATTCTTTAAGCACCGGTTCGAGCACCGTTTATGCACCGGCACCGTTTTGCCAGTACCGGTTTGGTACTGGCATTGGATAAAACCTAAACGATACCCATCCCTAATCACAACATAAATGAACATATAAGGGAAAATGATGGAGCAATTATTTTTAATTATTAAACAGAATTTCCACCATTGTAAATCAGGCATTCTCTCCAACTGTTTGACTGGCGTGTAGGCTCTATAAAGGGTCACCTTGTAGGCCTTGTAGTGAGTAAATTCCCACTGTACACACTGCTATTGCGCGTCTCATGATTCATCAGTTATTGCAGGACACACTATCACTTATATGTGAAGGGAAATAGAGTTGTGGCTTGGTTTGTATCTATGATTATATGGGAGAGAAAATGGTGTCACCTCCCTATCAGAGGGGATTAAATCAGATAAATTAATTATTTTCAAAGTCAAAAGAAGATTATTTCCACCTGCAGTTACTTAAATTTGTAAGTACGGCTCTGGTATTGCCGTTATTTTGAGTTGTAGAATCTATAACAAGCGTCACTGAAGCTTTTTCTCAGTCCATGTGGTGGGTAAATCACACACTGCTACTAATATGTGTTTTACTAAAAGTAGACCTGATGAATCTTCTCTCGCTGAACTAATCGCTTGATTTATAGAACAAAAAGGTCAGAATTCTTTAAGCAGTGAATGGGAGGCTGTAAGGTGCTTGTACAAGTCCAAGAAAGAATCCGCATATTAGAAAACCATAATTTGAAACAACTGGGAACAAGAAAGAAGGAACTCGTGACAATAGATACTATACTGATAGAATAAAGAACTGAGGTGGGTTGCGGGTTGCCAAGTGGCAGAAGCAAAGTAGCTGTGAGCAGGCTAAAGCAGCTTAAATAATGCATCCAGCAGTATATCAGCATTTGATATTCGGATGCACTAAAGTACTTTAGCCAGGATTGTAGCTGCGCTTGACTTTTTGGCCTGTCTGAACTGACACTAGGCTTATTTTCTGCACCCCCGCCCCACAGTAATGGATTAAAGGATTGTCCAACTAACAGAACAGCAACTGCTCGATTTTCAGTCCACACACTAATGAATGAATCTAACTTTCTCAACTCTAGTAACAAGCTGTCTCACTTTAGTCTTTTCCTGTTGTTATCTC
This sequence comes from Copadichromis virginalis, assembly GCF_057382275.1. Classification (NCBI taxonomy): domain Eukaryota; kingdom Metazoa; phylum Chordata; class Actinopteri; order Cichliformes; family Cichlidae; genus Copadichromis; species Copadichromis virginalis. Next base: position 35,216,081 of record NC_140628.1, on the reverse strand, counting down.
AGGGTGGTAAATATTACATAAAGTGTGGAACCATTATAAAAGATCAATTAAGTTATTTTATCTTTGTTTCATTTTTCATGTTTGTCGGAGCACATTTGATGTTTGGATTAGGAGCAGGGTCCTATAAGGTTTGACTGAGAAAAAACAGTCTCCAGAACATTAACAGAAAAAAAGGTGGTGGTGATGGTGGTGGAGGGTGGGGGCATTTCTCTGTGTGTACTGTAAGTCGTTTTCAGTAAAATACATTGCAAATAAATAAATGAAAACCAGTGAAACTTCATCTCTCATCATCTCTCTATGCTGTATGTGTCATATCCTTTTTGATTACTGCTGACGTCTGACTAGTGCTCGTTCCAGCTGACTCTGATTGTCTTTGTTAGGTACTTGTCACTCTTCATACAGTTTCTCTTCAAATCTGCAGTGTACAAGTCTGAGTGTAAGACTTTTGGAGAAGCATTTGATTGTTTCTAAGTTCATACTGGATGATAACAACACCCCACATAAAGAGATAGTCTCTGAAAAACAATACAACAAGGAACCATGAAAGGCACGGAAGCTGATTACTAAACACATGATTTCTGATAAGATCTTAACGAACGTCTCCTGCCTAAATCTGTCCTTAGCAAAGCTAATTAGTGATGACCCAGAGAATAAGACAATCCATTACTGTATATCACATGTATGGGGTTGGAAGAAAGAAAGTCTAATGCATTACGTTAGCATTAAGCTGCTGCTCAACCTGGTTTAACCTGGATTCAGGCACTAATGTCACCAAATTTCTTAACTTCCTTATTTGTGCTACTGATCACCTTTGTGATTGTAACTGTGATATGTGATCAGTGGAAGTTCCTATTATATCTGTGCTCTTCCTGAAATATTGAAAAAGTTTCATATGCTTTGCCTCTTCTTTCTGTTTTGACCAAAAACTCCTGATGCCTTTCCACCCTGTTAATTTTCTTGTGCTTCTTTAGAAACTTGCTTCAGTTAAAGTGTTGATTGCCAGTCTTTATGGCAGAGAATGTGCTGGTTGGTATATGTTAATTGGCAATTGCATTAGAAGAAGCCATCTCGGTGGCAGTGTTTGCCGCAGTAAAGTGCAAAGTCAAAGTAATTTCCGAGTGAAGAGTGAAAGTTGAGGGCAGCATCCAAAGCTTTTAAGTGTTCAAGGCTAAGAAAAAGGGCAAAGTTGTGCAGTCAGAGAGCCTTTTTCTGCAGTGCAATAAAGCTTGGACCCCTTCCAGTGACTGTGGCATGAGATAAATCAAACTCAAGACTTTGAACAAGATACCGGTTTAATTATTATAATGTAACAAAAAATGTACAATGAAATTACAGATGAAATCTCATTATGTTACTCACAAAAAAATTATAATTGAATGAATAAATAACCAAGTCGTAAAACTATTTTTGTGGGGGAGTGTGGAGGATGAATTTAATAATTTCATAGCCCAATAAAAGAAACTGCTCTGAAGTCTGGTGCTAGAGCACTGAACACATCTGCATTGCTTGCCAGATGGCAGCTGAGTGAACAGACTGCGCGGCTGTGGTGGGTATTGTCTTCTTGTATCCTTTGGGCTCTGCAGAGAAACCGCACCTCGCAGATATCACTGATGTGGCTGAATGATTTTAATCACCCGTTGCAAATCCTTCATATACTGGGCCATCCGTATCCCATTCTTTGTGTCTGTGATGGTTCCAGTTAGGATGTGTTCTACTGTTCCTCTGTAAAAGTTGACAAAAACTACTTCCTAAATTTCCTGGAGTAGTTCTCTTCCATTGAAGCTTTCTTCACCAGAGTGGAAATCTGTGAGGAGTATGGCTTTTTAGTTGTCTTTGCATCCTTTTTACTAAACGAAACAACTGTTTTGTTTTTTTTAACATGACTCTGCTCTGTTCATTACGGAGCCCCGCAGGGGACATGGGAGAAAAAAAAAATTAAGACGGACTTTTGCGAGATCTCGCAAAACAAACTCGGGATCTCGCAATACTTTTGCGAGATCTCGCAAAAGTTTTAGCTGCATTCTTCGCAGCTCGAAGCCGACCGGGAGGTCGAGGCACGATGTGCCGGGAAAGCGGTGTTCCTCCCGGCTGTAGTAGGTCTCGACCTCCCGTTAGCTTCGAGCTAGTGGGTGTCAGATCTCCAAAAACGTCGGAGCACTTTTGCAAATATGTGATGTCTTGTAAACCGAGCAGGTATCTGACGTTTACACAACTACATTCACACCTCAAAATATCTTAAAAGTGTATTTGTAAGTGACCCAGAAAGAGTAATATTACAACTAAGTAGCTGCCGCCATTGTTGGAATTCAACTTTTGCGAGATCTCGCAAAAGTTTTGCGAGATCCCGAGTGTGTTTTGCGAGATCTCGCAAAAGTCCGTCTTAATTTTTTTTTTTCTCCCATGTCCCCTGCGGGGCTCCGTAGTTCATGACTGTGCACTAGTTTTGATTCAACTTCCTGATTTTAACTCACATTATTGTTTGTAATATGGTGGACGATGCTGGTGTTATTTCACCTTAAAGTTCTCTTCATGCCTGCAAGTGCAGTCATGACTGTACAGCATGAACTGGAAGGAACTGAGCACACTGTTAAGGAATAGAGTGGAGGAGGTGTGACTGCCAATTCAAACTGTCTGGATTCTGTTTGGGAGGAAGTTCAATATCCAGTTGCAAAGCACGGTGTCGAATCCTGGAGTGCAGAGTTTGCCAGTCAGCTTCATGGGGGAGTATTGAATACTGAGCTGAAATTGACAAACAGAATTGTTATGTAGGTGTTTTCATTTTCAAGGTTTTTGAAGACAAGTGGACACAGCACCTTCTGTGGTTCTGTTGGTTCTGAATGTAATCTAGTGAGGGGCGAGGCTGGCACAGAAGAACTACCCTCTCAAAGCACTACTTCAGAATGGGGATCAGTGCTGGAGGGCATTCAGACTACACACTACGCACCTTTGGATAATTGTGCCTGTCTTGAAACAGTGACAAAATGATATGCTAAAAATGTTAGTAATAGCGTGTTTTAGTGTATGGCCAGGTTATCAGGCCAAACAGCTTTACTCATATTCATCCACAGGAGGATTCTTCTCACAGCCTCTGTGGATACTGATAGTGGCAGGTCCTCTGGAGGTAGAGTCGACTTTACAGCTGACTCTTTGTTGAGGAGATCAAAGCGAGGGTAATATGCAGCCCATCTGGCAACGTGGGCTCACACATGGTGGGGGCGCTCCTGCTTTTGTAGCCTGTGATGCTCTGAATCGCCTGCCACGTATCCTCGGTGTTGCTGGTGTTGAGATCTCTCTCCAGTGTCTGCTTTGCCTCCTCGCCCATCGAGTACAAAAGCTTGATCCAGGCTGTTGTGATGAAGCTCAGTCTCTGTGAAGATGTGGGCGCAAAAATCTCTTGTATCCTATTGCTAAGCACACCTGAGACTTATTTCATTTTATTTTCCTAGACGTGAGCTGGCAGGAAGTTGGGTAGAGGAATAGCCTTAGGCCAAGCTTTTCTCTTTTTATTGCACTGCTTGACGTAATCTTTGCTTTGGCTGATCTGACTGGCTGCCCTGAGAATACCAAGGGCAGAGATCATCTTAAGGTCTGCTAAACTTAATCCAATCCATGCATTTACTCTGCCATCAGTGTATTTCTGTCAAAACTAATCATGAACGTTTTTCGATGAGCGTCTTTTAGAATTTGTTGATTTTTTTGTGCAATAACTTGAGTGTATTTATTTACCTCATGTAAAATTCTATCTTCACTATGAAAACTCTCTGAGTTGCAAGTCCTTGACATACATAGGAGTGGGTCTAAATTTGGCACAGAGAAATAGAAAAACATATATACAGACTCTTAAAAGCTCAAATCAAATAAGCATTTTGGCTCAGAACCATTTTTCTATACCTAACTTTGAGGATCAATAACATTTGATATACTTAATATTATTTTTTCAGTATTAAAACTGCACAAATGCACCAAAAACGAGAGAGAATAAAACAAAAATGTGGTCAAATTCAGGGGAGCTACTTTGCATCACACATATATACAGGAGATCAGAAAATGTCTTCAGCACCATGGACAGCATGACACTTCAATGATGAGAGGTGGAAACAGCTAGCGGGGAAAATGGGAAAGGCACAACGACTTTTCAGAGCTAGTATGTGGAAAGATTTATACACGGGACTGGGGTTCATGTTATGTGTATTATTAATTGAATTATTTTCACTTATTTTCCACCAAATATCCTGCCACACATTTGTAAGGTTAACAAAAGTCACCAAGGCTTACGCATGTGCGTTTCCTGTGTTTCTAGTACGAACCAAGAAGACGTGTTCCAAGAATGCTTTCTAGCAGGAAAGGTTTCTGCCAGCCCTGAAGTCTAACTTCTTCCATAACCGTGAAAAGCCGTCTCACAATCTGTGGAGAGACTTCTGTTTGACAGCACTCTCAGTATCTGTCACTCTGTTTTTGCCCCCAGGCAGACAGAAACTCAAGCAGTGATGATGCACACACTTTTTCCGAGGTACAACCCATTAAACACAACTGCAAGTCGCATCCCTTTTAAGAGGCTGTGAGTTGGAGATGGATGCCAGAAAAGTTTCATCCAATAATCCCATTATCTAATGGAAAATCTGGTCTTTCTGATAAATTAAAAACAACAACAACAAAGACAACAACAATTGTGTTTGTATGCACTTTTAAGTCCACACAGTACAGGCCATTTACAAATGTTTATTCTGGCTCTAGATTTCAGGTCTCCTTTTTAGTGTTGTTTGTTATGTTGACAAAACACAGCCTCTGTTCTGCAGCAGGGGCTGTGTTTTGTCAGCTGCGAATACATTTCGATCAGATCCACTATGGTCAAAATATGATTATTTCCATCTTCAGTCATTTACAAAAAGTTCTGCACAGTCTGAGATTTCTCACTGCTGAGTAATCCTGACACTCATTTCATCCATCTGATTTTCTTGCAACCAGACATTAGCCTGAAGTAGGTCGGGTACAGAAGTAAAAAATTTTTATACCCACCATATTTTCTCTTTGCCTAACTGGCTGGTCTGAGAAGAATAGGGACAGCTGGCTGCTATACATATTCCAGTTCCCGCCTTTCCTTTTCAGTTTGAATGTATTTCATCAAATTAATCATAAAAATGCTCTTCAAGAAAAGACAAACAAAAATGAAAAAAACCCTTGGAAAATACAATATTTCTGTTTTGTCCACACTCTTATTCTGGTTTTGTAATTTCTTTTTACATAAATGGTTTATGTCTGACAAACATTAACCACCCTCATTCTGTAAGAGACGCCTGTCAATCAGGTCGCTGCTTACTTGATTTAACATTCAACGTATTTTTCTCCTGCATTGTTTTTGGCACAGCTGATATTTTCAGATTTCTCAGTCTGGTCCCATTACAGTATTCCTTTTTACTTTGGCCTCTGAAATAGTTACTGGAACAACGCCAGTGTATCAAAGACTGTTCTTTAGTACCCAAAAAGATCTTCCTGCATTTCCAGAAACCTCAGGTTTGTACAGCCAAAAAAACCCCAAAGCAAAACAAAGAAACAGTGAGAATTCTCCCAGCCTCGCTCCTCACCTGCCATGCTGCTGTACGGCTTGAAAAACATGTACTCTTCAACTTGAAACTGTTGAAAAGAAGCATGCTGCTGTAGCTGGAGTTCCAATTCATTACCAGTGATGATCCTCCACATAAAATTCAGAACAGTTTGAAAGAAACTTTCATTTTTGCTCACTGTCAAGTTCAAATGGTCTGACGTGGACTTCCAGGAAGTCAAAAACAAGTAAAACAAGTATTCTGGAAGCCCTGTGAGACGACACTGAACTTGAGATCAGGTTGAATCAAGTAAAGATTTCTGATTTTTATAGACCTGTTCTCACCACAACAGATGGTACAGCTTCCACCTCTCGACAGGTGCTACCTGAATCGGTCTCTCAATCTCCCACTCAAAAATAGAAAAGACCCCGATATAGGCTACTTGAGTTCCACCACTTGATGTAGCAACTCCTCTCCAGCTGAGATTAGGCACTCCACCCCTGATCCAACTGAGAATCATGGCCTCAAACTTGATGAGTACTCATTTTCATCCCAGCTGCTTTATAAACAGTTGAAATGTCTTGTCATTGTTCTCCATAATAAAATAAAATGAAATAAAAAAGGAATTACAGCAACAATAATCCTTTGAGTATATAAAGACTATGAGCATGACAGACCTCCTGTTACATGGGTGTGGATGTGCTTTACTACCTGAAGGGCGACTCTTGTTTTAAAGCTTGTTACCACACAGAACTCAGCATCACCAAAATAATTCAATTACTAAGTCACAGAAAAACCAATCTCCATTGAAGGTTGAAAATGTCAAACAACTCTTTGGACCTATTTAAGGTGCCTGTGTGACTTTCATTATTCAAAACCTCAAACAGGCTCAGCTGAGGTTAGCAGCAATAACCTCCTTCTAAGAGGGACAGTAGGAGTCCCCTTTCAATATCTTCTTTTCAGTTTCTGCTAGTGACACTATTACATGCTGCTCTTTTGCCCTTGTTGCAAATTACAGTTGATTATACAAAGTTATTGAGCAGTAAAAACAAAGATAATGGAAACAAATTGACTGAAACCTCTTTCTGTCAGAGACTCAGAGCCATTACCCTTGACACATTTGCACCTCCCACTCTCCAAGCCACTGAGCCTGTGTTTATCTGTTGCTCCAGCTTTGCCAGGAGTGTAGATTTAAACTACACACGATAAAAGACTTCCAGGATCTTGACCCCTGTTCTGCAGCTTCACTGACTGGGTCAGCTGCTCCAGCAGCCACCGCTGAACTGGACATTAATCTTCATTTCATCCTGTGTTGTTCTCCATGAATCACATTTCCCTTGTAACATGCTCAACACGCGCCAACCCTTTAAATAATTGATGTTGCCATCCTCTCCTCAGTGATAACTACGCTTGGGGATTTTCTGGTCCTGAATTATAGCGAGAAACAAAAGGAACTAATTTAACATAAGAGAACACACAAAAGGCGACTCGCTGTTTTTATTTTTGCAGGGCCGAAATCAATTTGCCTTGGATTTATTTTCTGCAAAACGCAACAAACGCAGATCAACTCCTTTATCTTTTGTTGTCATGTGAATCAGCCAAGCACAACTGACACCAGACTAGAGATGAACTTTTTGGCGGATGTTAAAGTAAACGCTTCTGTGTTTTGAATTCGCCTCATGTGGTGTGGTCTTCAGAGCTAACCACAAACATCTTGTCTCTCATCTCCCCCATGATTAAATTGCCTTAAAGTATCAATCCCATTTAATTACTGTCATTATCATCAATGAGAAATTACCAGCGCCCAAAACGGCAGGGTTAATTAGACTTTCAGGGACAGAGATTATTTATTTATCTGTGGATGCCTGCAAAGGGGAGATAGGAATTGGGAGTTAACTTCACGTAGAGTCTGCTCAGCATCTCGTTATTTCACTTTGCTCCCCACCCACTGCTGTCTCTCTCGTTCATCTCTTGCTTTCTGACTTCTCCTTTGTGTTTTTAATGTCATCGACTTTCAGTCTCTGTTTTGCAATGTACAGTTAACCGTTGACGTCCTTTAAAATAAACAGATACAAATAATTTACTCAATGTCCTGGATACTCCATTACACACCAAAACAAATGCTCGTACATCACTGTTTGACCGAGCATGTAAGATGGGCTTTTTAAAATTTCATTTTCACTGTATTTCTGTGTTCATTAAGCAACAACCCAAAACACAAGGGGTTCTTTAACACATCATTTCACTCATCAAAAGACAAGCAGAGCTCTCGCTGTCGTCTTTTCCTCAAAGCTGCTACAGATTTCACTGATTAGTTTCTTCCTTTTGAATGTGAAAAGCGTCCAAATCAGTCAAATCAGCTGCCATACAGATCCGTTTGAAATGGAAACACACACCTCCTCTTCTATCTTCGATAGCACATGATTGTGAAATACTGTTCAAAGCAAGTGGATTTTAGGTCTGAGAACTTAGCAATTTTCATCACAACACAGCACTCCAGGAGTTGATTTCACAGTTATATACAGCTACAAATCAGAGAGGCAGGAAATAAGCAATCAGTGTTCTGTAGCAGGATTTAAATGGCTATACGCTGGTTAAAAGCCAACATAAACAAGTGCTCAAAGAAAGCAGAAACATAGCTTACTTCTTGGGTGGCACCTGGCCCACATTCACTCGGACACAGATGACCTTGCGAGTCTGCATTCCCATGGAGCAGGGAACCTCGCCGTCACTGTTGGGCGGGACCCCCACAGAAGTGTTGAAGGAGGAGGTGGAGGGGTCTTCAGTGCAAGTGCCCCAGGGCCCCGTCTGCCAGTGGTAAACTGTGCAGGGGTGTTCGTTACAGTTCCGAACCTCCTGAAGGGCGCTGCTGTTCGGGCAGAGGGCGCCACCTGAGAATACCAAAACACAGTGAGGACAGCAATTCTAAAAGTGTTCTCATGTGAGGAGGTAAAACAGGAGCAGTCATTCCTGTACTCTGTTTTCACAGCTGATTAAAACACATCATGTAATGCTAATTAAGAGAATCACCCAGCACTACTATAGTCACTGTTTTCAGTGTAAAAGTTCAGGTAAAACTACTTTACACGGATTAGGCTGCACAGCACCAAATAGCAGACTGACAATGTTTAAAATTAGAATTACCAGCCTCAGATCGTTATTTGCATACACTCTCAAGCATGAGACAGTCATGGAGCTGTTTCCTCTCTGTAGGTATTTTCTAGGATAAATCTGGTCAGGTGATGATGGAGTAAAAAAAAAAAAAGGATCAGTTTGGTTAAAAAATGAAAGGTGAAAAGTTCTTTTTTAAGCCTGTTACAAAACACTTTACACCTGACATGTAACCGCTGACAGTAAAAAAAAAAAAGGTTTTGTTAGTGAAGGAAAGTTTTATTCTTGTGGGACCAAACAATATAAAACTTCTAACCCAGTCTCTCATTCAATGTCAGTTTAATATTTAGATATCTAGATATCTAAACAGCCTCTAATACCTTGTGACAACCTAATAATCAAAAATCTTTTTCTTGCACCTCGGAGGTGAGAATTGCTGAATAAAAAGCTAGAAGAGAAACTGTAAATGAGCCAGTTTCAAGTCTCAAGAAAGGTGCAAGAATTTGTTTCCCCCGAGGCTAAACGCTGAGGCTTATGTTGGTTGATTTATATGCATCTGCCTTATTTCAGGCACTGCACTTATGGCTCAAAATATCACTGCATCTTTTTTTTTTGCTTGCTTTTCCACCCAATTTTCATTAAAACAGAATAATGCATAATATAGATGTATCTGGCATTTTGTTTTTACTGACAGCATGATCAGTTCTCTTCTCTTGCTGCCTTTGGGTATCAGGGGTTTCCTTTAAAGAGGGAGCCTAAACTTTTTATTTTGATTTTACTTTTTCCAAAAAGCCTCCAAAGATAGCCCTGGAAAATCTCTAATGTTTGAATGAGACGTGTGTGATTTTTATGTAGATGACCAGAAATGAATAATAGTCCTTAAAAACATCTGTTTAGTTATGAGCAACATCTTACAAAACGTGCTTTGGTGAAAGCTACAAGGCTGAAAAGTTACCATGTTTGCTGGCATGTCGTGGAAAAATAGTGATTTTTAAAAAAAAACATGTCTTTAAATTATGTCTGTGAAGGTTCTCAGTCATCCAGGTCATCGTAGTCAAAGGAGCTTGCAAAGAAAAACGTCTGGACTTCTTTAAGTTGCTTGAAGACGTTTCACCTCTCATCCGAGAAGCTTCTTCAGTTCTAAGGTCAAATGGTGGAGAGTCTTTAAATTACTACTACATATCTTGGGTTGCCAATGTTAAAAACAACCATTATTTACCAAAAAAAATACTTCCAGGTCCTACCCTGTTGAATGTTAATGTTACAAATGCTGTTTTGGTCTGGCTTTATCAGGGCTTATTCAGGATTTAGGTTTTAACCTTTGGCAATTTATTATGTCTACAAGAGGAGTTTAGATGTTTGTGTATACTACTGCAAGACATAAGTCCAGCTTTAATGCACTACTTAAGAGCCACCTCCACGGGACAAGACTCAGCAGTTCATCTGTATCTAAAGGACAAAGGTCACTCTTTCGAGGATGCCAACGTTCACATTTTGGACAGAGATGACAGATGGTTTGAAAAAGGAGTGAAAGAAGCCACTGTGAGCGACCATCTTTAAACAGAAGCGGTGGTTTACGACACCAACTGTCTGCCATCTATAATCCAGTTCTGAGATCCCTTCCCAGACGTCTTAACGCCCACTCACATCCTGGGTCATCTGACCTCAGGAATTTGCATGATAAGGTGGGGCCAGGTTTCACAATGAACTCACCCGAAACCCTGGCTGATTGGGACCCACACCCACTTTCACACCTTGGCTCATGTGATTAGGTAGATGATCATCAGGGGGTCCTTTGTCCCCCTTTGGGGTGAAACTCCCACTAGGCTTAAATCTGGGACTCCCCACCAATTGACCTTAGAACTGAAGAAGCTTCTTGGATGAGAGGTGAAACGTCTTCAAGCAACTCAAAGTCCAGATGCTTTTCTTTCCAAGCTCCTTAGTCCACTACTTTAGTGTTTAATACCTTTAACTATTGCCATCGCTATGCCCCCTCTTTGCCCATGTCCCTTTCCTTTCTCTTGTAAGGCAGCAGTCAGTCAGTTGTTGGATCGATGGGCTGAGAGAGCCATCTCTGTTTCAGAGTAATTGCAGACACTTAGGGCTTTCAGGAAAGATTGAGGGGCATTGCAGCACTGCGAATTCTTCACACCTGTATTTCTCTGCCGGAGTTGAAAGAAAGCCAGCTCCTAAATGAGTAGCGGTGTACACACAGTCGGGTCTGAATCACAGACTGCCAACTCTGACAAATCCCAGCCTAATAGCCCCTGAGCATGACTTCCTTTCTGCTGACTGCGCCATGCCACCTTAGCTGACTAACAATGGGGCAATGCTAAACTCGACACTGGCCTGACATGGTATTGCAAATGAGCCTCAGCTGTGGCTGAACAGTGACCTAGAAAATGTTGTTTTGCTGGACAACGGGGGAAATGTGAGGCAGTTTAAAGGAAACACATCTCACATGATGCAGTGACAAATAATGGTGCATATACAGTTTGGTCCATAAATTGCTAGACAAAGACAAAGTTTTGGCTCTGCACACCAACACAGCGGTTTATAATTCAAGTAATATGTGATTTAAGTGCAGTCTTTTAGCTTTAATTCAAGGGATTTAGCAAAAACATTGCTGTTAATTGTTTACAGAATCACCACATATGTACAATCAGACTATGTAGAACAATGTCTGTAATCCATGTAATACTTGTGATTTAATCACATATTGATTAATTTAAAATCCAGTATTGTGGTGTAGAGAGGCAAAATCATGTCTTTTCCCAAAGATTTATGAACCTAACTGAATGTGGGACATGTCGTTACTGGGTATTTATTAGACAGGTAGAGTCAAATGTTGTTTTTTCATAATTTTTTGCATATTTTCTGACACCTTTCCATCAGTTATTTAAATGCACTCATGTTTGCAAGACAAACTATAATTTGCTGGAGAAACTGCCACTTAGCATGCACCTTGAATGTGATTCAACTGATGACTATAAAACAGTAAGAGCCACTTGGGCTTTCCACAGTCCCACCATAATCACCACAGAATTAAATGTAAGCAGTTATGCTAAATAGATCATTAATTAAGCTTATTAAAATTAGCACAGAATTCTATGCAAACATTGGTGGATGCATATTATTAGAGCCCTGTGTCCTAAGGTTTGAGCAGTTCTTTAGTTCCAACCATTTTTTTCCTCAATATTTCATTAATATGTAACACATGGGTTAAGAAAAAAAATCTGCCAAGGAGCAAATTCTAATCAGATAATCTGCTCCGGGGGGGAAACTTGTGATGGAGAGAAAGCGTCCAGATTTCTGGTATTGTTGTGTGTTCATAAAACTGTGTCACAGTACAGTAGGGGTTTAAAGCTAATCTAAACTACAACTCTACAACTACAGTTTATCCAGTCTGCCTAGAGTCAAATATTTACCATAAAGTTCTGGAAACTTCGGCACCTGTGAAAGACCTTTGATAAATACAGACGTCAGAAATGTTAATGTGGCAGGTGAGGTCTGCACTAGATGAGCTAATACTACAGCAGAACAACTGAAAACTGCTAACAGAGTTCACCCATTTCACACATGGCTAACACTAACAAGGCTTGACTGAATTACAACTGGCTGAATAAATTCAAAATCAATTATAAGCTACCCTAAAGCTGTTATGGTAATGTACACATTTTTTAAAGCTCAAAACAAACTAACAATTTTAATTTTTCTGCATGTAGACACATAGCTAGAGGGATACAAGAGCTACCATCAAAATGTGTTTTCAAATGTTACCCTCTATCACAGTGATCCACGCCACAACCATTGCAGTGACTGTGAGGAAAACACACACCCAGATAAAACATTCAGAGACGTGACAAAAAGGACGACAAACAAACATGGAGGACGCTCTTAGAAATTTAAAACCAGAGAGAGAATAAGCATATGCAGAGAAATGATCTTAGAGCGAGATAAAAAAGTGAGTGTCAGGCGAGGAGACAGACCAACAGAAATAATCACCAGGACAGATAAGCAGACTGTTTGAGATAAGGACAAATGCACATGCAAAGAACGGTGAAATCCAGACATTCGAAGAGTGACAGCAAAGGACGACTTGAAAGGCTGTGACTAAGCCAATATTCAGGCCTCATCTCCATATATTTCCATATACCATGAACAGTCGACTGTTGGCGGGTCCAGACTCACCTTCCCCAGCATTGTAGGCCAGAATAGAGCGGGTCCTCATTTGCTTGCCCTCAATGGTCTTGCTTGAGCATGTCTGAGAGCAAGTGGACCAGGACGTCCAGTCACTGAGCACACAGTCTCTTGAGCAAGGCACCTCACAGGGCACAGGTTCTGGAGTTGGGTTAGACGTGCAGAGATTTCTTTCCACCTTCTCTCCTGAAGCAAAACAGAACATACAACAGGGTCAAAAGCCCATAAATGGCCGCTTGTCGAGAGGCTGGGGTGATCACTTGGTAATCCCAAAAAATAGGATAATAGTGTTTTAATCTGCTTATGATAATCACTGATCATAAAATTACGCAACTCTTCTTATAAAGTTACAGAGTTATACTTGGCTGATCTTTCCTTCAAGGCTTTTTGCTTGTGCACATCTGGACCACTTTCAGCGTTACAGGTCAATTCAGAGTATATGCACTTCTGCAGTGGGTATCTATCTAACTATACACACAGGCTGAGTCACCTTGATTGCACCTAGTAGGGGTATTCTGTAATAAGAATCACAAGACATTTCTATTTGCCAGATCTGATCTATGATTTGATCTATTTGATCATACAGAAACCAGCTGAACAAGTGCTTTAAATAAATTCCAGATGTTATTGGCAATTACAATACATTCAAAACTCCCATTTGTGTGTTTCTAAGTCCCAATGGTCATTTTGTATTGCGAGAGGTCCCGGGTTCAAATCCCGGACGAGCCCCCACTTGTAACGTTCCCCTAAAAGGGGTCTAGGCGATGAGGGGGAAGTAACAAAATGTGTCCGGGTCAGAAAAAGGAGACAGAGGCAAGATGGTTAAATTAAAGAGTTTTATTAAAGTTTCTATTAGTACTAACTAAAAGAGACGGACAAGCCGCTATCACCATTTAAAGAAACAAAACTCAAACGTTGGTCAATTAAACTGAGAAGTAAGCCAGAGAAGGATAAATTGCCAAACACACTCCTCTCCACCAAGTAGGAGCCGAACACACACAGCTCAGTAGCTGCAACCATTCACATGGCACTGGCCCAGAGCTCACCTTTCTCTGCCCTTAAATACCTTTAATTGCTGATGTGAGTCAGCTGTACAAAAGAAAAAGGTGGTTACCTAACGCAGGACAGCTGGTAGGACATGCCCACACAGGCAACTTCAGGAGGAGGCCCTGCTAGGGCCGTAACAGTATTCATTTCAACAAAAGTTGTCTGCTGAAAGGTGCAACAGGTGGTTCAGTTTATTCGATATGTCTTTCTCAGTATAGTGGAATACTCAGAATCTACCATCTGAAAATTTCAACAGGTTCTGCGTGCAAACAGTTGTTCACTCATTATTTCACCTCCATATTACACATGAAACCATAACATTACAGCTATAGCCCCATTAGTATTACCTATGTTTAATTTCAGTTCTCAAGCAGCACATATGACCGTCCTGCTTGAGGTAATAAAGGGCAAGCATTCCCAGTTTATCTTACCATCAACATCCCAATTAAATCCTGTTGCTTTGCAGTATATGCAGTAATTAAACACTTGTGTTGGCCATTTTATCAAAGAAAATGTCTAAAAGTGAATATATAAAGTGACTCAAAACAAGAACATTAAAAACTGATTAAAGTTTAAATAGAGAAATATAAACCAGATAAAGACCTGAAACACAAACACAAGTAATTTTCTGATTTTGCTCTAAAAGTCTGATTATCATTGTTGAAAAAAATCAGAAAACATTCATTGCAAGAATTTCATTGTTACCCGTCACATTTCAGCACAGAGGCGGAGGGAAGTGCTGAGAAAGTGAACAGATGTGTGTCTTAATTGATGGCACAATGTCAAGCACACGGCCCACTTTAGATTTTTGAGTCACGCTTGTTCTCTCAAGTGGCAGCATAAACTTGGTTTTGTTTAATTGTTTTTGTGTAATGCGAAGACAAGAAAAGACAAAAGATTTTAAACAGGAAAAGCCCGGAGAGCAGATTGAATCAAATACTGTACATAAGTAGCTTAAAATGTCACAGTTACTGTACTTTACTCATACATTCAAGTCTTATGCATGATCTATTTTGCTGTATGTCTATTCATACATACAGTAAATTCTACTGAGCCCCAAATAAGATATGCTTATTAAACACAATGTATTATTAACAATCACATTTTTGGTTTCAAAAATTTGTGGCTTGTCCCACATATAAGGTCTGTCGTTTTTGGGGCCCAATGTCAGCCTTCAGAGGGATAACTGTGTAAAATTTTATTTTTGTTTTACCTCATAATAATCTAATCTTGCAATCTAACCTATGCAAAAAGACAACTTTGTATTGTAAAACTATGTTAAGTATTAGACTGCGCTGGTTGTGGACACACTCTGTACTACTGCAGTTAGAAAGATAAATAGAGGAGCTCTCCCAGCTCTCTCACTGAATGCTGCTGAGGCTGATTGAGACAGGCAGTAGCTGAGATTATGATTGCAGCCATGCGGTGACATAGCGATCACTGTGGCTGCAGCCACAGCTTTGCTTTGGGTGTTATGATTATGGTTATGAAACATTAGTTTATAATGGTTGGGCGTGCGCAAATTATTAATATGACTGTGCTGCTTGAGAACTGAAATTAAACTTTTTTTTTCTAAAGTCCTGTGAACTAATGGCAATAAATCTGTCATATCTGATAAAAAGCACACAGGTTGCAACAGTTAAAGAGGGACTATTATTCTTTTCACTGTTTCATCTAATGGATAAAATATTACTAATGTGGATTCTTAAATTAAACTTAGCCAAAGGTCAAATAATAAATGGACGCATCTGCAACTACTGTGATCGACTTGTTCAAGGCCAATGTTTATACTCAGTTTTTGAATTTATCAGTGAGAGAAGCATCACATCATCTCATCGACTCATTATCGGGAATAATAGTCACAATATCAATATAAAAACTCACAAATGCCAACAAATTCCTGTAGGGAGATTGTTGAAGCTATCAACATGAATGATGGAAAATGTATAAAGACCTCAAAAAAGTTGAGCAATAAATATAGTTGCATAAAGTTACACTGCAGAAGTCTAAACCACCAAACAGACTGCATATAACAGATGGACTAAGCTTGAAGCTACAATGTTATCACTTTGGTAACCGGTATAAATGGAGCCAGAAGTAATCATGTTCGTACAAGAGGGTGAAGTTAGAAGCAAATTCTAGTAAGCTTGAATCTGTAGTGTACGGGTGCAATCCATAAGTCCAAAAATTTCCCTCACCAAAAATTAAAAACATTTTAAAACAATGGCAAAATAATTTAAATGCTGTGTAACATGAGAGTCATCGGGGTGTATGCTGTTCAAACCTTCTATTAACGAGGGGCTGCTTATCAGAAGACAGATGACCCAAAGAGAGGGAGGGGGAAATGTGCTAAAATGGTTGTTATAGCAATTCTTATAATAATGACACTAATAGTAACAACAACATTTTAAATGTAGATGTGTCACATCAGCATATCTTCTTTCTGCAGAGAATTTCCCTAATGTGGCAGTGGATTATAACTAAACTAATGTTCCTTATACTGACATGACAGATGATTATGACTCTTTTAAATTGATTAGCTGTAAAATATTCATACTGATGCACTCTTGACTGTGGCTCGTCTCCAAACAAACATGGAAACTGCAAATTCACATGGAATTCCCACATTTTTACACAACTATTCATGGTTTATTGATGAGCTGCTGGTATCACGCTTAAGTGGATTAAAATAACCCACACATTTGTCTGGTTTGCTTCATGTGTTGCCATGAACCAGGCGGAGAATATTTTCCTCTTTCGGCAGCACACACACACAAGCAAATGTAAACCTTTCAATGAGTGAATTGAAAATTCAAGCAAAAGAGAGGCTTCACAAGTCAGACTGGGCCTGACTCTGCATTAAGATGTCACTTTGACAGATACGCAGTGAACCAATCATGACTGAACTAAGAAGGCATGAAAATAAGAAGTGACAAGGGACCCCAGCAGTTTTCAGACTCGCACAGAGGAAACATGAATGAACAGAACACCCACTATGAGAGGAACACCTCCATGCTCAGTATGCAGAGAAGAAACAGCTCCCTGTCTAAGTGGGCAGGCAGTCAGCATGGGGAATATCAATAGCCAGTTTCAATAAGATTTGTATCGACCTTCGTCTGTTGTCTGGGGCCTGGCTGTGTGGCCTTTTCTTTTATGGCTGGGACACACTCCGAGAAAAAATACAGCCAGCATTGCAGTGAAAAATCTCTGAGGCGAAAAGCAGAGCAAAAAATCCAAACAGAACAAATCAATTTTCATCAGATGAGGGAGTGAATGTGAGCGGGGATCAATCAACCAAAGTCATGGTGTGAAAGAACAGTGCAGAGTTTCTGCTGTACTCCGGCCGTACAGGGGAGAGTTTCCAGCAGCCCAGCTTCACTGAGCACCTGCAGCTGATGCATGAAGTGAGATTTGTGGGAGACGTTAGAAGGACAAATCAACTTCTCTAGTGTGGAAAACATGAACAAAGTCACTGCACTGCATCATAAATTCAAGATTTACTGAGTAGATTTGCAACTGAATGAGATTCCCAGAACAACATCACAGTATAACTTTACGTGCTGATTAAATAAACATGCCATGTCATTTGATGCACAGCTCACAGCAGCTCAACCCCCCCAACTCAATAGTGTGTTGTGACTTATTTTGTCATACATATGTCTGATAGCTGAAGGCAAGAGGAACTCAACAAAGTATCTCTGCTCGGTCACCCTTAATATTAAAGATTTACAGTAATAAAGAGAAGCAGTAAAAATCAGGGAGTAGCAAAGGGCACGAGATACTCTAAGACTTGGGGCTCGAGGATTGATTTGATTTAAAGCGAGTAAGGTTTAATTGTGCGTGCAGAGAGGAAACTGTAATGAGAGAGACGGCAGGAGAGAGGTAGCAACGCTGAACCGAGGAAGCGTTAAAGTAGAGAAGTAGAGGAGCTTTAACAGGGAGAGGGGGGAAGGGGAGCCAAGGGAGAGCATTCCTCACAAAGACGAATGGCAACTGGGAGTCATGTTGTGGAAATCTCCTCACGTACAGCGCTGTGCTGCAAGAGTTGCAGGGTCGGTGGACAGGTGACCTTGAAAATATAGGATTTTTCATGCAAGGTCAGACCAGCAATTTCTTTTTATTGCAAATCAAGGTGGGTCGAAAACGCAGCAAAATGCAAGGATGCGCAGGGAGCAAGCATCAATGTCAGCCAACAAACACTGTCTGTAAGCAAGAGTATGGTTAGTTTTTAACAAATGACTCAGCTCATTTTGAAAATGTGGGGCACATTAGGATTAAACATTCCTCGCTCACCGTTGCTGTTGACACATTGGACCTGCACAATCTGGGTGCCGGAGCCACACTGCTTCCCATCATCAGGAATGCACGGACTCAGACTGATCAGCTGCCAGTCGTAACAAGTGGGCTCGTCACATGGCACCGCCTCCACAAGGTGTGGACAGTTTCCAGGACCTCCCGTTGGCTCGTTTGTAATCTGTCGTTTCCTCAGTTTGAAACCTGCAGTGCAAAGACAGTTATCACAACTGACAAACTTTTGTGTGTGTAGCAGGCTTTAGTTTTTTCACACAACCACATACATAAGGGGAAAATAGTCCTCATCTTACTCCACTACATGTTAAAAGTTATATTTTATTGCATTGTATTTATTTATATCATGTGATAATTTTTTCTAATCATACACATTGTATATTTTTTTAAAAATTGTCTAGTTTCATCTGTCACAGGTGGGTTTGATAGCAGTTGGTTAGCACATGCAATACATGTATGTAATTTCCCCTCTAGAGGTTTTCTCTATCTTTTTTAAACTACACTATAAATAATATCACAACCGCTCAGATTTATCTTTAAATCCTTGCATAAATAAGCCTCCTTTTAGGTTGGAGACAAATGAATTAAATAGGCTCCACGCTGACCAGCTACACCCCTAAAACAATCGTATATACAGCAAGTATTTCTCTGTAGACCAACTACTTCTCTGTTTAAACTGGGCCTTTCATGTTTTTCCTTACTTTCTGTCTCATAAAAACTGTTACAGTGATGGATATTCTAACAAAACATGGTGAACAGTTGAATAAATTACATTTGTGCATATGCAAGTAATCCCTGTAAGCCAAAAGGTCAGGTTTCAGAGTTCTTTGAGCACTCAGTCTTCTTCCTACATCAGTGAGACAAGATATTACTTATATGGTCATCTCTGACTCCCAACCAAATACTGTTAAAACCTTCTGTTCACTGGAGTCTGAGAGTGTGCACCAAGTTCCAGTATAACATAAGTAAGCATCTTTTTGAACCATTAATCCACTTAAAAATAAATAAAGCCACTTGAAAATAGTGCAAAAATAAAATGATTTATGCTATTAATTAATTTAATATTATTAATGTAGGATTTTACAAATAGTGAGATCTTACATTACATTTTACTTTACTAAAGTCTGAGCACTTAAATGTTTGTTTGATGGTTCGTTTCTTGATATGGCTCATCAATAAGAAACCTTTATGATTTCACTTCATTGCTTAAGTTTATACTTATGTGCAATATTTGCATAAACATTGTTATTCACTCACACTATGAACAAAGACTGCCATATTCTGATGCAACAAAGGGACATTTTAGACTGAAAATGTAATTAGGCTGCTGTAGTTTCCTTAGAAATTGTATGCTTTTTACCTATTCTGTAACAAGATGACCTGCTACTACTGGAGACAATCAGTCATTAAAAATTCAGCAATATTCTCTGAAGCTATGTGGTAAGGTGAAAACCAATATAAGAATATTTTTTAATGTAAAACGATATAAAGACTGCATATTCATTAAGCACATTCAGGCTCAATCATATTATTCTACAGCATTCTAATTATAACGGCCTCGTACAAAAAGATAACAAACGTGATGGATGGTGTACAAGCAGCATTTAATACACAGCAGCCACTTTTTTCATTGTTTTTGAGCAATAATTATTAGAAACAATAACAAGGAATAATTTAAGAGGTTCTTGTATTTTCAGCACAAAATATTGAATCGGGTGAGAATTTATCTCGGTGCCAGGAGCACAAGAGGGTGACAGATGACTGACAAATTATTTTCGGCTTGTTTATCTCCTATAATGAAGACTACATGGAGGCGAGAAGGGGGAGTATTTAGGAAAAAACACTGAACAGCCGGTCTTAGATAGTGTCTGTAATTATTTTAAACCAGTGTAATACAACAGCTTCGATAAAGCATAATAATGCTTAAAACGTGACACACTGAGTATAGTACTTAGAGCAGACAGAGACAGTTTAGTTGATAATGGCAGCTCATATTAGCTGAAGGCTCAGCTGATACCCTATTTGAGGCCTCAGTCACGCAGGCTTAGAGACCGCTCGGAGACTCCCTGGCAACTGTTGGTCACCAGGGAAAAATGTGACTGGCGAATCTGCAACCTGCTTTGAAACCCACCTCCATCCCAACTCCTGACTAAATTAACTGACTGGAGTCATTATCTTGCCCTCCAATAACACTGTGAGGAGTCATTTTTGACCAGGACATGTCCTTCAATGCACATATTAAACAAATATGTAGGACTGCTTTCTTCCATTTGCAGTATGGAATCGAGAGACAGCGACTATCTCTATTTTTAAGATTAGGCTTAAAACTGTCCTTTTTGATAAAGCACATAGTTAAGGTTGGATCGGGTGATCCTAAGTCCTCACTCAGTTACTCTGAAATGGGTCTAGGCTGCAGGGTGATTGAAATCCCACTATCAAAGCGCTTGCTCATAGATGCTCATATAATTGTTGGGGT
The DNA here is from genome assembly GCF_057382275.1 of Copadichromis virginalis. NCBI lineage: Eukaryota > Metazoa > Chordata > Actinopteri > Cichliformes > Cichlidae > Copadichromis > Copadichromis virginalis. The sequence goes on along the minus strand of NC_140628.1, from coordinate 35,195,399 downwards.
TTTTCCTCTGTTTTACTTGTATTAATGTTGGGTCTTTACCTTACAATATAAGGCATTGAGGCAACTGTTGTTTTGATTTGGCACTCTATAAATGGAACTGAATTGAATGTCATAGTGCCGATCTGTTCTGTGCACGCCATGGAGTCTTGCTGCTACTCCCCCAGCTTATGCATTACATGTATGCAGATCCACAAACGTAGAGCAATTGAGAGGTGCAAAACAGAGCCACAGTGCCAAACGTAATAGAGTGCAGTTAGAAATAGCAATCACCTTTTGACTATAATAGTTTGGACTGAATTACATATTTCAACCATTCAGGTACCTTTCTTTCCAGCCTGATCATCACAGTTTTCAAAGGTGCAGGGCCCCCAGGCACCCCATGGTGATACCTCACAGTCGATGGGACAGGGGATTTGGCACAGCTGGGATCTGTTGGGGATTGGACCTTCGCACAGCTTGTTTTCCACTGGGCGGGAGGCTGTGCAGATAAACAAAAGGGAAACACACAATAAGCAGCAGATAAAATGAGCCTAATTCTGAGGAATTTTTCTTCTTTAGCAGCATTGAAAGGAGCAGGAACAAGGGACGCAAAAATGCTTATTTGCTTTTATTCCTGGCATAAAATCCCTGCAGAGGGTAGATGAGAGCCACAGTGAAAAAACAAAACATGCCTGTGAAGTAGACACTATTATCCCTTTGTCTTGTTTATCGTCTCCCTGTTAGCATGTCAGAATGATAAATTAGCAATGATTATCTCGTACAACGCCTTGCTAGCAGCATAAAACATTATGGAGCCCTGCCCACGGACTCTCAACGGAGACATAGGAAGAGGAGGCAACAATACAACACTAAAGGTGTAAGAGAACACGGACAATATCTTGGCTCATGTTTATTCCATGAGGCGTAATTTGGCATCTACTTCTCCTAGTCATGCCATGCTGGATTCTAAAAAAGCTCTTTCCACGAAACCACTGGTAAATGCATGCCAGTCTGAACTCTGGGGGGAAGAAAAGAGGAGATGCTATCACCGTGCAAGAAACAGCTCTGTGACAACTGTGCAGAATACATTTCTACACATCTGCATCATGATAAATAAATCTGATGTGTGGAGTTCCTGAAGATACAAAGTTAATGCATTTATTCATGCACAAAATCATGCAAGTGTCATTTCAAAGTGGATGTTTCTGCTTTCAGAGACATTTTTCTTTTTTTCCCTTCACCCTTTTGAGCCTCGTGAGACTAGAGGCTGACAGGAAATGAACAAAGAGACTAGGAGAAAGGGGACTTTTGATACAAGCCTGACCACACACAGAATTTAAGGTTTTTCAGCTTAATTGCATATTTTCCATTTGTATTGTTTACACAGTTTTAGCAGAAAGTAATACATTTAATCTGATGCAAAAAGGGAATGGAGAGGTTTTTTTTCCAGGAAAGTGAAACCAACTGCTGACTGTATTTTCCAAACAATGACACCATCAGCATTTAGATTGGTTGCCTTTAAGGTCTGCTTTTATCTTTACAATTCCCGCTCCCTCAGAAAATAAAAGCAAACTGGCAAAACTGGGAGAAAAAAAAATCACTTTTTTTGCCTGTGGACAAACCGGAGTAACTACATTACGTGAAGAAGAACAGAGAAGATGGTGCGAAAAATGGATCCCTTTTTTTTCTGTGTCCATAGAAACTATTGCAAATGACCTCAGTCGGAACAGGGGTGTCAACAGCCCTCACACTGTGTTGGGAGAATTGACTGATGCTTACGTGGTGCCAAACAAGCTGAAGAGGCACTTGGGAACCCAAAGTCCCTTCTCTGAGAGAAAATTTAAAAGAATGTTGCATGTAAGTTGAGACACCATTCACTGGACTGTGGAAAATAAAAAAAGATGCTTGCAGGTGGCATGCCAGCTGCAAATGTGCTGTCAACAGAGCTTTCAGCTGACTGCACAACCAAAACAATAGTTCATTCCTGACATGTCAAATGGCAAAGCATACAGGTGTTGTATGTTTGAAAGACAGATAGTCACTACACTGATATCTACTTTGTTTATGGAACAATTATGTAATCAAAACAGAAAATAGAGATCAAAGGTGATCCTACTAAAGCCCTGACTCATGTTGCAGTTAACTTATCTTAGCATGAAGCCTGAAACCAGAGGTAAACAAACTGCTTGGCTCCGTAACAGAACATTTTAAGTTTGCTAATTAACCCGTTACCCCTTGTTGACTGATTGATTGTTGGTTTGCTGAACCAATCAAGTGTTAAAATGGCAATTTGTCTTGATGACATGAGACATAAGCTTTGGAGGTAATGGAGAGAAGCAGGCTAGCTGTTTTTCCCCGTCTCCAACCAGCTGCTGCCTGTAGTTTCATATTTACCAGACAGATATGAGATTGGCCTTCATCTTTTCATGTAACTTTTAAAGAAAGAAAATAAGTGTGTTGCCTACAATTTTAAATCATCCCTTTAAAGCATGAAGCCAGCAGCACACCAGCTTCATGCTTCCAGGTTTTCCTGATTAGAAGAAGTCTGGCTCACTGAGCAGACGAGTCCAACCCTCTGCCTGAAGCTCCCCACATTGACGGACACTTCTGAACCTCTCTTCCTGCAGCTACACTCAGAAAACCTGCAAAGCTGAGCCTGTAAATCAGATTTCATTCTGCGCAAAATTCTGACTTCACCATTTTTTGAGCTATATAGCTTTAATAAAGATAACTATAAAACACTGATTCCCAGGAATAATGACAAGTACTGTAGAAGGTACTTCTTCACTACTTGGAAAGATTAACTATTACAGTTATTTTTGTTTAATTTAATAATTGAAACGTGGCCTATACAGGGGGAGATATTTGAATAGTAGCTAAAGGTACTGAATGAATGTTTAAAATAGTGAGCCGACCATTATGAATGGTTAAAACATAAATATGAAAATATGAGCTAAAAGTTGACCAGGTCTGATTTAAAATTTCCTACTTATTGCAATTAAATGTTTTGAGGTGAACTGTGGGGATACAACAGACGAAACTATAAAAACCCTGTTTAACTACATGTTGTTATACACAATACAATATCATAAATATAAATGATTATACATGAACTTAAATTAACTGTAACAATGTGGGCGGACTTTGTCTGGTTTTAATGTGAAGCTGTAGGAGAACAAATTGGCACCATCTGTCGTAATAGGAAGTACAGCTATAGTAGATTTTGCCCCTATAAGAAAATCCGCTCTCTGTGAAAACTGATTCTTGGTTGAAAACAAGATGATGAAAAATACATATCAGAAGCTTTTTCTCTACAAAGTCTGAGTATGGATTGATCTCTACTTTTGAAATATTGTAATTAATACTGGAGTGTGTTTTTTAAAAGAAGATATTTAACGATTCATACAACAAAAAAAACCATCTTCTTCATGTTCAACCTGAAGCACTTTATTTCCTGTATCCCAACTGTTCCTACAAGACATCTAAAGCTTAAAGTCTCTCATAGGCAGGACAGCCAAATCATAAATCCCTCAGAACTGTACAGGGAAAGGCAGAAGGGCCTTTTGAAATGCAAAATGTCTAATTCCTTTTACAAATACACTGAAAGTCAAATACTGAGTTTGCTGAGCCACTGTTAATCCACATCTTATTGGAGAACTACACTCTCTTCAATCTTTTAACATCAGTCCATTTGTGAATACTAAATTGGGGGCTGACAGTGTATCAGCCTCTCTATAAAAGGGAGAAAATATCCTGGAGAATATCCTGACTCTCTGTTAGTCCATTTTGTGGTGTACTCTCCAATGAGTTCATTTCTCTATTGTGCAAAAATGACAACGGTAGAAAAAAAATCCCTCTTGCAAGTGCGGCTTACTGTCTGCAGCGGTGGAAAACGTCTTGCTATCCGTATTCCGTTTGTAGTGGAACAAAGTTTGTCTTACAGTTCCTTCAAAGCTTTAATTCTTCTATCCAGTAGAAAACAGAACTTTGGTGTAAAACTAGTCATCCTTTGTTTTACTTGAAAACAACACTAAGAACTGGCAAGAGAGCAAAAGTTTGGGATTGTAACTGCACAACTGGCTCGTGTATACTGAACGTGATTATGATTATCTAAATTATCTAAAGCATTACAGCAGCTGGGGCAAAGTCTACTGTAAAAAGAACAAGGAAGAAGAAAAGCGGAAAAGGAAACAGAAAAAAGAAGAGCCAGAGAAAGAATAAAAACCAAATGAAACAACAAAAAAAGGCAAATAAAGGAGGTGAGGAGTGAAGGTAGATGAGGGTAGGATGATGGGAAAGGAAACAAGTGCAAAAAGAGAAGAAACAAAAGATTGACAAGAAAGAAGACAAGAAGAGTTGGTGCAATGAGAAGGGAGAGGAATGGAGGAGAAGTTACAAACTAACCAAGAGGTTAGGACAGGAAATGCATGAGGAAAAGCAAAGGAAACATGGCAAAAGGAAATGGAAATGGAAAAAACAACCAAAAGGAAAGATGAAAAGGATGAAAGCAATTGGAGGAGGGGAGAAGACAGAAGGGAGGGAGGGGTGAGGCAGGCGGGGGACGCATAAATCGGGGAGACGGGCTTTGTGACAGCATGACTAAAAACACCTACCTGTAATCTGGAAGGTGATGGAGAGAAGAGGGGGGACACTAGGCTTCTGCTGTTTTTGGGTCTGACCCGCTGCAATTACAAGGGAGATAGTGCTATTAGCTACGCACACACAGGGGAGACAGAGGCACTATCAAAGAAACAGAGGGAGGGAAACGGCACAACAGAGACAGGCAGAAACTAATGCAACAACAACAGCAGACCTGAGCCTCATAACCCAAACATGTTCAATTAAATGCAGATCAAATCTTTGGTTTGAGTGGAAAGCATAAAATAATTGCTGTGCATGGTTCATTTCTTCCGACAAGGCCAAATCAGAGGGAAAGCCACGTGGACCCTAGGAGCATGCCATTTTATCAGCTTAGATAAGAAAGTTGACACATGAAAAGAAATTACTTTTTTTAACACTTTTCTTTTTTTCAAACTTAACGGCAGCAGACTAGGTAATGAAAGTGAAAATAAACATTAGCTGTGATTATGCACTGCGACCTTTTTATCCTGTCTGTGTATTTAAAGGAGCGGTTAAGCAATTGCTAAAATGCTCTTGGCTGTATTTGAAAACAGCAGCAGATCGATTTCACGAGCTACAGAGCTAATTGATGCCTGTTTGCTCACTGCAGACAGGAAAAAAGTTCATTTAAGCTTAATTTATGAGCAAAAGATCACAACAATAGTTCTTTCAAGGCACTTTATATTGAAAGGTAAAGAACAACATTCTAGAAAGAGCTTAGTGATCAAATCCCCTATAAGCAGGCACTTAATGATCTTATATACATGCATGCTAAGGTATTTCAACCTGACACATAAATATAAACAACACATTGTTTATTGTGTACAAAACAGAAATTAGTCCCTTTAGCACAAACTGAACAGCAGTTATGCGTTTGAGAAACTCAGCCAGATGCAGTGACTCTGCCCAGCTTCCGAGAGTCTTGTCGTCACAGCAGGGTTGCCAGTTTCTGACGCTACACTGTCTGTATACAGACCAAACCCAAAACCTGTCGTTTGATACGATCACCGCAGGTTGCTGACTGCATCTGCCAGCCCACGCTATAACTGAAAATGCTGCACAGAATTGCTCTGTGAATGCATAAAATGGTGTTTGTCTAGAAATATTTTCAGCAGCTTTCCTTTTCTCCTCTCTGCACTTTTTATGAGAAATTGCGTGGCAGAAGTCGTGTATATTCATCACTTTCTTGGGATTCAGATTGATCATTTCTGTCACTTATTTTGGCCTAAATACTTGTTCAGTAAAAAGAAGAACAAAACAATTTAACATGCAAGTCTCTATAAATTTACAAAATTCTGTTTTTACATTCTTATATTGTGAATAAAAAAAGACATTTGTGTACTGCAACACGATTCTGGAAAAATGTCTTTTTGGCACAGATTCAACGAGGTGCTGGAAACATTCTCAGAGATTTTAATCCATTCTGACATGATGGCATTGTGCAGTTGCTATAGATTTGTTATGCAGCCAACAAATCTACAATCAAACTTCCATTCACAACATCCCAAAGGTGCTCTATTAGACTGAGATCAGGTTCCTGTAAAGCACATTCTTGAGTACAATTAGCCTTTACATTAAAGAAACCAGTTTGAGATGACTTGAGTTTTGTGACATGATGTGTTATCCTGGTGGAAGCAGCCATCACAAAATGGATACACTGTGGTCATAAAAGGATGATTAAGGTCAGCAACAATACCCAGGTAATCTTGACTGTTTAAAAGATGCTCAGTTGATACTAAGGGGCCCAAAGTGTGCCAGGTTCTGACCTTTCTTGTTCTTCGTTGACAGGTGTGGCATCCAGTGTGGTCTTCTGCTGCTTCAAGGTTCAATGTGTTGTGCATTTAGAGATGTTTATGTTGCTTTGGAAGACCTCGTCTGTAATGACTTCCCTGGCCTCTGACATCAACAAGGCATTTTCTTCCACACAGCTGTGGCTCCCTGGATATTTTCTCTTTTTCAGACCATTGTCACCATTGTCTTTAAACTCTAAAGATGGCTATAGTGGGAAATCCCAGTAGATCAGCAGTGTCTGAAATACTCGGACCAGGCCATCTGGCGCCAACAACCATGCCATATTCAGAGTCACTTAATTATTGCATTTGCTTTACTGTCCATTTGAGTGGCTGATTAGAGTGATTAAGTGCAAGTACATGTATATAATGTATTTATATTTACAGTTGTAAATGATTTAAACAGCATATAGTAGAAACACTGTAATGTTTATGATTTATAGCCCTTAGAATTATAATTGTATTCTCAGTGTAAAAAACTTCTACTGTAGATTACTGTAGGCACACTGTAAAATAACTGTCTTTTCATCATACCCTTGTAAAGACAGTGAGAAGCATGGTCTTTTGAGGAAAAACTGCTTTTATATCTTCTGCCAATCTAATCCCCAGTTGCGATTTTATTACCACCTTCAAAATATCTCCATATGCTTCAGCATACCAACACCCAGAGTTACTCATGCTCAGCTGATATTACTTACTTCTGACCCCAGATACTGATCTGGGGTCAGATCGATGCTTCTCCCCCATAAAGATTACTGTTAAGATTTAGGAGGTAGTAAGCTCATTTCAGATCAGGGCTTGAGGGCATCTTCAGCCCTTTAGCACAGTGATATTTATGCATGAGACGGTAGAGAAAGAGAGCTCTGTCATGGTCTGCGGTGGGTGGCTGGAATTTCCATAAGGCTCCTGAACTGACCTGGGATCCGCCCCTGGGCAGGGCCAACTCCAGCTCCTGCACACCTGGAGCCTATTGCAGGCAATCAAGCCAGAGGGATTTAAACCACACGTTGATGTTCATTCACTGCCAGTTTGTCATCAACACATTTGCTGTATTCACCTTGGCTCACGCGCCACCTCCGGACTCAGGATACCAAGCAATCATTCTGAAAATCTCTCTGTGCCTCACCTGCCTGCCCTCCTGCCATCACACTCCATCTGAAGCCCCAGATCTCAGGCCAGCCTTTCCACGCCACTCAGCCTCCCCTGGATTCTCATCACCCCCCTCTCAACACTCCATGTCCCCTACTGCAAGTAAGAATTGCTACTCTTACAACTGGCCACTTCAGAGCTGCCTCCACTACCTCCCTAACTCCTCTATCTTCTCTCTTCAGTGTGACTGTTCCCTGCTCAGCTCCACTCCGCATCTCAGGCCTCATTCCCTCGCCCTAGCCACGTTCCCCAGGCCACGCCTCGTCAAACTCCACGTCTTATTGTTTTTTTTGTCTTTGCTACGTTTTCTTTTTTGCACTTAAACCTAATAAATTGTTACATCATCTGCTGTCTCTGCTATGGGTTTCTGCACCTGAGTCCTGTTCAGTACAGGCCACTCGGCCCCGTGACAAGCTCTGGTTGTAGCAAACATCGCTGAGCTGCTGTCTGCCTCTCTGTCTCAGTGGTCTGCTGTGAGGTTACCCCCCAAAAGAGGGAGAAGAAATCTTGCACCAAGAAGATAAGAACTTTGTACATGTTTGTCTGTGTTCACACTTTCTCACATACAAGTCACGCACGTCTCTCTCGCAGCACTCTCAACATGCTTGTGCAGCGTAATCTTTAACAGAGTTTATGAACACCTCAGATGTATCATCGTGTACCTCACAGCCTCTCAATAGACCTAACAGAACTTCATCTGGAAGGTTATACATTATTTCTGTCATCACAGGTTATATTTTGAACAGTTTCTGTCGATGGATTTAATCTTGGCTACCTGACTCATTATTCTTTAATTACAGCTGACACACAGGAGAGCCAAAGGACCACCGATCAATTCGACCACTGAAAAATAAAAAGTGCTAAAGCATCTGTGCTGCTATCGCTTCCTTTACAAGTAATTTCCCTTTACTTAATTTAGCATTACCTAAAATAAATTTGACTAATATTGGAACCATAATGAAATATTGCAAAGCATACATCAGTGTTAGCACAATCTATCACTGACAAATGAAACAGAACAATGATTTGGTTCAGAATAGTTTTTTAAAGCTTTCCAGCTGCAGGTCTGAAAACAGGAATGGGCTCATAAATTATTCTGAAATTTCAACATAACAGTTTTTCTTTGAGTTTTTAATACAGCTTATTTCATTTATTATTATATATTCCAATCAAATTGATAAAAATGGACTGACTATATATATCTAACTTTAGTTGGCTTGCTATTGGGCTAGTAACAACATGCTAATGATACAGTTCTCCAATAACAAACTAGGTCTATTTAAAAATAGTATTTGTGGTACGACCTCTTTTAGTTTATTGGGGTATAAATCTAATAGAAAATGTATAAATCACTCCTACTCACTTCCTCAGGAACTTAGTGAATCAAGTGTTTTAGGCTAGCATCTGGGGTATACTCAGCTGTTTCACAGGGCTATGCAGTCCTGTGATACTACCAAAATACTACCACAATTAAAAGCGGTCAGTACTAGCACCTGAAAAACAGTGCCTAGACTTGGTTGTTTCATCCCATTTTTTAAATCATAATCTTTCCATTTTTCTTTTCATCACTGCTTCTCTTCCATGTGAGCCAGTAGTTTGAGAGATACGAGTAATGCTCATATTATTTCCTCTTAACTTCCTCCAGCTGGTTGCAAGAGAAGATCATCTCTCCCTTTTTGACACCAGTTGCAATTGAGCACCTCACTTCCTCCTAAACTTTGTCACTTGCTCTCATGTGATCAGTATGGTTGAGCTCCATAAGCTTAGTTTCAACTAATGTCTTTAACACCTTCCTTAAGAGGGCAGCTTTGACTCTAAGCTGGCTTGACGAGTGTCAGAAATCGAGGCCTTTACACTTGTGTCCACTGACAAGTCAAAGCAGGTCACAGGACCAGACAAATCCCTGATATAAAGGGAGAGGCAGCCAGTAAAAGGCTGTATAAAATGTTTACGTGACGAGCTGATGAAAAGAAAATACTACAACAGGTATTAATAAAAATAAAACATTGTGGCATAATATTGGACGTGAACCGAGTCAACATGTTGGCTGCTGCAAGCACATGATATGCAATTATCTGCTACCAACCCACCAAGGGCCTGCAGCTCTTATACACTGTGTGTGGGGATTGGAGGATGCAAGGGTGTCACGTAACAGTGCTTGATCAAATCTATTTGAGTTACCCTTGAGACTGATTTGTTTCAGGCTGTGTGATGGTGTAGTATCTGATGTATGCAGCTGTGGCTACGCTATAGAGGAAAGATGGTCGACAGCCTCCCGAGATCAATATGCGCTCTTGACAAAATTAGATTTCTTTGACAAATTAACTATATAAGGTTTGTATAATTGAAGAGCAGGCCACAAAAACAACACAACAAAATAATAAAAACACTTGAAAAAGGTAGCGAGAGACAGAGTAGTGGGTTATTGCTAAAGAGTTAATTTAACTTTAATGCACACAGATTAAACATGCAGTGTAATAAAACTTGCAAATGTACACCAAGTCTACACCTCAGCTTGGTGCATAAAAGAGTGAGCATGTTTCTAATGATCAATTTTTCTAACTGGTTTCAAGTAGATAAACTTAAAAGCCTGGCAGCCTTTACAAATCATTCAAAAACCTGCAGAAAATCTGGATTTTGAAACTGAGCAACAAGTTGGAAGTTTCTGCATGACAGCCACAGTATATGCAGAGTGTACTTATGTTCTCATCCAGTGATCAGATACCACAACAGAACTGTCATGATACTGTGTGGCATAGAGTACAAGCTTTACAACATCATACTTTTCATGGAAATTGAGAGTAATTTACATACAGTAGCACTTCTCTCATCCCACTTATCACTCAAAGTGCTTTACACAACAGGACACATTTACCTTCACATAGTGCTTTATGCTATACACTCTAAGCACTTTATTGATCCAACACCCACAACTACAGCCAATTTGAAAACAGCCATTAATTAAAAAGGATGTTCTTGAACTGTGGGATGAAATCTCACCAGGCACACCGAAAACATGTCAATTCCAGCCTGAACCTTCTTGCTTACAGTGCCAACCACTGTGTGGTGGTGCAAGGCATTACGCTGCTGTTTCAGTATTCCTCTTGTAGTATCCTTAGACTTAAATTGTACTATGAACTATACTCATATTACACTAAAGTACTGTAGACTTTATCTATAAAAACAACCTCTTCAAGCTTCAATGAAATGTTAGGACTTCAAGCAACATGATTTTGCTGAGATGAGTTATGGAAGGACTCAAGCTACAAAATGAAACGGAGCTTTAACTGAAATGAAAAAGAAAATTAGAACATCAGTGATGTAATAACTCACCCACCTCATGGTCCATCACAATTCACAGATTCTTGTAATGTTTGAAGCACAGAAAGTAAGTTATGCTTTGCTGTCATTTGTTAAACTAATGAGAATTAAAATCCACTGAGAAGGCTCCGTTTTATCCAGGGGAATTAATGCTGTTTCATTCAAATCTGGCCGGTCTTCTAGAAGGAAAAGTCCCTATTAAAATGACAAATATGACCTTGACCCTGAGGACAGTTTGGTGAAGACCCATGAGGTTAATGTTGTATGCATATTTCACTAACATTTGACCAGTGCTAGAGTGCTGTGTTTGAGTAATCGCAATTCTTTGGATTTTTTGAGGGAATGAAGGATGATGGACATCACACCTTTGCATAAGCTCGTAACACTACACAAAAATACAGCATTTTTAGCATTCTGCTGTATTCACAAATAACAATAAATTACAGTACTGTTTAAGATGTCGTATATTTTGTATTCCCATAATTAATGTAGAATAACAAGTTCTGAAGTCATGTTTGCAACATTTTAACAGTATGCAGAGAAAAGCTATGTTACTTGCTATGACTACACATCACGTCAATGTAGATTTTTAAAAAATGCTTTTAAGAGCATGAAAATGAAGTGAAGGTCCAAATTCACAAGATAAAACCTACAGAATCTTGAAGAAAAGAGGACCTGATTCTATTAATAAACATACAGAGATGCAGCAAGAAAGATATATATTTTTTACCTCCCATTCTGTGTGAAAGTGACAGAGAAAAATGGAGAAAAATTGAGTTGCTGCTCTGTCAGATGAGTCAGAGGCTGAGCCGTGACACAGACAAACTCTGTGCACCGTCATGGGTTGCTGATTCCAGTATATGTCCGTTCGGTTGATTCAGACAACAGACAAAAAAAAGGTTGAAAACTGAATGACTCACTGGCCTCAAAGAGGAAACCTTACACATTAATACAAAAACTGGACTTTGACAAGAACATAAAATATGATAAAGAGCATATTTTATTAACAATTTGACTTTTTCTCTGCAGTTCCGAGAGTCCTAATCCAATGTTAGTGATGTCTTCTTTTTCTAAATCCAAAAGCTCACTCTTTGAAAGTCACTGGGACTGTCTTTAAGTAATATAGGGGCACGTCCCCCTTCAGAGCCCAAAACAGTCAATCCATCACATCCCACATTATTCAGTAAATCAGTAAGAGTCTTGAGGTTAACACATTCCAGAGTAACTCCTTAGTGCATTCAGGTTCGTATACTTAGATTTGCGTTATTTACCCCTTTTCAGTTACTGTTACATTTTACTGTATTTGTTGTGAAAAAAATCTCCTCCATATTTGTTTTGCATTCTGTCGTTTATGAGTCGCTACATACTAGCATCAAGTGCAGCTCAGCTGGCAGGATTGCAGAGAAGAAAGCTTTTAGTCTGTGGAGGTGTGCACAATTTTGAATTTGTGGGTGAAGAGGACATGAACAACATCACAGTCAAATCATGTTGTAGCTGGATGATAGTAAGTATCTGACACTTGTAAAGAGATCTACTTCATATTTTAAGAAGCACTTGTTAGGTGAGAAGGTCTGCAACACTGATGGCCCATTAAGGTGGAGAATCATAGAAGTGCTACAGCTCCAACTTTTATTTCAGCTTAAAAAAAAGCTGTGCTGAGAGACATGCTAAAATGCTTGTTGCTGGTTGTATGTGAAGAAAAGGTTACCAGTATTAACAAGCTGTGAAATGAGGTAAAGTCACTACATCAGGGGTAGGCAACCTTTCTGATGGCGAGTGCCATTTAAAATTTCCTCAAAGTCAGTGTGCCATATGATTGTATTAGCAATAAATTTAATAACACTCTATATGAACAGTTACACACTATATAGAACCACTTTATAGAATTATATTTGTTTGCAGATGTTGGCAGCTATCAGCGAATAGTTATCAGCTATTTTGAAACAAAAAAAGACACTTTTTATCCATAACAGCAAATGAGCCGTACAACAGAAAATACAAATGCTATTTATGGTGTCCTCACAACAATGATAAGAAAAATAAACTAAGCCAATATGGCATGTTTGTTAATACAGAGACACACATGTTAATGTGATCTCTAGTCTCCCACTCAGAGACACAGGTCTCCGAGCGTCCAACATTCAGACGGCTACCCGAGGACACTCATGTGAGAGAAAATCTGCTCACGCAGACATGTAGAGCCAAATACTGTCAATAAGGCCTCTGCAATGTTCTGAAGACAGTTAAACTTGTCAGGTAGTGATGTCCAGCAGGTGAACATGCAGCTCCGTGAACACGCACAGCTGTGGATTCCAGCTGCTTTGATGTCGCATTAACTGGCATTAAGACAAATCTAGCTGCTCATTAAAGATTTCTGGTTTGATCAGAAAATAAAACATTGTTCCACACACCTGAAAGTCCCGAAAACGCATTGTGTCTCAAGTCTACGGATGTATCCGTGTATTTCCGTGGTGCTGATGCTGTGCTGAGCGGACAGCTCCTGAAGCTTTTGAAGTGTCGGAATGTGGAAAGCTAACAACGTCCCTCTCACCAGTAGGCTAAGTTATTTTTAGCCAATTACAAGTTGAATCTGGTAGTTGGGGTTGTTAGCTAAGATACCGTCATTAAGAAGAGGCACAACTAATGTGTCTATGTGAGCTGATTTGCGATGTGCACCGCTGGCGCGGCCATTTATTTTTTGATGCACCTTCTCAAATTAATTCACCGCGTGTCGTGCCCAGGGCTGGACTGGGACAAAAGAAAACAGCCCGGGCATTTTGACTAAAGACCGGCCCCCCAGGTATTAAAGCCATAAAGCCTTTGAATGAAAACAAACGCTGTTGTGGTAAATGTATGATTTCTATACGTTTAGGTGACAGCTTTGGTTGTAAGATTCAGATAATTATTTAATAACAGCCAGACATTTTAAATGAAAATAAGAAAGTATTTCTTTGTGCCCCCCTTTCCCTGTTACATTCTGAAGTGGATGAAGCAGACTACACAAACTCTATAAAATATAACCAACAAGCACAAGTGGTAACACTTTAACTTTAACTGTAACTGTAACTTTTAATGGCAACAATCATGGTCTCCGTCACTAGGATGAGTCTTTTTGAATGCACTATGAGGACAATTTCGTAAGACGTGGTCCCAAAGGACGGTAAGGCTCAGCTCAAGGCTTCACGCTGGGACTTCAGTAATCAGTGTGTGAGGTCACAGTGACCAAGCCCATCTCTTATACCCCACATTTCGAGAGCCACTGAGGTAAGGGAACATTAACATCTCAAAAAACTGTCAGTAGCCCACTGTGACTGAATGAACATAACAAAGAACAGAAATTCTTCATAATTTTACTGAAAATTGGGATCTTTCACGCAAACTATGGGCAAGCACAGTAATCTGCTAGCAACTATGGCAAGTAACTGGGTGAAATTATGACTAATTTCACTTCCAGCAATCATTTTCTAAATGGCCAGTACCTGATCAATTACAATTAACTCTAGGCTAGCAATGATACAAATCGGGCCCGGAATCAGGTACTGAAGGATGCAACCATCAGCCATCAAATTAGATTACACATTTTAAAATTTCTAAATCATACAGTATATGACATCTTGATATCAGGTACTAACTCAAAAGTTAATATACATACACAACAGGGTCTTTAGGAACACTCTTAACTTTACCTTTGTCCTTTTCTCGAAGGTCGTTGAGGTATTTTAGAAGCTCAGCGTTGGCTTGAACACAGTACACTTCTCTCGTCTGTAAGCCTCCTCCACAAAGCCCTGTCAGGTTGCTACGTCGACGGTCTTGTTGGCTCAGCAATGTGTCAACCCGACAGTCGCTCCACTCTGTGGTTCTCCAGGTGTAACTACAACGTGAACATAGAACATGGAACGATGGGCAACAGTGAGAGAACCAACCATGCGAGTAATGCATGTAATGTAATGCAAGATAAGCATATTTACAATCTTGCAGACATCACTTTACAACATAAATATGCACTTGATGTTTATAACCAATGTTGTCTACACTCCTCAGTTTATGCAGCCTTTACAAGGATGTGAAGCATCATTTTATAGCTGTGTCTCTGAAAACCTACTAGATTTTCAGACACATCAGTGTTGGACAACGATAAGTTGCTTAATAAACTGTTGAAATAATGTAAATACATTTTTTGAATGTGGCTAACACAAACATTGCTTGCACTAGCAGCTTTCTTTCTTGTGGTCCTGTATTGATCAAGTCAAGAGATTAAACTTTGATACAGCCTGTTTGATAAAGCCTGCTTGTTTACAACTTGTCAGAGAAAGAAAAGAGTGTTGTCCTCTGCAGTCCTCTTTAAAACAAGAGTTAACAGGCATGTATATTTGTAAATTAATAAGGAATAAAAAGTTTGTCTAGCTGACCACTGTATCTGGGGTCAACTCGCAGATGAAGCCACCATTTAATTGTCTAGTCTAGTTGTACATATCCCCAACAGAAACATTCGGGATGGGATTAGGATCACACACAATTATAAGTTGATATATGCTGAACCATCTGTGAGAATGCTTTTAATGTTTTAATGTATGGGTGTGTGTAATTTTCTGGAATTATAATATCCTTATAGTCTCCATCCATTTGTCTTTACTTTGTGTCTGGCACCAGCCCAACTAATCTATCTCAATATGCTGTCTCACTTACACACATATACGCAAATAAACACACAGGCCACCCAGAAGAGCAAATTAGCTGGGTGGTGTGTGTAAAGGGAACTCAGCAGGAAGCGTGTGTTGTCTCAGTCAGGTTGAATACCAAACACTTTGGGTTCGCTGTATTTGTGCCTGAGCCTTATATGAATCCCTGCAATCTTTCTTAACCATGCTATAAATAAGAGGTGGATATCATCACAACATCACATGCAGTTCTATCCCTGTGAAACATGAGCTCCTGTTGTGTACCATGCTATGAATTCCACATCTACACTTTACTCAATGTTTTTTTAAGTCCCTGCTCACTCCCACCTGTGCTCCCTGCATCTCTTCCCTATCATCAGGAGTGACTCACGTGGCACAGGGTGGTATGGATTCACCCTGAGGTTCACAAGATTCAAACTCCTCCAGGAGTGGGCACTCCGCCCCCTCGCCCACGGGGAACTGGAGCACCTGTCTGGTCCGAGTCCGATTGCCTCTGGGAGATTCAGGGTTCATGCAGGTTTTGGTGCAGGGGCTCCAAATGGTCCAGTCGGTAAGCTTGCAGTCCGTGGGGAGAACGCATGACTGGATGGTCAGTGGAAGGTCCCTTGTTAAGCACATGCTGGGAAAAGATAAAAAGGAATGACATGAAATCTTAGTGATATCATAAGAACATTAATGCAATATAAATTTGGACTGTTGGTTGAAAAGAAAAGAAAATATTTATAGCTCTAACAAAACTACAAATAAAATAGAGAATATGCTACACTTGTAATTGAGCCCTTGAGCCCCAGTCAACCAGCCAACCAACCGACCCCTGATCCAATTATGCTTTCATAGGATGAATGACAGGGTAAGCTATCACCCAGACTCTTAATCCAAATGTTCAAAATAACTACAAAAATTAGTAATCTAAGTAACATAAATTCATGTTTTTATTTCAGAATTGTAACTCAATAGTTTTAATAACCTGAACTAGTCAAAGGTCCAAAAGTATACAATGTCTATCTATAGTTTACACTATTATTCCCATTATTTCTTTCACGACATGAAAATCATGGAACTGAAATAGCAAATAAACTCATCTCAAATGTGTTCTGGCCTACAGGGTTGTTCAGTTTAGATCAGTTGCTCAGGTTGTGTTTTGTTTATCTTTTTGTTAGTTTGCTGATGCTGTGACACCATGAGTGCAGAGGGTTACTGTGTCCATAACTGTCAGTGATTACCACAGACAGAGGTTATAAAATTGTAACTGTCTAAAGTGATAGCATTACAAAAAAATGACGTTAAATTAAATAATAACTGAATTTTCAGAACAAAGACTTCCAGATATTTTTCTTTTTATCACTTAAAAGAAAAAAAAGTTAAATTCATGTAATACTTTAAGTAAAATAGCATGTGATCCAAATGTTTAAATCTGAAAACATTTGGAACCTCTGCATATAAATGTGGTTGCTGGTCAAATGGCCATGAACACGTGAGCACATGCAACCAAATGCTCAGGCCACTGACTGCTCTAAATGCTCAGTTTGAGACAGTTTTTTTCCCCTACTTTTGGCTCTGTGTGATGCTAATGAGAGACGATAACCTTAATCTCTGACTGTGCGTGAAGAAGCCCACCCACCTGCTATTCAAGCCTTTTTTTTGCAAGGGGCAACAGCTTGTTTCAGAGAGAGGTTGAACTGAGAGGATGTAGGAAGTATAAGATCGAGAATGATTACTTTGAATTGTGCAAAGCTACGCTAGAAGAGTCAAAGGAAAATAGACGGAACTGAAAATGAGTATGGAAGATCCAACTTAAGTTGTTTTTTTTTTCAGAAAAAGAAAGAAAAAGGAAAATTATAAGAATTATGAATGGATATTATAAGTCAAGAGCAGGGTAATCAGTTTTTGGATATAGGCCGACATTTAGCATACAGATACAGCATTCGTGGTAAGAAAGCCGCTAGAATAGAATAAAATAATCCCTTAACCCACAAGGGGAAATCTGGGTGTAACACCAGCAAGAAAGACACATATACAAACAAACAGTACACAAGAGACAGAACAGAAACATACACAATTTTTACATATTTACATCAAGGACAATGGTTACCAAAAACAGACTACTGTACCGTTACTAGATTAAATAAAATTAAATGAAGTTAAGAGGCAAACCCTGGTTATAGTGTGAATCGGTTGATAAAATAGTGCAAATTACAGCGCTGATGTAAACATCTATGTTTGTTGGGAGCAGTTTTGATTGTACAGTCTGACAGCTGCAGGGAGGAGGACCTGCGGAAACGCTCCTTCATGCATCGAGGATGCAGATATCAGCATTGTTGAAAACTGCCTGTAGATTCATTGACTTAATGAATCCACTTAACCTTTCACTATTCTACTTCTTCATCCAAGTCATGCGGTGTACAGCTTGCTGATGCCTCATTACAATGGCACTGAAGTTTTCAGCAAGCTCTCAATTCTATTTTAATGTCAATGTGCTAAGTTGCCTATTGGCGTAAGACTTTGCATCAACATGTGTGATACCACACATGAAGCTTTGAACCCTTCGCCCTTAACTGTCGTTAGCTTCTCATTAGCATACACACTGCATAATCAGTTTCACATTAAGAGTAAAAAAGGAATGGTATGGCACGGTGTGTGTCATGTGTTAAGACAGCCAAAACAACTTCTGATCAATCGCTCACAAACATCTTTTGATCATCTAAACAGTATTTAGACGTAATGAATAACCCGTCCTCTTTGGGTCCCTTCCGAATCATTAGAAATTTGCTCTAACTAAAGCCGACTGCTTTCTGGTACTCGTTCTCGATGTCTCTCCCCTTGAGGCAAAGCAGCTGATGAGCTATTAGTGCTAATTACAGCTCTGCTTCATTTAGAAACCTCTCATTTAGACGTTGCCACCACACTTCACCTCCAGCAACTCAGACTTTTGGTATAAATCAGGAAATGTATGAGCTCAGTTGTGCTGTCTTTTTTTCTTTTAACTCCTGTGTCTTCACTGATTAAAACACCTCTGCAGTCTTTGAAGTGCTACTGGAGCGACACTGTGAAAAATCTTAGTTCTGTTTTTCTGCCAAACATGCTTGGTGTGCCGGCTCATCTTGCTTGGGAGGAAAACAATGAGGAATTTAAACAGTGAATGTGGCGCACAGAGGGTGATGGCTCGATTTCCTGTCTCAGATGGAACTTCTTGTGTTTTTAAAAAGCCCCCTAATGCAGCCAGTGACCCATTTTCTCAGCAGCTGGATCCTTTGAGTCGTTGCCGTTTGTTGTGTGCATGCCCAAGCATTTTTGTGGAGATTTCAAAGTTGCGAAAAGAAGTCATTATTTCTTCATCTCAGTCATTCAGACAGAATGAGGACACAATCAGATTCTATTTAAATAAGTAGATGACATCTGAAAAGTGCTCATTCTTAAGCATGTAGGTTTAATACATATACTTTCAGCAATGGACTCCAACAGACAAGATGCAGACAGCCAGAAAGTCTGCATACTGTAATTCAACACCTGTACACACTTGTTACTTGAATGTCAAATGACCAAAAAACGAAATTGATGTGGGTCAAAATGATTAAAGCAGCCTTTTTTTAATAAAAGAAAAATATCTGAGGGATAGATGTGGTCTCAAAAAATAAAATTAGTCGATCCCTGTACGACCTTCCCCATATGGAAAAGAAATAGAAAAAACTTATTAAAGACTTGCATAAGATGTGGCCTACTTCACATAGTGAATCATATAAGACTTATATGATTTACTCATGAAAGTGGCCACTTCCTCGTTACTCTCATATATTGTTTTAGTAAGTATCCAAAACATACAAGTTTCATTTATATAATTTTTCAAGGGATCTTATATCTTTTTTCACTCTTGTATGCTTTTCATACAAGTTTCACACAAGACAGATAGAAACTTTATAAGATTTATATATATCTTTTCCATATGGGTCTGCATCAAATTAAGTAAGAAACAAGCCCAATCAACAGGACAGCAGCTCAAGTTATAAGGAAACTGGCCTGTTTAGGATGAGTTGTCGGCAACAGAGTAAGAAGCGACTCACTGACAGATGTTCATCAAACGAAATTGGAAATGAAGTGAGCAAGATGTTTGGAGAGCACCCGGTCCGCAGATGACTGTTTTTTCTTTTTTTGCTGCACTGGGAAGTTTGTTCCACTTTTTTTTTCCTTTTTTTTCCGCAAGTGGCAAAAACAACTATGAATATTTTAGAACAAGAAATAAACAAGTCAAGGATTAATATTTATGTTCCTAAGGGCATGTGAGTTGTTTTCACGGCTCCTTTGAAATATTTGATCCCAGTTAGTGCTGAGAGCTTGGCGCAAACAAAGCATTAATGAATAGATTTAGTACATAATTGATTAAATCTTAGAGTACAAGTGGTGTGTGACTGAAATGTGATATGAATAGAGGCGTGCTCTATTGGCACTGTCACCAAATCCTTCTAAGAGATCAGAGCCGTCGCAAAAGCACAAGTTTGAAGGGAGCAGAGACGACATTTTAACTTAATGTCAGTCAAGGAACAGAAAGCGAGAGGATGGATCCAAAGAAGCAGCTCTTTAAAAGAATAGCTGATTACTTTACATTCACTTAGTAAAGACATCAAAGGTTTACACCAATACATGTTACAGAGACTTATTGACACCTGTTTGGCGTTTTACAAGTCTCACAGGTGTAATTTGCAATTTAAACTAAACTGTCCAGACTGCATGCACCACATCCTCGGATCTGTAAGATCTTAGTGAGCACAACCTTTGAAGAGTCAATAAAATATACCCTGTTTATAAAATACCAAAGTTAGTACACGAGCAATGAAACTTTGGTTTTTGCTTTCATGCTGACCTTACGCTGAACAACTTCTATATGTAATTTTTGTGTGGCTGATAATGACAGTAAAGTTGTTTTTTGTCATCTGTATTAAGTTAGTCTGTATATTTTCGTCTTGGCTATGCAAATAGTGATGGTCAAGCACTTGAATATTGTCAGCAGCTATTTCAGCAAGAAACATTCGGGCAAATAATGGCAGCTGTGGTGAAAGGGTTGTTCCTTTTACACTCTGTTTTTTTTTTGTATGTTTTCACCATGGGCGGCTAGGAAGAAGGTAGAGGTTGGTTGAGTACCAATTTGAAGGTGGTTCGATCCTCTACTCTTCATGTCAAATTATCCTTGGGCAAGATACTAAATCCACAGCTGCCCCCATTGGAGTGTGAGCGGCAAATGTTAGGTTCAAAGTGCTTAGGCATAGAGAAAAAATGTTATTTCATAAGAGAAAAGTAAAACTGTGTGTTACTATTTTTACGCGTTCTTATACGTTTAAAAAATGTCGTGGAAAGATGAAAAGTATTCAAAGGTAGGAAGGCATTACGACCACAGTCAGACAGCAGGCTTTCAATAGCCTCTTGGTGGTATTTACATTCGGTGAATGGGCTGTGGTTATGGGCTGTACTTTACTTTGCATCCATTCACACATACATTTATGCAGCACTTTTCATACTATACAAACAACCAGTCTGCAATTTGTGAAAAAGATCAGGAGCCTCAGTAGAACATGTAGACTATGAAGGCTACTAGTGTGTTGTTAGTCATTGCTGCTGTCAATCTAAAGTTTCCAGAGTAATTACATTTTTTTAACTAGAAGTTAAAGTTTGGAACTTGAACTTAACTGTTAGATTGGAAAAATCATAAAACAAAATTGTGTAACAATCTAAGTAATTTACCTTTTTAATAATAATTTCCTATTATTCTATCCCACATGGGATGCAAGAAAATGACAATACAAAAGGTTAAATGCTATTATAACATGCCAGAAATAACTTACCCTTTCACATAAATGGTAAATGGCCTGTATTTATATAGCGCTTTACTAGTCCCTAAGGACCCCAAAGCGCTTTACATATCCAGTCATCCACCCATTCACACACTGGTGATGGCAAGCTACATTGTAGCCACAGCTGCCTTGGGGCGCACTGACAGAGGCGAGGCTGTTGGACACTGGCGCCACCGGGCCCTCTGACCACCACCAGTAGGCAACGGGTGAAGTGTCTTGCCCAAGGACACAACGACCGAGACTGTCCAAGCCGGGGCTCGAACCGGCAACCTTCCGATTACAAGGCGAACTCCCAACTCTTGAGCCACGATCACCCCACATACTCTAGCAACATTTAGTCCTTCAATATCTAATATAAAATAACCTCCAAATGCAACTAAATTAACTGAAAAACATAATATAGTATATTCCAGTCTGCTTTGATGATAGTCTTCTTTTTACCACTATTTCCAGGATTTTTTTTCTTTTGTGAGGGTGCTTCATAATATGATAATCTGCTGAATCCATTTCCTTTTTCTCTTACTTAGCTAGCTGCAGTTCTCACTAAAATAGCCCATTGTGCTTGGTAGCATATTGAAAGCTATCCATGGATGATTGTAGATCTATAGCCATGGTAAAAAGAAAGCCGTAAGGTTTTAGATATCAGAACATAATAGAAATAATCAGATTCTTTTTTTTTTTTTTTTTTTGCTGATTAATGAGGAGCTTCTTTTAATGTGTGAAAACTGTGTTTCAGGTGAGGGAGAAGCTGCTGGAGCAAGGGATCAGAGAAGAGGTGAAGCTGAGGTGGAATGTGCAGCCTGATGGGAAGATTTTCCACAGAGAGGAGGAGACAGCCGGTTACTGTGAGAAGGAAGACTGTGGGTCGGTTTAGTCTGAACGTTATTGGCTGATGTTCCTCAGATGATCTAATTCAACTAATTTCCATCTCTATACTCTGACTGCTGGACTATAATAGCTTTGCATGACTGCTAGTTGGAAATAATCCTTATTTATCCTAAGCTTAGATCAAAGAGTGTCTGATGAGCTGTTTTATGCCTCTGTTTTTTCTGATTGGTGAAGCTAAAGTTTGCAGGTGGACAGGTCTTATCTTTGTTCATCTCTGTTCCTGGACTTTGTGAAGCAATTCTTACCAAAGGCCATTTGTGGACAGAGCATTTAGAATAGAAATGTACCCATGCAAAGTAACTAAATGTTTAAAACTGTGTAACCTTTGACTGAAAATAAATAAAAAATATTATACAATGGAATACAAGTTATTGACCATGTTTATGAATTTTAGGGCTTTTCAAACAACATTTTTTAAGATGTAATATCTCCCACAAAGATACAAAACACAGAAATGACAAAAGCTGTCATTGACCCTGAGTTTTTTGCCTGAGTTTGGAGTTTTTGTATTTACATTTTTGCCTTTTTCTGTACATATAGTGTTCTGAGTTTTGGGGGTCTGTATTACATTTAACAAGGTTTAGCCTTAGTTTTATCTTTAGGTTTTCTGGTTTAGTTTTCTTTGTGATTATAGATCTGTTCTAAAGTTAAATAATTTTTTTGACACATTTCATTTTATTCTCAAGAAAACTATAAATAATTTTAGTTGTTGTAATAAATCTTTTCCATCACTAGCAACATGCTGGGGAATTCTAATATTATGGTCCTTCACATCTACTGTGAGTATAACTTTAAAACTTACACACAAAGTAGTGTGCTGTTTTATATTTGATTGTGTTTTTTTAACAGTTATTGTTGCATTAATTTATAAGAATCATGTAAATATATTCAAACCACTTAAAAAAAACTAGCTGCTGTCCTTTGTAACCTTTTTTTTTTTTTTTTTTTTTTTTATCAGAAATAATCAGATTCTTAACGGGCCTTAACAAATTCAACCACAGATAACAACATATTACTCCATGTCATTATTTATTCACCAAAAATCGAGCCAACAGGCAGAAGCAGTGTAAAAGTATATTGAAAGTATTGAAATATAATAACAATATAAGTTTTGGCAGTCTGAATCATAACACCATGCCACGAAGGAAAGACATCGCCAATGATTGTGAATGATCTTCAGCAATGATTTTGTTGCTGCCCATCAATCTGGCAAGGATTATAAAACCATTTCTCAGTCTTCAATGAGAAAGATTATTCATAAATTCAAAAAATTAAAGGCTGTTTCCAATTTTGGCTGGATTGGATGACCTAGGAAAATTTAACCCAAGGTCGGAGTAGCAATGCTAAGAGAAATAGCCGAAAACCCAAGAGCCACATCTCAGACCTCACATAGCATGTTATTCATGATAGTGCAACTATCTCGAGAAAGGTGTGTGTCTTATTTGGAAGAGTTGCCAGGAGAAAACCTCGTCTCTCTAAAAATAACATGGCAGCCTGGCTTAGATTTGTAAAATTGCATCTGAACCAACCACAAGACTTTGCCAACAATGTCTTTGGACTGATCAGACCAATGTGGACATGTTTGGCCATAATGCAGAGTACCATGTGTGAAGAAAATTCACAGAATTCACCTGCTTGCTGCTACTACTGCACATTCACCTAATGTATATACTATTTATATAATGTTCTTCTTCTACCCCCCCCATTTTTGCACATGTCGAAAGGTTGCTGGTTCGAGCCCCGGCTTGGACAGTCTTGGTCGTTGTGTCCTTGGGCAAGACACGACACAAGACACTTCACCCATTGCCTACTGGTGGTGGTCAGAGGGCCCGGTGGCGCCAGTGTCCGACAGCCTCGCCTCTGTCAGTGCGCCCCAGGGCAGCTGTGGCTACAATGTAGCTTGTCATCACCAGTGTGTGAATGTGTGGATGACTGAATGTAGTGTAAAGAGCTATATAAATACAGGCCATTTACCTTTTTTTTTTTTACATTTCACTGTGTGTTATACTTGTATAACTATGCTTGTGACAAATAAAGAACCTTGAACCTTGAAAACTAAACACTGCATATTAGCGCAACCACCTCACACCAACTGTCAAACACTGTGGTGGACGGGTAATGATTTAGGCCAGCGGTCTCCAACCTTTTTTACGCCACGGACCGGTTTATGCCCGACAATATTTTCACGGACCGGCCTTTAAGGTGTCGTGGATAAATACAACAAAATAAAACTAGTACCGGTTTTTATTTATTCATAAAACACGTGAAAATACCCAGGAAAACCGAGTTAACGATAAAAACGATAACAAAATAACGCTGAAAACCGATAAAAACCCTGAAAACCATACATTTCACACCTGAGCCTCAACTCTCGCGGCCCGGTACCAAACGACTCACGGACCAGTACTGGTCCGAGGCCCGGAGGTTGGGGACCGCTGATTTAGGCTATAAAAGAAGCCCACACCAACTCAATGACTTCAATTACTTTGCAGTCATTGAGTCAACTGCAAACTCTTTATACTCTTATGTTTACTATGAATACCTCTATGTAAACTGTCTCTCACAGCTAAAGTGTGGCAGAAACAGGAAAATGATCTCAAGCACACAAGCAAAATCACAAAAAAGAATAGAATCAAGGTGTTGCAATGGCCCAATCAAAGTTCAGACTGCAACCTGATTGAAATGATTTGGATAAACCATAATAGCGTTGTACATAAATAAATGCCTGCAATCCTCAATGAACTGCAGCAACGCTATGTACTTTAAGTTATAGCAGCTAAAATTCTGACTTTTTTCTCAGAATTCAGGAAAAGAAGAGAAAAAAAAGACGTGCCCACTTTTTTTTCCAGTGGCCCTAATCCTCTTCCGTATAGAACAGACAGAAAATGTACCTTCTCTTTTTAGTTTTTTTACTTTCTTTCATACCATTATTGTAATCTTGGCTTGCAGTATAAACTGTTTCAACTTGCAGTGGAAAACCAACTATATCATATAGCTGTCAAAGTAGTGTTAAGCACTTTGAAGTATAGGTAAAGTATGTCCCCACTCAGGATAAAAATAAGTAAGCATTGGAAAAGATGCGTAGACCAGATGGGAAAAACCAGCAAACCACACCTAGCATACAACTCTTGTCTTATCCAGGACACAAAACTAGACTGATGGAGGCATCGGACTAATTTTGGGGTTCAGTATTTTGCCCAAGGACACTTGTGAAGCAGATCAGCCAGACACCTTGCAGTGACTAGCCACAGTCGCCCAGCTTGGCTTTTTCATTTTGGTACAGCAATGCAATCCTGCGATCTTCCCAGGATACAAAATGTATGCAACTGTATATGAGCTCATTAGAGATAATGATTCATAATATCAATTAGCCAGTCAGAAAAAATAGTTTCTCCACAACAGAGTCTGTGGGAGGGACATTAGACTTTAGCACCGACTAAAATTTACTAGGGAACAATAAGTCTGATGTTTACTTAATGAATATAAGTTTTGAGAACAGTATACTGCTAGAGTATCTCTGTTGTAATTAATCATGTTAATAAAAAAGATACAGTGAAAGGTTTCTGTTAGCAATGCCCTTCTATCAAATACGGTGATCTCTAGCAGAGAGGAGAGTAAATGTTTGATGGGCATTTCAGGCAGGAACTAGAGTGAGTGAGATGGAGCTGAGAGCTATTTGATCTATCTTATTTTGAGTCAGACAGTGTAGCTCACAGCTATAATGTCAGGGCAAAAGATTAGATTCCCCATCGGCTTAGCAGTATAAGCACTCGTACAGTTAAACCGTGTATTTTGGGTAAAAGTACCCACTGAAGGTGTAATTTAGTGACCTATTTGAATAGTGATTTGTTTGATGTGGTTCCATTTTTCACTTCATGATATTGCTTTACAATTACTGACTTATTTTATCTCCCACTCACAATTGATGTCTCTCAAACCAATTTCTTTATCTATGTCTTTAGAGGTTTCTTTTAGTAACTTCACTCTTAACCCTCTCAAGGCAGGCGTTGCAGATTTGCAACAGTTAAAAACTAACAACCTGATTACCCCACATACATATTTTATGAGTTTTTTTTACTCAGAAGTACCACTGCAGGACTTGGTTGTGCATTAGCAACAAAAAGTTTAATTTGAGCCTGAGAGGGTTAAATCACACATAATGACACTAGATTATCCACTTGTCTGTTATGTGAACATGCCGTGTTGTTCTGCAGTTCACTCTTAAGCATAAAAAGATTTCCATTTGCAGTAATTGCCCCGACCCCTACTATGTGCATAATTGGAAACCTGGACGTGGGGAGAGGAGCAGCAACAAGAGACAAGAACAGAACAGAGCAGGAGCATGCATGACAACAGATTTGATACTGATGATGGAACGTTATGAAACAGCACAAAAAGGAGGACCTGGAATGAAGGTGGGTTGCAAAGCAGCTTGGAGCATGCAGCAGGCTAAAGCAGCTTAAATAGAGTGTCTTTATAATAACCGTACCTGAGCCTGGATTGTCTGAACTAAAATATATTAAAATGTAATTAAAAACAATTAGGTTTTTATTTCCAGAAAATTATGTTTTCGGTTATAATGCAATATTTTTCACCTCTTTTAAAGCTTTGTTTTCTTCATTGGCGTGGTTATGCCTCCCATCTATCTCTGGGCAAAATATGTGTTTCATACACAAAATATACTTCCTATTGAAATACTTTAACTATATATCCATACTGATGATTTGTATCCATGAACACACACACACACATGAATTAGATTACTTTTTTGTGACTATTTCATGTTTTCTAATGAGGCCGAGCTGAGTGGAAAACAAGCAACACAACACATCAGGAAGAAGCTGAGAAATCTATATTTTCCTGATTTATTTTGGCCATGTCAACAGACCTGCTAACACTTTGGATCTGTAGCATTCATCAGAATGTGGGAGAAAATGGAGGTCCTGTCATTTATATTCCTGATCCTATATCCTATGTACATTTTTGGATAGTATGACATGAATTTAAAACAAAGTAGTAGTAGTTAGCATCGTCGTCTCACAGCAAGAAGGTGCTCCACCAGCCTGACCGGGCCTTACTGTGTGGAGTTTGCTTGTTCTCCTTGCGTCTGCGTGGGCTCTCTCTGTGTACCCCACTCGTCACCCAGTAACTATGGAATAGACTCTAGCCCCTGCACAGTCCTGAGCTGGAAAGTAAAATGCACGGAGGTAACAAGTTCTGTACTGAGTATTCTGTTTTTTTGTATTGCATATAAACTTGTTTAGATTGAAGATTTTAAACTAAAAATCATCTTTCAGTTCACCATGTGTCATATATTGAATATAGGGATCCAATACATCTCTCTCTGAGAAGGCAGCTTTGATAGATTGCACCCTCTGGCAGGAAGAGCTACACATTAAAGTCCAATGAAATGCAGAGTGGCAGGGGAGCCATGTTTGGCCTCATGATAGTGTTTGGCTATGATATACACTGCATTCCCTGCTTTATGCTCTGAAAGGCACTGTCAGAGAGCTCTCTTTGTTTGTCCAGTATAGGCTCATCCACACCCATAGGGGCCTGTAAGGATATAGATGACTGAGGCTGCACTGCAATTAATGAATTGTTTGTGTAAACTGTGCCTTTAACCTATATCCTTGGTTACCATAACCTTGTTCCTTCGTTTTTTTTTGCAAGAAAAACATCCTTTTGGTGGCATTTTGAGCAACGCTTGATTTGTTCAATTTTTCTTAAAACATCTGATTCGAAACCACGGGGCAAAACACTGAAAATTGCCATATTTCGAAGTACCACACAGATTCATAGTTCAGATTGATCTCATGTCACAAAAGGAGTTTTTCTTTTCCACTTCCATCCTCAGAAGTTGACATGAAATACAATGTACGGGGAGTTGTGCCTCATTGCTCTGACAGCACAGCAGTGACAAAGACACAGCGGATAAACATCCTCCCCTGCATGTCACTTCATGACAGGGTGAAGAAAAACTTTCAGGAGGACAAATTTGGCTTCATGTTCAGAAATTCACCAGATGAACCTTCTGACAACAATAAATGGACAAACATACAAATACCTAGAGTAATCAATAGTCAGCAACACAAAGAAAATATGAAAACAGAGATATTGATTACATTAGGCAAAAAGCCTGAAAGGCAGGGGAAACATGCTTTAGTTTAAAAATTCAGCAAAAGCATTTGCAGTAATACCTATGAAAGGAAGCTTAAATTTATGCTGAGGGGGAATAAAAGCACACATACAAACAAAAAACCAACAACATACACATTACTACAAAAATATTGCCACTCACTTGCGTCCCACAGTGCTCCCATTCCTATGGATGCAAGTCACCTCCCGATTCTGGTAGCCCACCTGAATGTCCCAGAAGGGACTCTCTTGCCGGTTGAGGCGGTTCCTGGTACGCTTCTTCTGGATAAGCTCCCTAGTCTCGGGATCTTTTACTCCTACCCTCTCCCGGAGCCCTTGCCCTTTGCCTTTCCTGCGTTTAACTTGGCGAGCTGTCCGAGTCTGCGGGAGGGCACAAGAGTTCCACGGTCCAACCCTGAGACTGTACATGCCCTCTGGACCTGTGCAAGGCCCTGGTTTGCAAGACTGGAACTCAGTCAGGTTGGGACAGGCAGCGCCTCCAAAAAGCGGAGGGACTAGGACACTGCGCACTCTGTTCCTGAGGCCTGTTCCACACGTTTTGGAGCAGGATGTCCATGGCGAGTACTCAGAAACCACACAATCCTGAGGGCAAGGGATCAAACATGCCTGCTCTAGACGAGGCTTGGGTTCAAAGTACTCACAGATGGCATCCTCTGCTGGAGATTCGTCTGACTTGAGTATGCAGCCCACCTCCCGGATCTGAATGCCCTCTTCGCCTCCACTGCACGTGAACTGCCGTGGGGCCCCAAAGGTCCTTGCTGATACTGGCACGCACTCATTCCAGGCACCCAGTTTCCAGTCATAAAGGTCCTTGTGCCAGTCGCACACACGGAAACAGTTTCTCTGGTTTGAGGGACGCTGTGCCTGGTCACAGTTGGTGTGAAGTGTTGTCCAGCCATCCACATGGGCACACCAGACTGCCCGGCTTTGGCTGCCACCCAGGCCGCAGTCGCTGCCCATACATCTTCCCCATGGACCTGGGAAACAAATGAACAACCTCAAATCACAATGAAGAAACATAAAACAATAATCCTTTCAGCTTTAAATGACAAGAAAAGCACTCAGGAGCATTGTATGAAAACTTGTAAGGAAATTCTAAACACAACACATCACAATACGGCTTTGAAGAAGCAGGAAATTATATTAGCAGGAATAAAAGATGCTAGTCAGATTGGAGGAAGTGAAACAAAACAGCATAATGCCACAGGCTGGACTCGATTGAAAGTGTAGAATAAACAAATAAGCCATATTTATCCTAATAATGATGAATGGAAGGCACTAATGCCACTTCATGTGTACCTTTAAAACAGAAATCCATATGGAAGCATCAGTTAATCAAATGCTTGAAACCTAATTCTAAACCAAGACTATTTCATTTTCTTTTTCTCAGCTAAGAAAAAGGCACATAATACATCTTCAAGGATGACACAGTAAATTCACAGACTCCTTTAATATGGCCCTTGATGTAAATGTGCTGAAAAGCTGTCAGCAGCTGAAGTGAGTGCAAAAATGTGTCATATTAAATAAAAATAATCCGCCGCCTTGTTTTTGCACGACACTTCGGTCAGACACAGTGATTCTTCCTGCATGGTAAAAACTGGGTGGCTGCCATTGAGGCGGGGAGGGATGATTAGGCAATGCAAACACAATGTGCAACAGTAGAGATTATAGGTGATCAAATGCAAGTGTCTGAAAGTTAATTTACAAGGGCAATGAGATATCTGTGGCGTTTATCAAAGTCTATTGGCAACCAGCAGAAATTGCCACAAACATCAATAAACATATATTTCTTGGTACACAAGAGTTTGGCAAAGTCTTCCCTTGTCCCCATTTACTTAACCCTCTCAAGGCAAGCGTTGCCGATTTGCAACAGTTAAAAACTAACAACCTTTATGAGGTTCTTTTTACTCAGAAGTACCACTGCAGGACTTGGTTGTGCATTAGCAACAAAAAGTTTAATTTGAGCCTGAGAGCGTTAATGACAGCACAGACTGAACAGACAGTACATAACAGGACTAGAGGAGGGGAGAGGTTGCTGTATATGTGGTTTAATAATTAAATATACTGCTGGTACTGACTCAGGAATACCGACATGTAACCTCAAATAAAAAGATGTTCTATATTTTTCTTATTGTCTGAAAGTTCAATTACAATGTCAAAATCATGACATGATCTTGTTAAATGATTTGTTGCAGCCTGTTTAGATTAGCCTCCTACCATTCATCAGACCCCTCTTTAAAGTTAACATAACACGCTTGGCTGCTCAAAGGTATCTTTTACAAAGAAAAGCCATTATGACAAAATATGTAAAAGTCTTTATTTGGCAGCTACAGTTACTTCTAGTTTTCTAAAAATAAGCATTTTTTCTTAAGCATGTGGCTACAATACAACCGGACCTTATCGCTAAGTGGTTTGCTGGCATGTGGTGAATAACACTGGCCTACAGTCAAACTGCTTTTGATATAAATGTAGTCAGACATTACTAATTTAGTGTTACAGCAACTGAAAATTATGCTTAAAATTTTCAGTCATTATCTGCTATTCTCTTAGTTTAAAGATCAAAAGTTATCAATCAAAACCAAAAAATGACTTAAATACATTTTGACTGTTGAATGTTGGAGAAAAAAAGGCCCAAATGGGGATATGTGTTGATTTTCAGGTGACCATTCGTCCTATAATATGCATCCAATTTTCCATTTTATATCACAATGTACTGTTCTCTTGTGATTGTTAGTGATGAAACCAACATTTTTTGGATTCTAGATCCAATCTAATCCAAAATGCTGCAGCAAGAATACTGACAGGGACTAGAAAGAGAGAGCAGATATCTCCTGTTTTGGCTTCCCTTCATTGGCTTCCTGTTAAATCCAGAATTGAATTCAAAATCCTGCTCTTCACATACAAGGTCTTAAATAATCAGGCCCCATCTTATCTTAATGACCTTGTAGTACCATATCACCCTATTAGAGCACTTCGCTCTCGCTCTGCAGGCCTACTTGTTGTTTCTAGAGTATTTAAAAGTAGAATGGGAGGGAGAGCCTTCAGTTTTCAGGCCCCTCTTCTGTGGAACCAGCTTCCAGTTTGGATTCAGGAGACAGACACTATCTCTACTTTCAAGATTAGGCTTAAAGCTTTCCTTTTTGCTAAAGCATATAGTTAGGGCTGGACCAGGTGACCCTGAATCCTCCCTTAGTTGTGCTGCAATAGACATAGGCTGCCGGGGGATTCCCATGATGCATTGAGTTTTTCCTTTCCAGTCACCTTTCTCACTCACTATGTATTAACAGACCTCTCTGCATTGAATCATATCTGTTATTAATCTCTGTCTCTCTTCCACAGCATGTCTTTTATCCTGTCTTCCTTCTCTCACCCCAACCGGTCGCAGCAGATGGCCGCCCCTCCCTGAGCCTGGTTCTGCCGGAGGTTTCTTCCTGTTAAAAGGGAGTTTTTCCTTCCCACTGTTGCCAAAGTGCTTGCTCATAGGTGGTCATATGATTGTTGGGTTTTTCTCTGTATCTATGAAGCGCCTTGAGGCGACTTATGTTGTGATTTGGCGCTATATAAATAAAATTGAATTGAATTGAATTGAATAGATAATTGATGAAACTGACATTTTGCAATGCCACAACATCCCACCTAGGCTCAACACCCTGACCTGGCTTGGACAGCTCTAATTAAATTCGGAGCAGCTGTTATTTATTTTAACTGATATAAAATAATGCTTTATTTTCTAATGTGATGTTTCATATTAAGTCTGTTCTATACCGACTGTTTCCCAATTTTTAAGATGTTGCGATTTAAAAAACTTGTTGGTAACCATAAATAGACACAAGTTTGACAATTTAGTCAAATTGAAATTGAAACACCTTGGTATTTTAATTGTCATATCTGGATTCAGCACATTTTAATCTGCATGCTTAGAGGTTAAATTGATACTGCTGATTCCTTTGCAGAGCATCTGTTAGTGTAATGCTTCAAATCCACAAGGAGCAGAAGTATCCGTCAGCATACCGAAGGTCTAGTAATGTGCTGCTTAAAACAGTCTCCAACAAAAGCACTATTTATTTCTGTTTCAAAGGTGTTGCTAAAACCTTTGAGCATTTTAAGTTTTAGCAATCAGCCCCTTTCTACTTATGGATAGTTTAATCGCATCCTTTGTCTGATCCTAAGTACTTTTGACCTTAATGGAAAACATCGTGATGAGATGGAAAGGTAAAGGACAACTGAAGGACAATTTATAGGGACTTAGGTAAAGTAGTGAAATGACGTGCTCAGAGAATCCGGCTGCACTTATAGTAAGTGGATTAATGATATGGTTGATGACACACCATTTTATTGTAGTAAGACTTTACCTAAGATCTTTGTTTGTCTTGTATAACAATAGAGACCTTAAAGGGGCTTCATAAAATGGATTTCCTGGACTCTACTAAATTAAACTGTTTAGGAACAGCATGTGCGGGTGGGTATCTCTGTCTGAGATGATCATATTAGGAATATGCCCTCTGAATATGCCTGAAACGGAGTATTTAAAGCAGTTTGAAGGCTGAGCTTTTGTCTCATGGCCTAAACTCATTATTTCAACCTTTGCCATGTTTAAATTAAATACAAGCATGCACTATTGTAATACAGGGTGGGCCATTTATATGGATACACCGTAATAACATGGGAATGGTTGGTGATATTAAAGTCCTGTTTGTGGCACATTAGTATATGTGAGGGGGCAAACTCCTCAAGATGGGTGGTGACCATGGTGGCCATTTAGAAGTCGGCCATCTTGGATACAACTTTTGTTTTTTCAATAGGAAGAGGGCCATGTGACACATCAAACTTATTGGTAATGTCACAAGAAAAACAATGGTGTGCTTGGTTTCAACATAACTTTATTTTTTCATGAGTTATTTACAAGTTTCTCTTAGTTCACAGCCATTCAAAGAGGTTAACATGAGAGGAGTGGATCGAAATTGTGTTGATGTCTGGTGAACGCAGTAACCGGGTCATTGCAGCAGATTTCAATGCAAGACACCCTACGAGACCACCCATCTCCCATGCTACAGTTAGCAAACTGCTTGCTAAGTTTCGTGAAACTGGTTCAGTGTCGATTTGCCAAAATGTGGACGCAAGAAAACTGTCACTAATGAAGAAACATCAGTGGCTGTCCTAGCTTCACTCAGCAAGAGCCCACAGCATAGCACTCGCCGCATGTCACTGGAGAGTGGCATTAGTCGAACATCCCTTCGGCAGATATTAGCTAAATGGCACCCTTACAAACTCCAGCTACTGCAGCATCTCAACAAGGATGACCCAGATCGGCGCACAGAATTTGCAGAATGAGCAAAACAAAAATTGGAACAGGACCCTCAGTTCACGCAGAAGATTTTGGGGCGACTGTGGCTCAGGGGGTTGGGAATCGCATCTGTAACCGGAAGGTCGCCGCTTCGATCCCTGGGCTCTCTGTCCTGGTCGTTGTGTCCTTGGGCAAGACACTTTACCCTACCGCCTACTGGTGTTAGCCAGAGGGGCCGATGGCGCGATATGGCAGCCTCGCCTCTGTCAGTCTGCCCCAGGGCAGCTGTGGCTACAACTGTAGCTTGCCTCCGCCAGTGTGTGAATGTGAGAGTGAATGAATAGTGGAATTGTAAAGCGCTTTGGGTGCCTTGAAAAGTGCTATATAAATCCAATCCATTATTATTTGTTCAGTGATGAGGCAAACTTTTATGTGAATGGTGAAGTTAACAAAGAAAACCACCACTATTGGTCTGACACTAACCCACATTGGATGGATCCCTCCAAGACTGTTGGAACATCAAAAGTGATGGTTTGGTGTGGTATATGGGGTACAACGATAGTGGGTCCATTCTTCATCAATGGAAACCTCAAGGCCACTGGATATTTGAAATTGCTACATGATGATGTGTTTCCCTCTTTATGCACTGAAGCTGGCACGTTCCCTGAGTTTTTCCAGCAAGATGGTGCACCACCACATTATGGGTGCCAGGTCCGAGCATTCCTAGATGAACAGTTTCCTGGAAAGTGGATTGGTCATCGTTGGCCAGTTGAATGGCCCCCAAGGTCTCCCGATCTGACCCCCTTAGACTTTTATCTTTAGGGTCATATGAAGGCAATTATCTATGGTGTGAAGATACGAGATGTGCAGCACCTGAAACTACGGATACTGGATGCCTGTGCTGGCATTTCTCTGCAGTCTTGCTATCAGTGTGTGAAGAGTGGGAGGAGAGGGTTGCATTGACAATCCAACACAATGGGTAGCACATTGAACACATTTTATAAGTGGTCAGAAACTTGTAAATAACTCATAAAAGAATAAAGTTACGTTGAAACCAAGCACACCATTGTTTTTCTTGTGACAATACCAATAAGTTTGATGTGTCACATGGCCCTCTTCCTATTGAAAAAATAAAAGTTCTATCCAAGATGGCCGACTTCTAAATGGCCACCATGGTCACCACCCATCTTGAGGAGTTTGCCCCCTCACATATACTAATGTGCCACAAACAGGACTTTAATATCACCAACCACTCCCATTTTATTACGGTGTATCCATATAAATGGCCCACCCTGTAGTATAAATATGACAGAAAATAAGGGAAAGTATACATTTAACTACAACTTGAAAAAAAACTGAATAAAGAACACAGGGTCTAATTTATGTTTCACCACAAAAAAAGCTGACATTACTAAAACCGTCTTAACCCTGTCAGCCCAACTCAGCCGGCACACCAAGGAGGCTGCAGAACACTCATCAACACAGGGTGGCTGCACTCTGACTGTGTTATCCAAAGGCTATTGATACTACAAAGGAAAAGAAATCACACTAATTGGGAAATTTCAGTTCAATCCCACATTAACCTCTCAGCTAATTGATTACTATCCGGAGCTGAGCCCGGAGCTGGACTCTTTGCAGGAGACGGGCGGTAAAGGTAAGGGCACCTCTTGCTGACCCAGATCCAGATAAAAATCCTGGCAAGCAATCAGGAGCACAGTTCCAAAAATGGAAGCCTATCATGAAGCTGCCTTGTAGTCTGGTCTTCAGTGTCAGCAGCCAATGTGCCAGACAGGAGTCATCGTGATGAAGCATACACAGGAGCCTCTAAGCATATTTGAAATGGCTGGTTTACCTCACATTGTATCAACACGCCATTTGATCAAGTGATCTCTGCCTACTGGGAATCTACAGACTCAGCTCACAACTCATTTGTAGAACTTGTGGATTTGAGAAGAAGAAGTGAAATATATTTAGGATGCCCAGTGATGAATTCTCAGTTCAATTTAATTCAATTTATATAGCACCAAATTACAACTGTTGCATCAAGGTGCTTTACACGGTAATGCATGATAAAGACCATACAATATACAGGAAAAAAAAATGGACAAGCATTTGGTGACAGTGGGAAGGAAAAACTCCCCTTTAACAGGAAGAAAGCTTCGGCAGAATCAGGCCCAGGGAGCAGCAGCCAACTGGTGTGACTGGTTGGGGTTGATGGGAGGAGAGCGAGAAAACAATAATAACTAATGATGAAATGCAGAGTGGTGCATAAACACAAAAGAAGCAGTGCATTATGGGAATCCCCCAGCACCCCAGGGCTATTTGAGTGGTTGAATTTTGACGTGATGTACATTTTTAATCGAATCCAATAATTGAAAAATGTGTACTAGAGGTTTTTGTCTTCACAATACAAACTGACAAAGACAGAGAATATTATCTTGAGAGCTGATATTCAGTTCCAAGCAGAAGAAATAAAATGTATCCAAAACCAAAAATGCAGCAGAATCAGACACATCCCACTCATATCTAATCTATCCCAGACAGAAGTTATCTCCTCTAAGACTGCTCTCTGGCACTGCCCTTCAGCACTCCTCGGGCTTAGTAATGTGGAGTTAAAGAGTGGTTAAAGGTCAAAATGCTTGGCCCTATTCAACATGATCTAAGTAGAACAGTGGCAGCCTGTAGTCTTATGTATCTTCTCAGAAGAGAAAGTTTGCTATGTCTGATCTTTACAGTTGCTTCCATGTTATGTCGCTCTGTTCAGACACAAAGCTGGAGCAAGGCCTTTTCTCCAAATGTAAATCAATGTGAAAGTTGTGTAGCTTACAGCTAACCTTTCAATATTGCTGCAGTCTGACAGGTTCATTTAACATTCTGAAAACAAAGTGTGTCTCGCCTCCATTTATCACAAAGTATTCAAAGAATTATCCATTACTGTCACTCGGCTGCACATCACACATTTGACACATGTCTGATTAGTAATCTTTTGACACAAAAAAACAGGTGTCATACAGAAAAATACAACCCACATTTGGGCAAGTCATTCAATTGTGTTACATTTATATTAATTTTCTTCTGGATTTTACTTGATATCAGAAGACAAATACACAAACACAAGCCCACATATTGATGAAACTTAACAGACGACTATGTTATAAAAGTGCATGTACAGAAGTCCCAGTTTTAGCCAAATATTCTTTTGGCTGCACATTATTGTAGATAATAGTAATGTTATTGA
Organism: Copadichromis virginalis; assembly: GCF_057382275.1. Lineage (NCBI taxonomy): Eukaryota > Metazoa > Chordata > Actinopteri > Cichliformes > Cichlidae > Copadichromis > Copadichromis virginalis. The sequence goes on along the minus strand of NC_140628.1, from coordinate 35,158,452 downwards.
TAACCTCATCATGTAAAATTATTCAACTTTAAGTGCTCATGTCATTAATGTGATATTTTGACTCGTGATACATCAAACAATTTTACCACTGAAAATTGTGAGATACATTTGCCACATGCAATAAACTACTGGAACAGCTACTAATGCATAATTTTGACACTTGTTGGTAGTTGTTGGATATTTATATAGGCTTAACCACCCATCCCTCATTTATAATATTTGCTTCAGAAAGCAAATTAAAAATTAATGCATGTTTGGGGTAGTGACCTCTGTCAGAGCACTAGTGTTTGAACTACATTGGCTGTCACCACTCCATAGTAAGACATGACCAACACTTTGAGAAGGTATGAATGTTGACAGAAGGGTTTTTCAGATGACCTGCAAGATTAATGTATGAGGGGAAGTGCGGTAAGAGCATAATACAGTATAACACAGGAAAATTAATTTAAGCATCATAGGAATGCTCTATGAGGTAAATGTGCTGATGCTGCGAGCCCATTAAAAAAGGACCCAAAGGCAGACTAAACAGGAAAAGTGGAAGCTAACAAAAATAAAGGACGAGTTCAAGCTAATAAATACTTACAGGAATCCCAGAAACACGAATTTTTGCACTGAGGTTAAAAAGTCCAAAACAAACACACAGTAGGGGTGTGAATACCTTTAATAAATCTGAAGATGAACTTGAGGTGGACACAGCCAGGAAAGACAGACTTACAAATATTGGAAGGGAACAAATGGACACAGGGTACGCAAAAAGACAAAGATGGGAAGTAAAACAACCAATAGTGGTAGCACATCTGTCAATCTCCCACTTCACTTTTTCTATACTGATAAACAGGATGCTGAGATACTTAAACTCAACTTGGGGCAGCAACTTGTCCCTTTTCTAGTTGTGAACCATGGCCTCAGATTTGGAGGCGCTGATTCTCATTCCCACCACTTCACACTCGGCTGTGAACATTTTAGTGCAAGCTGGAGGCCACCAACCAAATCACCTTCAAAAACGAACCAATACTGATGATTCAATGCGTGGGAAGGCAAATCAGAGTCTGCTCTATTGTGGTATTGTCTTTATGGTATGCCTGTTTATGTGTTATTACATTTAAGCCCATTCTCATTCCTGGGACATCACTTAATGTTGTTTTATCAGAGCTGCTGGAATGGATCTTTTATGGAAAAGGTGTCCTTTGTAAGCAGATTTTGATGCCTATGGTTATTGCATTGTCACATGCTACTCATCATTTTTCAGTGTGCAGTTACTGTTGTGAAGGGGGTATTTTACCTCAAACCAAAATCGTTCCATAAGCCTAACCAAGAAGTTTTTATTTTTTAAGACTGAGCAGAAGAACAAAAAACAAAAAGAAACATACAAAACACAAAATGCAAACCAGAGTTTAACACACCTGTGATTTAATCCACTGCAACCCTGCTATAACCATTTATTACAGGCACTGTAGGACTCTAAACAGTGACAATTAATATTGTAACAGCTGGTGTGTAAAGCTACACCTGGTAAGTAATAAGACGACACAGGTGTTATCTAACTGACTGCATTATAGCACGTCATAGGTTGAATTACTCTCGTTTCCGCTTCTGCTTCTTTTTTCATAATTCATGACTGAATTGACCATAGAAATTAAATTACTTCTTTTCAGAGCAACGCAGAAGCCAAGAGCACATTAATATGCAGAGAAATCAGGTACTTTGAAGATGAAAAAAAAAAATCTGAAAGTCACCAAAAAGAAGGGAAATGATCTAAAGGCACTTTTACCTAGCTTCAATCATAATGAAATTATCTATTTCCTGTAATACTCAGGGCCCCAGCAGGTCCCCCGGGAGTCCTCGGGCCTCATAATGGGATCTTTCCTCCGAGCACTATATGTGAAGTGTAATATCCTCACTGTTGGGGTGAGAGTCTGATCTCTGACTGGGCCTCGAGTGTCTATTTAATGAACAGCTTCTTTGTCCCTGCAGGGTTAGCTTCACTAATGAATGGGTCACTGTAACACTCGCTCTCTTTCTCGCTGCTTGTGTTTGTTTGTTATTTCTCAAATCCACAACTGGGTCCGGCACTCAAAGACAGGACCTTTCTCTCGGCCAGGGTCGAGGTTCATCTCAGGATCATCGCCGCTGACTGGCTGCCGCTTCACTGCGATGTTACAGCCAGTGGATGTGTCTTGACTTCAGAGCTGTCAGTTCTGCTGTCATGTCCAACTATATAAAAAAGGTCAAATAAAATACGAGTTGCTTTGCCACAATCAGCAAAAATTTGGTGTTCTTGAGACATTCAGGGTCAGTGCAGTGTTATATATGTGGAAATTTAGCCACAGCTGAACAATGTCAGACTCCTACAGCAGCAGGAAAGTGTCAGTATGTTGTAGAGTAATAAGAAACAACAGTCTGAAGAGTAAAAGTGAGGTTATGTATCTAAGGGCTGGCTCTCCCACACAATTTCAGTGAAAGAGAATGAATTCAGTCAAATTGTCAGATTAAATCAAATCTCAGAAATATGATTTCACACAGGTCTGATTTTATGGATGACTATATTTATTATATGGCAGGTCATAAATAACCCTTCTTTTAGCATTTTCATAATATTCTAAGGTTTGTTAAAGCGTGGAAGCAAAGTGCTTTTTTCACGATGAAGAGATGGTGTTTTAAGTTTCATCCTCGGAAATTGATTCATCAGTTCCACAGCAGTACTGCGAGATGTCAGTTTGATTATGTAAGCTCAATTTTTTATTCAAAGCTCCAACGCTGTACATGAAACTACTGTTGTTTGAGTAGCTGAAAAGCTCCTTTCTAAGAGTTCAGCTCTCCATGTAGCATCACAGTTTAGACAGAATTAACCGTATGAACTACAATGGGATAATTGCATGTTTGCATAGCCTTTGGAAGAACTAAGCATTACCACATTGGACTTGCCATGTTGAGTCACATTAGGCTCTGCACTGCATTTGTTTGCCGAGAGCTACAGAACAAATCTGCACAAGGCAAAGGCCAACTGTGCATTGTTATTGTGTTTAAAGAGCACAGCCAGCTATAAATACTGCCATTTCTTGTTGGGCATGGTCACAAAGTCATTATTTAGCACCAGATGGATACCAGCCCTTTAGGTCCAAATGGGCAACAATGTGCCTGAAAGGTTATTGTGGAAAAGAGCAAAAGTTAAAGGAGAAAAGAAGAGAACCAAAGGCTAGCCCTCAACATCTGAAGGAATACTTTGAGCAGCTTAGCATTCATGGATGATTGTTAACCGTAGCCTGCCTTCAGTGTGATTGGTGCCCAGGGCTGTGCAGCGTTAAGCCACATTGACTAAAGCTCTCTGCTCACACTTGATCTAAATTTCATTAACTGTAATACCATGATTGTGCTTGCACGGCTTGAAGGAGCTCCTCTGACTCTTTTATTCATTGCGTCCAACAGACGCAGACGTTTCAACAAGTCACACAATATGAAATAAGTCCTCTCAATTTTTATCTGGGCTCCTTTCTGCATGCAGTATCTGCATACTCCATATTACAGCTTAATAAGAGCAACAGGGTGCTACAGTCATTTAATGTGTATATTAATTTTCATTGGTGTTTTGAATTGAAGCTTAAGAATCATGCTAATTTATTTTTATCCTAACACTCAGCCATTATATTTATCTTAATTTTACTTCATATTCACCATCATCAGTTCTGCCAAACAGACATAGATAAATTAGATAAATGGCTTGATGGTCATCCAAGGTACTGATATTCCAACATTTTCTGTCAAATGGCAAAAACTTCAGTGCATTACTGCATTTGTGTAGAACAGCTATTATGTCATGCTACTATGATATGTCGGCAGTTTCTTTAGGACTGCATAGTCAGACTGAGGCACTTTTGACAGCCAATGTGTGGAATCTGGACCTACAATGACTCCTCCTTTTTTATTACTTTATTACTTGTGCAAAAGTGTCACCACTCCACTAGCATTTAACTTGATTCCAACGTTTTAAATAATGTCCACATGTATATAGTGCTGCAGAAACTGTGTACTGTGTATTGCTGCTCTTCTTTAGGTGGTGAGCCCTTTTCATTAAATGATATATGGTCTTATATCACACTTTTATTCTTCTTCTTTTCTACCTGAGCACTCAAAGCCCTTTATAGAACATGCCTCATTCACCAAATCATACTCATTCATACAAGCACATTTTCCACACCTAGGTGCTTTCTGTCTAACGTTCACACACATTCACACCTTGGAGAGCAACTTGGGGTTCGGTATCTTGCCCAGTAATAATTTGGCATTCAGACTGAAGGAGCAATGGATGAAATCAACAACGTTCCAGTTAATAGATGACTTGCTCTATCTCCTGAGCAACAGCCACCCACTACAGCAGTTAGTTGTGGTGTGCGCCACACAAGAGGAGATTATCCACCTGTCTGTTTATCGCGAGCAGTACCTACATAGAAAATGGACAGTATAGGAAAGAACTTCTTTATCTCAACAAAAGCAAAATGATTTTGTTGCTTAGTTCGGAAATACTGTAGATGGGAAGGCTTTGTGCCTGGGAGGCACTGACCAACCAACCAACCAACCAACCCCCCCCCCCAAAAGAAAGTAAAAATAAAAAATAAATTAAAAAAAAATTGCTGACCCCCCTCGGCAAGACTTTCTCATGTTGGTAATAATTTCAGCAAGAGGGAGGAAGACACCCTTCAGTTGAAACATTAACTTGTTATTTAAGACAGATTATTATTGATTTTAAAAACTTATTTGATCTTTATATGCATCTCCTTTAAGTATCAATTGCATCAGCAGAAAAATAACGAGGCATATAATTATTTTCTTTCTCTTTTTTTTCCATATTTTTTTTTAAGTAACCTATATTTAAAAACAGAATAATAAAACTAGAAATTCTGTTTTTGGTGTGCCACCCTGATATTTTTTAGTGGCCCCCGGATTGCCACCCATATTAAAAACTTCTGGAGACGCCCCTGATTTCAGGCAGTTCACTTTAATAATTGTTTATGCTGTAAATTCTATCATCTGGATATTGCACAGATGAATGCAATTTGTTTTTTAGGGCACAGGATGTGTCCATATATGAGTGAGTACAAAGCTAGGGCTCAATAAATAAACATTTACAGCCTTTTGTGTAATTCAGTAATAATTCATGGTTTTTACTCGGTCCAGTTAAATGCTTCATGATAACAATCGTTAATTATCAGTTGTTTAGTTCTTATTATCACTGCATCTTATAGGTGAAAAGGGCTTTTGTTCACTCAAAGATGTGGTAAGCATAAGTTACTGTTTATCTATAAGTCTCTCATTGCCAGGCTGCCATTTTACATCACTGCTACCTGGAGTGGTGCTCGGGGCCATAACTAACTCCTGGCTGCCTGCATGTCTTGCAGGTTTAGAAGAACTGCTTTGAGTTTTTATGCTCCAACCACCTGGAATTGTTGCACCCCACAATGCACATTAAAAATAAACTCTCTGGCAATGTTTGATCAGTTTAAATTTATGATCACAAGCCATTTAGCTTTTGTCTGCACTTCTTTTTAAGCGATTTACCTCTAAATCCCACATCCTATATATTCTTTTCTTTTACTGAGTTCTTTGCTTAACACACATCTTTGTTGTTGTGCCTTTACATGACAGCAATGTAAATGTAGCCTGGTTCTCAATATTTTTTCATTAAAAAAAAATTAATGATCTTTATGTTGTTTTTAATTTATAGTAAAATATGTAGGACGAGAACAACAGCCAAATAATTTCCAGATTCACTCAAATACAAGGTTCAGCAGGCAAATCAAGTATCTTTTTAATTGCAACATTTACATTCATGCCAGCAAAGAGCATAATCATGTTTCTAAACATCTGGAGTTTAGCCGCAGCAAAAAAAAAAAAAAAGACATGACAAACAGCATAAGCAGCCAAAACTGAGAACTGGATGACTATGTTCTGTTGTTTACAGAGAGTTTGTGTTTTCCTGTTAGCTCATAAACACCCTCAGAGGATGGAAGAGTGACAAGATAAATTAGAGAGAACACGCTCCAATCCTAAAAACACCCACATGCTTGGTGGTGACGATAACGCTACTGGCAACAACAAAGAAATTCTCCGAATTCTTTGAGTCAAAGGGTCAGGGCCGGGCACAGAGCCAGAGTGAAACACCTGCAGCTTGTAACACTGTACCACCGTTTGTCACCACAACAACAGCGACAAGAAAGTGTCTGACTTCAAATGAGCCTTTCTTGCTTCATGATTTAGACTGTCAGTGTGTTACACAAACAGTTTCCCACAGCTCTAAGGCAATGGTCTGTGTATGAATCTGTCAGAGAAAATGTCAACACTGTCAGAAGCCAAACTAAAATTAACTCCATGACTTGCCATTATTACACACTTTCTTATTCAGGAACCAACATCAACAAAATACTTGCATTTTCAAGACAAGTAGGGTGAGATAAAAAGAATTACTTTTGCTTTGATGGCAATACGGCCGATGTAAGGAAAATCAAGTGAAAAAAAAAAAGCATGCGCAACATAATTTTGTTCTAATTAAATCTTTACACAAGGCAATCTCAAAACGTTAAAAGCATGCTAATTAAAAACTGATTGAAAAAATGCAATGACTGACTAAGCTTTTTAAATTTAATTTGCTTTTATGAGTTGATTAATCATTTCCAAAGCAAAAATACCAAAAACAAACTGGCGCTAGCTTTTCAGACTTGCTTTTTCCTGGGTTATATTAAAGTAATGTGTACTGTTTGGGGGTTTTGAACCATTTCGCAGGGTTCTCTGACTTTCTGCGACTAGGCACCACTTACCAGGAGAAAATGAGAGACCCTCATACACCTAATTTTCTCAGTACTGAATAATCACATGCTTTCCACCATTTGTTCCTTGTATGACACTGGAGTTAATTGTTAATTGTAATTTTGAAAATTTTCAGCTGAGGTACAGTGGCTAGCACTGCTGTCCCTCAGAGATGGCCCTGGATTCGCTCCTGCTGGCTTCTTCCTGGTATTCCTCCAGGTACTCTGGTTTACTCCCACAGTTCAAAAGACATGTTTGTTAGATTAATTGGTGATTCTTTAATTTGCTGTAAGTGTGAATGTGGGCTCGAGTGGTTATATGTCCCTTTGTATTAGGTTTAGTTACACCTGAATTAAATAAATGGTCAAGAAAATGAATGAATACTTCAGACAGATCAGTTTTAGTGTTTCACAATCATACTAGAGATAAAGTCCGTTGGAGCAAAAGACACATGTGTGCTTGTTTTGTGACACAAATGCCTCACTCGAAGATGCTAAAAAGAATAAATCATTGCATGAAGACTAGGTGCCTTGACTGTTTTCTTTTTCTCCATGTAATGCCTTTATCAAGATTTCATGGAGTTTATTTTTGAGATTTCTATTTTCCTCACTTCCCTATTTATCTCTGCATCTTTTCAATACTGAGGCACTTTTAGACTCACTCAGTGTCTGGTGAAGCACATTTTAATGTTGTGGCACAATATTATGATCTTACCCACTGGCCATGGGTCGTGGATCACTGTGACACTTATTGTTCAATAAGCTTAGTCGTAACATATAAAGAAATTATTTTAAGTTAAGTGAAGCGGAGTGTTAATAAAAACCAAAACTCTCCAGTGCAGCCATTGTGCTGCACTGGAGAGTTTTGGTTTTTATTATTTTTCTTTACTCTTTTTTTTTTTTTTCATTTTTAAAATTTGATCACTAAACAGCATCCGGCAACATGATGCTGGCCTTTTGGAGGATACCACACAAATGTTTCTCCACAGTGTTATTAAAATTCGGCATTCCCTTTTACAATTCTTTTTTTGTAGATGGTTTGCTGATATTCTACAGACTGAAAATCTAATTACCATTGGTCCTTCAGTGGTGTTAGTTTCAGTCATTATGCAAATGTACTGTTTATAAGGTTGGGGAAACCTGCAGTCAGCTGAGACTGAAGAAGTCACTTGGATGAGTGACGAAACGTTTCTCCCACTGAAAACGTTACGTCCGAATGAACAGAATCAACTTTTGGAGATTTACTTACCTGGATGACTGAGCATGCATCAAGACTTTCCTAGTCTCACTCATCACTCGAAGGGATTTTAAAAAACAAGTCACATTTAAAAGTTTAAGCACCTTGCCTACCTCACATCCATGTCCAATTTAGAATAACCAATAAACCTAACATTTCTGCTGTTATGACTATTGTCGAGTGTGCAGGTACCTCTCCGTGATTGGTGGATCCAGGGGACGGACCTTACGGATTGGCTAATGACCTGGAGGCAACGTATAAGATGACACCACCATGGACGGCCAGTCATTCATCCTCGGCCCATCCCAACCGGCAGACTTTGCAATCCCTCTCTGGCCATATTTGTTTGATACAGGAGCATGTCGGGGTGGACTGCCTTTTTGTTTGATTACAGTTTTCTCATGTTTTTGTTAGTTAGGGAGTTAAGTTGCTGTCGTTTGGTTTAAGTCTTTTGAGTAGGTACGCTTATTTATCCTTGAGATAGGCTCCTTTTGTTTGTTATTTTGGCATTAGGTCCACCCCGAACTTATAGTCCGCTCCTTTCCTTTGTTTTAAATCCACTCATTGTAAATAAATCACCGTCAAACAGTGTTAATTGTGTGATGTGCTGCTTGGGGTCATGGTCATGGTCTGGCCACCCCTAGACAGGCCATAAGTGTGGGAGCAAGACGGACACCTGGAGGAAACCCACACATAGACAGAGGGAGTTCACAGATAAAGGGTTTGAACTGGGAAGGTTCTCGGAAAAGACAAAGGTAATCAAATTTAATAACTACTCATACTAAGTGTATAAGTGTATTTTTAAATGTCTCTGTTAGACGTCTCTGTAAAAGCCTCTCGTGTAATGATCAACTATTTTTAAATCCATACATGCAAAGTCATCCATCTTCCATCTGAGAAACTTTGTTAAATGTTCATGTTCACTTATACAGACTCCATCACACATGCTTTTGCTTCCACTCAACTCGATTTACTGCAATAGCCTCTTGACCATCTTAATGCACAACCAAGTCCTGCAGTGGTACTTCTGAGTGAAAAAAACTCATAAAATATGTATGTGGGGTAATCAGGTTGTTCGTTTTTAACTGTTGCCTTGAGAGGGTTAATCAGAAATCATTACCTAAACTTCACATTGTAAGATATTTAACACCGGCCAAGAAAAGAGATCACTTTTAAAGTCCTTCTACTGGCTGCAAATTGGTTTAGAATTGATTTTAAGAGCCTACTCATCACATTTAAAGCACTTCATGGCTTGGACCCAGATTACTTATCAAACATAGTCTGAAGTCCTTAGCACTACAACATCACGGATATTCAAATAGCTCAGGTTGTTTTAAAAATTCTGTACTTGGTTGTGTTTTGTAGCAGTGTCTAAATCAGATTTTTATACAGTCAAAAGAAAACTGACCGAGACCCCAGAGGGTTAAGCTGCTCTTTGCAACATTTGTATTGCAGGGCTTTTATATACAACCTTATATCATTTTCATCTGGAAATTCTCATACAGCATTAGTTACAGCAGTAGTTTTTATCCATGCTCCTTTTTCTTTCATTGAATCTTGCCACTTTCCCTGTCTTTTCAGGAGTATTTTGATTGCCTATTTTCAGAAATGCCTCACAAATAAAAAAAACCCACCAACTTAACCTTCACACACAGACATAGTTATTTCCCACCTGCTAAAGGATCGACTCAGCACTGAACAATGACTGTGAATGATGAGGCGAGGAACCACTCAATATGAGCATAAATGTAGAAAAATAGACTGGATGATGACAGCAGGGGTGTGTCATGATTTAGCTTTAAAAAATAGTTTTCAGTTTGTTTCCATTTATTTGGCATGTTTTGAAGCTGCTGCTTCTTCCTTTGTGTTGACTCGGCCATTTCATTTTTAATTTGATCATTTTGTTTCTTTTTTTAATTCACATTTTACTGTTGCTTTGTAAGATATCAATGGACAAAACTGTGTACTGTGTGTATGGGAGCAAAATTAGTCACTGCTAATGCTGAATCTAATGGTGGATGGAAATAACGCAGTGGTCTTTAGTAAATATTCAGACATGGGTAGCATCTCATGCTGTGCGTCTGTTGTAAGTATGCAAACTTTGTTTAAAGAAAATGATGTCAAACCAACCTCAACAGAAACAGAGCTGAGGTCTGTCACAGTGTACAGTAATGAGTCTCACTAATGAGGGAGTAGTTTTTCTTTTTAAAAAGTCTTTTACTATACAGGAGATTACTGATGCTATTATGACAGCAGCCTCACTGGCATGTGTCTTCCTGTTCCTTTTATTGTGTATATTTGTATCGCTATTAATACTTCAGATACTTAGATATCCATAGAGCTCTGAGCTGATCTTCCCGGCGTACATCTTTTTATAAGCAGCAGCTGAATGCCAAAAAAGGAAAATAGAGACACACAAGCAGTAACAATAAAGTCCCCAGAATATTCTTAAAGGTTGTGGCAGGTGAAAGAACACACCCTGCATTTTAAGCAGACACACTGAAGGGAAAACAAAAATAAACAACAATGGTCATAGTACTGTCACTAGCAGTGGTAACAGTAAATAAGGCGTTCACTGCGGCGCAGTGTTTTATCTTTACTTACCAAATGAATCCTCTTGGTCTGTACTGAGGTGATACAAATTTTACAAATACTTTTACAACAAACAGACGTCGACTACAACTTTAGTCCCTACCACTGGCACTGAGCAGCATCCCAGGTCTGCTCTTGTTTACTCGTTGACTCAAATATGAGCTGACAGGCCCACGAATGTCTCCCCTAAAGGGGTGTGATGGTTTGGCAAAGGGTACAGGTTAGGGGGGGTGAAGGAAGTTTCAGTGCTGCACCAGGAGTGTCAGAGGCTCAGCGAATGTGGCCCATGGATTTAAGCCTCTGGTGTGTGAGATGCTACACTGGCGGGTTTTACAAGAGCAGCAGTGACACACACTGTTCAAGGCATTTAACTAAGAGCAAGAAAGCCAGAGAAAGAACGATGAGTACACACAGCAGGGGTGCTTGTTTTCCCAGTGCATGGTATTCTTCTTGCCAGGGTGTGGTATTTCATCTCCTTCTCAACCCCACAAACATGCAATATGTATGTGACTGTTTGCAGCTATTCAAGGACACCCACAACAACAAAAGCATGATGACAAGTTTGTACCACTGAGCCCAAACTAGCTGTCAGCCAGACACCCTCCCTAAACCAAGCTCGCTCCCAATCCGATGACCATTTTACTGTAGTTTGCCCAACCCTGGTGTGCAGGGAGTGGACACAGCATCATAAACACCTGAACCCTTTAATGGGATCAAAAACAAAAACCCTGGAAAAAACCTCTGTGCAAATCTTGTAATGTTCGATTTTTGTCGAGGTGGAGAAGGAGAAGCAGGTGCATCCATAATTCATGGAGTGAGTCAAGATTGGATTACAGTGTATGGAGTTGGTTCCAACACCTGTCATCTATAAGGAATAGAGCTTTAACTGAATGGCCTATCATGGAGAAATTGGTATTGATGTATACTTTGTCCCATATGACTGAATATAAATAAATTTTGATTTTTTTTTTTTTTTAATAATAGAAAAGATGCGTGGAGTACTTTTGCACCTTTTGTCCAGAAGAGTGACCCAAACTATTTCCACCGTGGCCTCAGTGTTTTTGACAGCTGTAGCACCGTCTGCAGCACATGTAGCAGAGTAGCATCAGTGCTGGGCCCAACATTGGTATAAAGTCAAGCATTGAGAAAGATTAAGATATAACATATCTTTAACAATAACACAAAATACAAGCATGGAAAATTTCCCTTCTAGTGTTTTAGAGTTAACAAACTATCCTGCAAACCAACCCACTAAGCTAGGAACATTTTGCTGGCACCAAGCTCACTGATGATGCAGAGCAGAACAAGGACTAGCAGCTGCAGTCCACAGTGGTGGAGTTGTTTTGTATCTCCTGAACAAGAGATTAATTATAGAAGTAGTTGATTATATTGCTCAGTAATACATTTGTAAAATTGCTATTTGTTATTTGCAGAGCATAAACGCATAATCAGTATTACTTATTAACTAATTTACAATGGCCTATGCACCTCCTTTGCACACGTTTTGGCTATGGGTGAAGAAATAATCTAGATAGTCGTCAAGAATCTCTTTTTTGTGCCAGAATCCTCAGGCATGTATGCATTAACAACTAGTGGTATGTATCCTATAATAAAATATATATAATATTTTTGGTACATTGGAATATGAGAGGTTTGCTTTCATCTCAAGCTCTGAAATATTACATTTAAAAAATTCAACAGAAATCTGTCTTTCCAGGCACAATGTTCCTGTTTCTCTGGATTATCCACAGACCTCACTCCCAACAGATTCTTAGTGGAAAAACTGCTGACGGAGAAACTGTGGCACTGTTATTGCAAAGTGATGCTGTTGGGAGTTTAATTTATAATTCTTCACTACTGGAAAGGGGAAATCAAATCTTTTATACAGAAGGTAAGGTTATGCAAAGCCCATTCGAGACAAGCAAGAAATTCTATGTGTAAGGTAAACTGACCTTTCAACAATAACATTAATTTAAATAACAGAGGTACCACAGAAAGCTGCAGGATTACTGAATTATACTCATGCAGGTGTTGATCTTAGTGTGTCAATCTGCAGTATTTAAGACTCCCCGGAACATGTATCTACATTTTTTCATCTGGTAGCCCAAATCCGCTTTTGACAAAAATATCCAGCCCTGAGCTTGTAGTAGTTGAATAATCTTTTGTATTTTTGTGGATTAAGCTCGTGCTGTGTGGATTTTCTTGATGGTGATGCAAAAGAAGAGAATGAATCTGTGAATGAATTTACTCGAGGGTAAAGTGCAAGCAACGTGGAACGAGGCTTTGTGGTTGGGTATTAAGAGCGTGCAGTGCACCTGTTAGGAGGTCAGAGGTGTGTCTTTCAGTGTATCTGTGCACTGCACTGGCTCTGTGCATGCGTTTGTTCTGAGCAGGTGCTCAGAGGAGTGGTGGCTTTGTGACGTTGCTGTCACTTTATTAAGACAAATTGTTCAATCACATGGCGAGATCTCTCGCCCTCAGGAGTGCCAGCATTGGGGATTAGATTACCACCTCCCACAATGCATCACACTTTACATCACAATCCAATAGAAGAGTGATGCTAGAGGGGGGCTACTCTGTAGCCCTGCCTCTTTAAACAAGGGGATTAAAATTAGCTAGAGGGATGTGCACTGAATCACAACAATGAGAATCTTTGAGATAACACTGTTAGGTATCACCTAATTTAAAAACACTGCATGTAGTGTGCTCTTCAACGATACATCACTGTGAAATTAGTGGCATTTGTGAACTTAAATGCTAGTAAACAGCAAGGCAAATAAAGGCGTTACAGACAGTTGTTCTATGCTTTATGCTTTGATTTAGATTTTATCGCATCCCTGCTAATAACAGAGAAAAACTGTTCTGTCAGACGGGTAAGGTAGCGTGTAAAGCACATGATGAGAAAATAATGAATCATGACAATAAGAATAAGCTCACATGGGATATGCGGTGGAACATGACACCAGTGGTAATTATTACTGTTCACTCAAGACTGATATTATGAATGAAAAGCTAACACAAGCTGCTTTAAGTATACCGGCAATTCCATTATTTCAGTGCTATGCTAAACTACAATGCGATTCAAGTATTCCCAGACAAGCAGTTCATATCAAGCCATGTGTTGGGACTGGAACATTTTCATTTTTCTGCTTCAACAAAGCTTGGAATTACTGAACAATACAATTACAGTCATCCCATAATCCCATTTCAACCACCTATAGTACTATGAAAGACTGTTAGAGTCCAAAGCAGAGAGCTCCGTATAAATAACATAACCCAGAATAAGAGAATAGAAACTTACTGTGGTTTATCAATAATAAAGGTAAAATATCTATTGGTAATATAGATATTTTATTTCTTATTGCTCAAGTAAAGCCATGAGCTAAGGTGTCTCGATTTTCCTGTGCAGTATAGTCATAAAGATCCATCTACTTTGCTTTTAAAATGGCACCAGTTCTTTCACTTGCACATTTTTTTTTTTTTTGAGGTACTTGGCAGGAACGTTGCTCTGAGCACCTTGGAGAGTTTGCCATAGTTCTACTGTGGATTTATGCTGTCTCAATGCCTTCTTTCTCTTCATGTAATCCCAGACTGACTCCATGTGGAGATCAAAACTCTCTAGGGGCCACACTATCTTTGCAGGGCTCCTTGATCGTCTTGCCTCTGATGATAGTACTTTATGTTTCTGGCTGCATGATTGGGGTTACTGTCATATTGCAAAATCAATCTGGGACCTATCAGATGCTTCTCCGATGGTACTGTGTTATGGAAAATAATCTAAACATCTATCATGCTTAAAATCAAATGTGCTAGATGTCTGTGCTAGTGATCTGAGAGAAGCTGCACCTGTTTCATTGTTTCAGTGTCAGCGGTTCAGCTCGACTCCTTACATAAGGAGAAAATCTGCAGGTAACCAATATTCCACTGAGGCAGCGTTAGTACTGGTGCAGAGCCAGTTTGGATTTGGTGGCTTTTGAGAACCAGCTCACATTTAGGCAATACAGAGTAGCAAACATTTTGCATTATTATGTAGTGGAAGTAAGGGTAATTTCAGCAGAAGGAAAATAGCAAACTGAATCAGTGGGCTGCATCTAAAAAAAATTGTTGAATTATTTGGTGGTTCAACTTATATGGGGCTGTGATTGCCATTTTGAGACCAATATTTTTATAGTGGAACTGTCTGGCCTGGCTCTATATTATGCACGAACACCTGCATTGTACTGGCGGGGAAAAATTAAAAAACTATAAAGAAAAATGAGGATTTCATTATACAAAACCTGTTTAAAACAATGCCGACGCTTCAGTTAAAAATGGAAAGCTAAACTGGAAAAAACAAAAAACATCGATCAGATAAGTAACTGTATGTTGAATTTTAGTGAAGTTAAGCATAATAGCATCAGCCAGCTTGTTACCAACATGAATCACATTCAGTGAAGCGAGTTTTCCTCCATATTTTCCCTCACATCTTCCACCTGAAGTGGCTCTACCGCCTCTAAAAACTCTCACCTTCCAAACTGACTTTCGGTTGTCTTGCCATTTCTATCCAAATGCACACCCTTTTCAAAAAGTCCAAAAAAGAGCTTATTTTAAAAAAAAAATGAAGAAACACTATCTATCACAGGAGTCATCAGATACATTTTAGAAGTTCAGAACAAAGAACTAGAACTAGGCCACTGGAACTATACGGGAAAAAACAAGGTGCTCCATCTGTGAACCTGTATGCATTTTGACCAACAACACAATGGCAGCACAATCAGCTCTCAGCCACATTTGAAATCATCTACAGAGCCAGTTTTCAAAGCCAGTTAAAAGTAGATCATCCTCCAGCCTGTGAAACACCAGTCCAGATGTTCCTCACAGCAGTAACACATTGGTTTATTTCTGTGCATGAGTGATGTTGTGATTCAAGCAGACAGTGTTTTACTTGCACAGCACATACTTGCATGAGCATAAACAAACTGTTGAGTTTTGAAAAACAGTTCATTGTTGCAGAATATGCATCCAGTGAATTTTAGAGTTGGTTCAACGCAGAATACTGAGCTTTCTTTTAGCCAGTCAAGGAATCTGACGATGTGTTTATTCATTAAAGATACTAAAGAGAGAAAATGTCCATATTTAACGTACTAAAGGGGATATTAGGGCTTAGAAAATGTTCATGCTATTATGTGAATATTCTTTTTTTTTTCTTTTTTTTTTGGCCTGTCCCGTTTGGCTCTTTTGCCATCAGAATTGTTGTCTAAAGGCAAAGAAAGATGCCCAACGGATTTACTTTACCAAACTGACCATCCCAGCCTTGCCGTAATGGTCCATTTGATTCACCTTTTATTGTTTATTTTATTTTCACTTACTGAATACGGGACAGACTTGACTGGGGGAAAGAAGGGGAGAAAGAAAGAGGGAAAGAGAAACAGCTGAGAAGAGGGACGGGGGAGAAGGGCAAAAAACAAAAACCAACAGAACGGGCAGAGAAAAAAAAATGCATATATCAATCACCTGGATCACCTGCTGAGAAAGAAAAAAGAAAGCAAGCAGAAGAGAACAAGAGTAATAGAATAAACAACATCACAATGATATATGGGAATATGACAGTAAATACTAAATGTTAAACATTATTGTGCAGCACATAAGATCAACAGAACACAGTGTGCTTTGAGGTAGGAGCCAAAAAGGGTGTAGTTTGTGGGTGTGATCACCCGTGTGTACACCTGTGAGCATGGACGCGCTTGTTTTTTGTTTTTTTAAAAGGTTCCTTCATGTAATAATCTGCTAGAGGGTGTGGGGGGGCCACAGCCCCGTCCTCCAGGGCGTGAAGCAGGTGTGGAGGAGATCAAAACTCCAGACGTCCAGAGGCCCCCAGAACACAAGAGACCAAGGAAGACCAACAGAGGGGCAGCCGCGCCACTGTCCCGGAAAGAGCTGAGGAGAGTCCCAGATGAGGGCTCACTCAGCAGCCGCGGAGCAGAAGCCAGGGGGAGTTGCAGTGACGCGCCCGTGAGCTCCGCCGGCAGCCAGCTGCGCCTGAGTGACCGAGCCCCAGGCCGAGAGGCCGGGGGCACCCCACCTCCGAAGTGGCCCGAGCGAGCCCCAGGCTCCAGGCCCCGATAAGCGGCCGCCAAGGAGTGAGCCGGTGTGTACCTGGACGCCCATCCCCGGACACAAAGAACCACCAACGCACCGATGTCTGAGGGGTCCGCCACTGGCAGGGGAAGTGGTGGTAGGGGGAGATAGGCCTCCAAACCTTGGAGGGCCTGAGATGTCCTCAGAGAGGTGGCGCCTGACACCCAACCTGACATATAGACACAGACATACAGGCACACACAGATACAAACATCCATTCCCACCCTCATGCTCTCATATGCACTCACTCCACACTCAACCAACGTGGAGACAGACATAAAGAGACGTTGTACACACGATCACACTCCCCAAGCGTACTCTACAAACCGGGTCTAGGTGCCCCCGCCCCTGGAGGGGAGAACTGCACCCAGACCCAGGTGGTGTTTCCCTTTTCCCTGCGGTGGGGGGAGGCAGACCGCCCCGACTCCGCAGCAGCAGGAAGGCTCCACACTCCAGACCGCAGTCGGACGGCCAACTCCTCCTCCTAGTCCTAGCCCCCCTGCTCCAGCAGGTCGCAGAGAACGGGGGTGAGAGAAGACTCCGAACCTCCCTCCACCCGCTCATTGTAATGTTGATGCATGTGTGTTCTAAGGTGCATTTAAAACCCAGGAGGGCTTGGAGCTACCTGCCAGAGAGCAGCAGGTAAGCGCATGGTCCCTCCTGCTAGCCCTCAATGTCTACGTGTATTTAAAATTGAGAGGTGGGCAACGATGCCAGGGGTGGGGTGTACACCCTGATGGTACTTTGGACTCCGTGTATCGTGCCCACCCCCAAGATCCTATATGTATGTGTAATGAGAGTGTGAGTAATGTGAATGTCTAAGTTGTGGGATAAAATTGAGGCAGAGGCAGCCAGAAGGGGACAGAGGGGGGGGTAGCCTCCTCTGCACCCTGGTGACATACCCCTACTCCAAGGCCCTGCATGTGTGGGTGGTTGTGGTGGAGCGGGAAGAGGGAGGCAGCTGGAGATGGGGAGGGAAGGAAGGGAGGGGCAAGTGAATTATGTGAATATTCTACACAAGACTTATTTGTAGTCTATTGTTTTTTTCAAAATTGTGTGGGCTTAGGAGTGGGAAGGTGACAAAAACATGTTTGAGGCTGAATTTAGACAGAATTAAGAAAAAATGCAGCGCTGTCAGTGAGAGAAAGGCTTTGAAGTTTTGTAATTTATTAAAATTCAGAAAATGAACTCAGCTACATGCTTTTGTTTCTGCTAATCAAAGCCCTGGTGATGCAACATAGATGGAAAATTACCGCTTGTCAGTTTGCTAATTCAAGTGAACAGTGGGGCTTCGTGTTTTACGAATCACCTAAACATACTGGATTTAAGAAAGTAACACTTCTAGCCCAGTTGCTGAAAAACTTATTGAGGTGCAGGCCCACTTTCTGGGGCCTACGGGAGATCCTTCTTGGACTCGGATTGAGCAGCAGTGGGGAGGTGGGAGGTGTTGGACGGAGAACGTAGATATTGAAGCCAAGCTCCGTTCAAGACATGCACACATATGCACACATGCGCACACTCTGACATTCAAACAAACACACGCATGCATGCACAAACACAAGCACACAGCAGGCCAAAGCAGACAGGCTGTGATTGTACCACCACATCGACCCACCGCCTTCTGTTAGCTCTTTTCATGCTTGCCTTTATTTCATGTCACACTGGAGTGTATGATGAAAATACAGAATAAGAAGGTGAAATCAGGCTGAAACCTTTGAATTTCTTAATCATGCCTCCAATTTGCAATCAGAAACATTTCACTTTGTTTCATCTCGGTTGCTTTTGATTATCTTTATTTTTCATTTACTTTGCAAAAACCTTCCAGCCCAACTAACTCCGAATGCAATGGCTTGAATCCCTCACATGGGTAAAATAGGTCACATGTAGCTGACAGCTGCTTTAGATATTAAAAGACAGCTCTGTAATCTTACACACCATGCATACCTCTAGATTTTTTATTAAATCAAGCCAGTGGACAGATGTCTTCTGTCTGCAGAAAGGAAGTGCAATGACTGGACCGGAGGTGGCAAAAGTACAGAATTTCTTTAGTTAAGTAAGAGTATAGATACTTGTGTTAAAACATACTCCAATAAAAGCTGAATCACTAAACACTGAACTTCACAGGTTCTTAAATGTACTTAATGTAAGAAAGTAAAAAAGAAGCTCCTTGAAAGACGATTCAAACATCTATTTTTATGCAAAGGTAACTGCACCTTGTGCCATATTGATATGATAATAAAATAATATTAGTATATAAGAATACAAATGAGATTTAAATTCAGCAACTTAATCTAAGCATCATTATCTTAAATGCAAATGAATCTACTGTACTTTATGTACCCTAACACTGACCACAAGCACCACAACCACTGTTCAACAGTCCAGCAGAGTGCTTTACCACAGGACTGCAAGCTAACCTGTTTTTTCCTGTCAAAAATCTATTTTGATGCAACATTTTTTTTTTAAATGTTGAAGTTTGTATACTTATTGTGTTTTGTAGAATGTTCAACAATATGAAAATGCATTATCTTGAACACGTCCTATAATGGAAAGTGTCACTGAGCAGTCCTTACCTTTAAATATAACCTGTCCTGTCTTTCTTACATCTCTCTCCACCTCTGACTGAAGCTAACGTCATTCTTAGTAGCTGAACCTTTGGCTAGCAAACCCTTGTGCCACAAAATGCACATGCAAACAGTTTGGTGTTTGTTGAGAATCTAGCTAGTGTAGGAATGTTTAGCTTATTTTAGAGTTTAGAAATGTGTTAACATAGAATGTAGAATTATTGTAGAGACACTGACACTGCCCTTAATGTAATAAAGGCCTGACTGTGTCGTGAACTTAGGAGTAGATTGTAGGAGACCCTCCCCCACTTGGACTATGAAAGTAAGACAAAGAGGAGTTAATGTTGAATGGAAATTCCCCAGAGGATACCTGGGTGGGGATCTCAACATTTGTTTTTGTTTTGTTTTTTAAAAACATTTGTAACTGGAGAACTGTGGTCTGGAAGGGAGATGGGTTTTATGACCTCTAGGGAGTCACCTACACCCACAGTGTTTTAACTGTCACGCACGCACATCCACACGCATACTCACTCATGTGCACACACACTCATGTGCACACACATACACACAGGTATGCATACACAGTCACTCACAAGCACTCACATAGACACGCGGGAATGCGCACATGTAGGCATTCATGTGCTCGTGCACATAGACACAGACAGAGTTTGCAGCACACCGTGGGGGGTTTTATGATAGGGTCGCCCCTACAAAACTGTGTTTCATGGACAAAGGAGTGTAGATTTTGCAGAGGGGCACCGGCCTGGCAAGTCTTCCCTTCTAGAAGATGCATGAGGATAAATGAAGAAGAGTAAAGATAAATGAAGATGAGTGAAGATGAGTAAAGATGAATAAAGTTTTGTGAAAATGACTACTGAGTCCGGTGTCATCTCTGGATGCTCGAGGAATAAAAAGAACCGGGCTAAAACTGATTACGTAACACTAGCTACACAAGAGCATCTCAGCAATATGCAATATACTGTCTGTTACCATTTCATGAATTTAAAAATGATACCATTGAAGCTAAAGTAATGAGCTCGAGTAGAAAGTACAAAAAATGTTTCTCAAATGTAGGCAGTAAAAGTAAAACATCCGAAGAAAAAAAAATCTAGCTAAATACAGTAACAAAGTACTTGGCTACTTCTGGAGAGGACTGGACCTTCGCTGACTCTCATCACCTTTTTCTTCCTTCTAAAACACAGTATGATTTATTCATTGTGTGGCCTACCGTTAGGCGCAGGTAGCTGCTGATTTCTGGGGTTATTCTTTTATAATGACTTTCTGGGGGAAGTTCACAAAGAGTTAAAGCTGGTGCTTCTGCTCAGCAAAGTAATGAGACATTTCCAGCCATCTCAGCTACCAAATTGACAGCATCACTGACTGGTGGTCCACTGGGAGTTCTTGTTAGGATGTTGAGCTATAATTGCAAGATATGCTGGCCGGGGGAGGGGGCACATAAAGAGCAAGGGCAGAAGGCATACATATTAGCATCATGAGGCTCAATTGCCAATACCTGTAGTATCTCCTGTGAATGGCTGACCATTTGACTATTCATATGTTGCCATGTCATGTGCATTTATTTCTTTTACTCATTTGGAAAAGACAACACAGCTTGCCCTTGATACCAGTGAATAACATGTTCCCTTTATCTCTCTTTGTTGATGCTGATATTAAATTGTGGAACAGCCATGGGACAAATGATTGATTACTATAAAACCTGTCAAGGCTCCTTCACTCCCCCAGCTGAGTGAAGACTCCCAGAGCCAAGAATAGATCTAAAGACTGACAGCTGCCTTTCCCATAGGACACCAGCCTCTTGCTTGTGCTAATTTGTGCCCATGCCTACGCATGTGGAGGTGTGAGCATATAATACCAGAGAGGTTTGGGCACACTTGTCAGAATCAGTCTGTCCTGATTGAGTGAAAAGAATAGGTTTCTGGTATACCTATTCAGTGTTATGTTTACTATGCAGCATGTGTTTGAGAACGCTAACGGTATAGATGTCCTTGTTCTGATACTCATTTTTACCTATAGGAAATCAGTATGAGATGTGGTCCCGCTATCTTACGGAATGGATTTTCTGTGTGGGATCCCGTAGATAAAGAAATGGCACACAAACAGCTCAATGTCAAGTATGCAACTATAAGAACAAAACCTTTGAATAATTCATAAGAACTGCTGCATGCATTTAGTGTGCCAAGGAACCGGAGTGATACCCACATCATGGCATCTCTGCAAGATAAAAGGAGCACAGAGTATAGCGTATAGACGGTATTGTCTGCCTTTCACAGAAGAGGTGAATAACTGTCAAACTGTGGATGCACATGAAGGCCTTCTCAAAGATGGGATGAATTTGATGCAGCAGCACCTGAACAATTTTGCCAGATGAAGGTGGATCCAGCAATCCTACTGGGAGCATTAGTGATCAGCAGGAAGCCCTCTCTCAGTCAACTCGATTTACCCCATTTAAAGAAAATCAAGCTGTGCCCTTGCTCACTACATCACAAGTGGATGTAGTGGTTAACCTTTCCAGAGAGGCTATTTCTGTTTTTGAATCTAAGACTGAAACAGCTTAACAGCAGGCAGCAGGCCAGAGCTCCATTTCACATGACACCAGCATGACAAGTGGCATTATACCTAATCAAATCAAGAGGCAGAAATGAACAGGAAGATGCCACCTGGGCTCTGCTGAAATATCCAGAGTGATGACTGGAAGTGATGAAGCTGTGATCACAAGCTTTTCCATCCGGAGAACAGCGCCTGGATACCAACTATCCGCTCCTCTGACCCCCCTCCCTCACATCCTTCCCACTTGTAGAGGCTAGATGGGGGAGATTATAGAGCCTCTGAGAGGCGGTTGCTAGGATATTGATGGCAGCCACAGGATAGTCATGGTTCTGGTTATTTCTCACCTCTTTGTATAAAGGTCTCCCCATTCAATTTTCTGGAAAACATTAATGATTTCTCTTATTTTCCTGCCAGCAGCTTAAAATTGTTAAACTGACGCTCACCATGTTGTGATGCATTATAAAATGTGTGTTTATAAGTCACAATGAGTTTGCAAATATACTGCACACCTGAGCACACCTCAGCAAATAGCCAAGAAAGTTATCTTTGAAAGTATAATGCCATGCCAGTTGGGTAGCTGGCTATGAACTGTCTTTTGTTGGCTATTATTGTAGAAAGTACCATCATCTTATTTATTGTTGCCTTACGAAATACCTCATTAGCCAATCACATGGCAGAAACCCACTGCATTTAGGCATGTAGACACAGTTTAAACTGTGCACTCAAAATGAGTAAGAAAGTGATTTAGGTGACTTTGAATGTGTCATCGCTGTTGGTGTATTTAAGCAACTGACGATCTACTGAAATGTTTTCACACAGTTAAATGGTAAATGACCTGTATTTGTATAGCGCTTAACACTACATTCAGTCATTCACCCATTCACACACACACTGGTGATGGCAAGCTACATTGTAGCCACAGCTGCCCTGGGGCGTACTGACAGAGGCGAGGCTGCCGGACACTGGTGCCACCGGGCCCTCTGACCACCACCAGTAGGCAAACTGCAGTTATTGATAGGGTTAACAGAAAATGGTCCAACAAAGAGAGAATATCCAGTGAGCATTGACATTAGAGGTCAAAGAAGAATGACAAGATTCCATAGTAACACAAACGGCCACTTTTTACAAGTAAGGTGTAAGAAAGACACACAACACATCAAACTCTGAAGCAGATAGGCTACAGCAGTAGAAGACACTATCGGGTGCTGCTCCTGTCAGCTAAGTACAGGAAAGCAAAGCTACAATTCACCAAAATTGGAGATTAGAAGGTTTGAAAGTTATCTGGTCTAATGCATCATTATTCATGCAGCTGAGTAACTGCATAAATAACTGCATGTCAGTATTTGTTGTTAACTACTTTTGGCTTCTTAAACCCCCACAGCCCGACTGAGTATTGTTAGTGACCATGTTCATACTTTATGCCAGCAGGACAATACAGCATGTCACAAAGCTGGTCACAAACCATTTTCTTAAACATTACAGTGACATCTCTGTACTCAAAGTTCTCCAGATCTGAATTCAAAACACCTTTGTGGATGTGGAGAGTAACATCATAGATGTGTATTAACTGTGTGATGCTATTTTTTCAATGTGGAACAAAATCTCTGAGGAATGTTTCCAGCATCTTGTTAAATCTAACCAACAAAAAAAATTAAGGTGTACTTAATAAATTGGTTGGTGATTTTATTGGTATAAATTTCTAACACTTATGACAGTTTTGAATTGGATTTCATCTCTAAAGCCAAATAAAGATCTCTACATGAGTCTGTGAAGGTTCTCAGTCATCCAGGTCATCGTAGTCAAAGGAGCTTGCAAAGAAAAGCGTCTGGACTTCTTTAAGTTGCTTGAAGACGTTTCACCTCTCATCCAAGAAGCTTCTTCAGTTCTAAGGTCAAATGGTGGGGGGTTACTCCCACTAGGTTATATCTGGGACTCTCCACCATTTGACCTTAGAACTGAAGAAGAACTGAAGAAGCTTCTCGGATGAGAGGTGAAACGTCTTCAAGCAACTTAAAGAAGTCCAGACGCTTTTCTTTGCAAGCTCCTTTGATCTCTACATGACTCAAATCCTCTGGTGTTCATTTGCAGTTTTCTCCTGATGGTCACATTTTTGTTTGGTCTAAAGAAACTGTCTTTTTTAAACATTCACTGACATCAGCTTTCCTGCTACCACACAAAAATGACATGAAATCTATTGTAGCTGCCAGATACCTAATGTCATCTTGCTCCAGCTTGGTTTTGCTATCCTGTGTTGAAATCGATGTCTTTTGTTGATATTAGTGAAGAGTGGGCTCAACTTTTATTCTAGCAACACAAACAGGCAATGGGACACAACACTCCAGCGTAACCATCACATCCTTTGGATTTTCACAGAAGATCACATAAAAATCAGTAAACAGG
This sequence comes from Copadichromis virginalis, assembly GCF_057382275.1. NCBI lineage: Eukaryota > Metazoa > Chordata > Actinopteri > Cichliformes > Cichlidae > Copadichromis > Copadichromis virginalis. Next base: position 35,134,177 of record NC_140628.1, on the reverse strand, counting down.
CTTTCAGACAACTTAGAGATTCCACAAAAGTCACATTTTTCACATTGTGTTCACAGAAAAGTTAAATATAAGAAGAGATGCATGAGCATTTAAAACCATAATTAACTCAACATTGTTTTTTAATGTTTTAAAAAAATCGATGGCCATAATTAACCTTTTAAAAACATCAGGCTGTGGCTTGTGGAAAACTGGGAATTATCATATTACTTTAAAGAGCAGATCTTCTAAAAAGCTCCCCGAAGACATAATTTACTGGAGGTAACGGATTGACCAGGGGGCAAATCAATAACAGCAAGAGACTGTTTGTACACTTGAGCAGAAGCATAAATTTCTGTCCAACAACATAAGGTGCCAATGCGGTGTTACTCAGTAGCGGGATTTAGTGTGCTTTCAGAGTTACTCAGCTGCATGAATAATGGGGAAGCTGCCATCACTTCCATATGGCAGCTCCAGCCATGTGCTTGGACACATATGCTTACTGTAAGCCATGGTGAAATGGATTGGCTGCAAACATGCTCTAATCATTAATGTTTACTGTCAGTGTGAAAGAAAATAACAAACACTGCCAATGTAAAAAAGGTCAATGCAGCAATAAAGGGGAGCTCAGGAAATGAGTAGACACTTTGCAAAAAAAGGCAACGTAATTTAAGACTAAAACCCATCCTCGAGTATTATGTTGTTGCATCATGAATCTGTGTGTTTAATTTCTGCAGTTATGAACCTTTAAGTTTTCCATTTACGCAACTTTAAATCTGTTGATACTGAGAGACACATCCCCACTGTGGATAAATGGTGCAATATTTATGATTTTGCTGTCGCCTAAGCTGACAAACTGTAATATACTCTACTGTACTGTATATACTCAGGTTGCAGCGTGACATGTACTGTGGCAAGTACTGAGATTTCTGCCTTTCAAAACTCACTTTCCAGCAAGAACTTTTCATGAAATATTGGGACTTTTGAGTCACTTTTAAACATTTTTCCTGCTCAAACTGTCAACAATTCCATGCTGGAGGACGGCGCCATGAACGCGCTTCCAGCACTGAGAGACGTTTCATTCTCAAACACGCACATCAACAGAGAAATATGTATTTTAGCCTTTCAATGATAATATTTTGACATATTCTGTTTCTCTGCGCTATGATGACCCATTTATATATACTGTTTCTTTAAATTGCATGCTATTAATAAGGTCAGAAGAGCTTTACATTTACCAGTGTTAATACTGAAAAACAGGTCATGCAGATGAGAACGTGTTTTTTTTAATCTCTGAGGACTTGTCACACCGTCATCTGCTCCCTTTGAAGTGTCTTAGAATCCATTAGAATGCAATAGAAAAGGACAATGTGCTTTTTGTTGAGAGTGAGTTAGCTGTTTTATTAAAAATAGTACATGTTAAATTAATGCCACGAAGCATTAAAAAAAAAAGCAAATGCATGGTTTATTTCCATATTTAACAAATGCCTGAAAGTATGGTTTATAAAAGCATGGCGGGCATAGAAGTTATGGTAAATAACTGAAAAACAAAACAAAACTAACTAAAACAGCTTAAACTAGTTCAGCTGCATAGATAGTTAAGCAACTAATTAAAAAAGGTTGAAGTTGCAGGTTAATGAAAAGTCAAAAGCAACAGCCTCTGTCTGATTTACATGCCCATCAACCCCCATCAACGGAAGTGACCTCCAAATCTTAATTTTCTGTATCACTGCACAAAGGGGACATTGCTTCCTGTATTGGCACTGAACATTGGCGTAGAATAGTTGAAAACGGATGTAACCCCTCAGGATACTGAGCAAAAAAAGATAAGATACACACTGTACAGAAATTCTACGAGAGGAAGGTCTGTTCTGAAAAACAAACCTCATGCAAAAATTCAACAAGTATATCTTAAACATAAGCTGATGCTAGGGATGAGCAAAATCTGACCCATCACCATTAGTCCAACAATCAGTGATTCATTACAGACATACAGGGAGTGCAGAATTATTAGGCAAATGAGTATTTTGTCCACATCATCCTCTTCATGCATGTTGTCTTACTCCAAGCTGTATAGGCTCAAAAGCCTACTACCAATTAAGCATATTAGGTGATGTGCATCTCTGTAATGAGAAGGGGTGTGGTCTAATGACATCAACACCATATATCAGGTGTGCACAATTATTAGGCAACGTCCTTTCCTTTGGCAAAATGGGTAAAAAGAAGGACTTGACAGGCTCAGAAAAGTCAAAAATAGTGAGATATCTTGCAGAGGGATGCAGCAGTCTCAAAATTGCAAAGCTTCTGAAGCGTGATCATCGAACAATCAAGCGTTTCATTCAAAATAGTCAACAGGGTCGCAAGAAGCGTGTGGAAAAACCAAGGCGCAAAATAACTGCCCATGAACTGAGAAAAGTCAAGTGTGCAGCCGCCAAGATGCCACTTGCCACCAGTTTGGCCATATTTCAGAGCTGCAACATCACTGGAGTGCCCAAAAGCACAAGGTGTGCAATACTCAGAGACATGGCCAAGGTGAGAAAGGCTGAAAGACGACCACCACTGAACAAGACACACAAGCTGAAACGTCAAGACTGGGCCAAGAAATATCTCAAGACTGATTTTTCTAAGGTTTTATTGTCAGGGTCCTGGGACTGGGCGACCCAGGATCCCTGAGCAGTCATGTATTATATTATTATTATTATATGTATTTTGGTATTGCTGCTGCTCTCCTCCATGATTGTAGATGTGAGTGTGTGTGTTTATGTCTGCGGGGATGCTTGGAGGATGGAGCTCAGCCACCTGCAGGCCTGAGGGGTGTGGCCCTGCGGAAGGACTGGCCACACCCGAAGCCACACACCTGCCGCTGATCAGGGCTCGTCGGGGGAGCTACTTAGGAGAGTCTTGGAGCTCCCACCGACGCGGGATCATTGCATGAGACTCCACGTTAGTTTTCTGCTTAGTTAAAGTCTGAGTGTATGCCTACTGGAATTAAGTGTCTTGACGGCTGCCTCTGTCATTTTCCCCTCAGGAGGAGCGTGGAACATCGGAGGGCAGCAGGCACGGGGTGTGTGTGGACACACGAGAGTGGAGAACACGGAGCACGGACTTTTTGGGAAGACACGACACGGGAGTCACGGGAGAGCACGGGGATTTACTGTTATTGTTTCCATCACTGTAAATAAACGCACTGTTTATACACAGAGTACCGCGCCTGGGTCCTCCTTCCCCACTCCTTCCACGGTGTGCCATGCCATACCGTGACATTTATGGACTGATGAAATGAGAGTGAGTCTTGATGGGCCAGATGGATGGGCCCGTGGCTGGATTGGTAAAGGGCAGAGAGCTCCAGTCCGACTCAGACGCCAGCAAGGTGGAGGTGGAGTATTGGTTTGGGCTGGTATCATCAAAGATGAGCTTATGGGGCCTTTTCGGGTTGATGATGGAGTCAAGCTCAACTCCCAGTCCTACTGCCAGTTTCTGGAAGACACCTTCTTCAAGCAGTGGCACAGGAAGAAGTCTGCATCCTTCAAGAAAACATGATTTCCATGCAGGACAATGCTCCATCACACGTGTCCAAGTACTCCACAGCGTGGCTGGCAAGAAAGGGTATAAAAGAAGAAAAACTAATGACATGGCCACCTTGTTCACCTGATCTGAACCCCATTGAGAACCTGTGGTCCATCATCAAATGTGAGATTTACAAGGAGGGAAAACAGTACACCTCTCTGAACAGTGTCTGGGAGGCTGTGGTTGCTGCTGCACGCAATGTTGATGGTGAACAGATCAAAACACTGACAGAATCCATGGATGGCAGGCTTTTGAGTGTCCTTGCAAAGAAAGGTGGCTATGTTGGTCGCTGATTTGTTTTTGTTTTGTTTTTGAATGTCAGAAATGTATATTTGTGAATGTGGAGATGTTATATTGGTTTCACTGGTAAAAATAAATAACTGAAATGGGTATATATTTGTTTTTTGTTAAGTTGCCTAATAATTATGCACAGTAATAGTCACCTGCACACACAGATATCCCCCTAAAATAGCTAAAACTAAAAACAAACTTAAAAACTACTTCCAAAAACATTCAGCTTTGATGTTAATGAGTTTTTTGGGTTCATTGAGAACATGGTTGTTGTTCAATAATAAAATTATTCCTCAAAAATACAACTTGCCTAATAATTCTGCACTCCCTGTATTCACAGTGGGGGGGGGAGAGCAAAGGCATTGCCATCAGCCTATGAAATCAATAAAAGAGCTCACTGAGGAAAAAGGACTCTACTTGGAATAATTCTGCTTTTAAACTAGAAAAAAAACTGCAGGTCAACTTAAAGCCCATCTGGCAGCAGTCATTCATGAAAAGGGAAGCAGTAAGGAAAACTATGCCGACAAGGACCACGAAATAGGTAAGGTCCATAAAACAATACAAAACAATCATATACAAATGATCAAAAGAACAGGATACACAAGACATACAGGAAATGCTAGAAAACCACTGGTAAAACAAATGAACTACATAAACAAGGCAATCTACAAACTATAAAGGGAAGATTACATACTAAATAATGGGGGAATGACTTATCAAATGACTAACTGATTGTAGTTTGGGATAGAGAACAGGTGTGAAAGACAACACAGGTGAAATTTATCAGAATGAATTAGCAAGCACAGAAAAATTAGCAAAGGCAGTAAAGCTAACAGCAACTGAAAAGCATCACTGTAAATAAAACAGGAAGTAACCAACCATAATGCTCCAAAACCACAAATATTAGTAATCCACTGCAGCTAACAACTAAACGGGAACAACATATAATAACAAGGCCACAGGCACAGTTTTTGGTGCTCTTTTCAAATGTGATCGACAAATTCAGAGTGCATTTCAGTACCAGTCAATTAGAAAGTAACTAGAACTTAGCACGGCATATTGATTGTTACATCTGCACTGTCTGGTTTAAAAATCCCCCAATAAATGGCTGAGAAGTGCAGTTCAGTGATGTAAATTTACAAAGATTAGGCAAAAAATGATGCTATTGGCTATAATAACCTACATGTGCACACCAATCAAGGCAGTTAACACCCCTAACTCTAGGCCTCAAAATTATCTAAATAGGTGAAATAATAAAAAGAAATATGCCCTCCAAAATTTGAAATTAGCTAGAGGGACTAAAGCTACTTTGTATCCATCCATTTCATGGCACTTGACTCGCTTTTTGAACCATCCTTAGCTGGTCAGGAGAAACTGGAACTTTATGGCACTTCCCTGTTGGCTTCATCATTCATTATTCAGGACCACAACATGAACAGAGGGTTTGGGAACAAATTAGGAAAGATAAAAATGAAACAGTAAGGTGCTAATTAATTTAGTTTTAATTATATAGCACCAGTTTACATGTACAGCTGTTTAAAGGCACTTTATGTTGCAAATACCCAACAGTGTTTTGAGTAGCATGTCTACAGAAAAATATATGAAGCTTAACTGTTTGGTATGTTTTGGTCCAACAAGGTCACTCTTGAGAAGCAGATTTTCTCTGGGAAAAGCTACCTGTACAGTGCATGCATTCATCATGTAGCTCATTTGATTTTTCTTGCTAATACCCTGTCTGCTCAGTCTGTGAAATAACAAGAAGTGACATCACAAGGAATATCATTATGTATAAATGAGCCACCCACGGCCTCAGTTTCCTCCATAAATTAGCAGAGAAAAGAGAACAAAGCTTTCAAAGAACAGCAAGAAGATATTAAAATCCTTCCTTTTTACTGCAGTGCGAGAGGAGCTAATGGATGGCTCACAGTAAGCTGCGAAAAGAATATCACTGTCGGAAAGATCAGGTAGAGCAGGAGGTCCAAGGTGAGGGAGAACACACACACACAGACGTACACATACACTGCACACATGCCGACTGCTGTGAACGCATCAGGGGGTGTGAGCTGTAAAAACTGCCACCCTCCATCTGAAGGCGCTGAGATAAATGAGCACACAACTCTCCGTTTCTGCCCTTTGATTTCACTGCTGCACTGCTCCAGGTAAACATCAGAGGAGAGTGAGAGGAGATGGGGCCACTGAGCATGTGATTGCACACAAACACACAATAAATTGTGCCCATACACACTCGCAAAACAAGAACAGAAGGGAGAGAGAGAGAGAGAGCTTTCGCTTGCATAATTTCCACATGCGTGCACATACTTTGTTTCACACACAAATGTACGCACACCTCCAACATCCATCTGAAGATGAATTGTTTTGTGTGAGCCTCTGATATTTCTTTTCCTAACATGGATCAAAATCCAGAGAAAACAATCAAGGAAGAACACTTGAACTTCTCTTCTATTTGCAGCTTGACATATAATCATCATTAATAAACACAAAAAAATGTTTTTTCCTGGTCCCTGTTTGTCCTTGGAGGAGCGATCAAACAGTTTTCTGTGTAAGCGAAGACAACACAATCGTATTAAACACATACACAGATAATAGCTTCTCTGTAACTGTGAGTGAACAAGCTGCCTGGGGAGCCAATCGATTTTCTCAACTCGAACCGGAAAAGTCTGCGCTTCGACTCATCTAGTGTACACACCTTTTGCTCTACTGCAACCCAGTTGTAACATCTGGATCATAACACAGTGGAGGTTTAATCAGGGGCCAAGCATCGGGACAGGAGGAGAGAGTGCGCTGAATCCATTAAATATGGATTAGAGTGGTAATCGCAGGAGAGTGGGACAGGAGGGCAGAAGGGCATGGGAGTACTGCCAGGTGGGTGAACCGGTGTGACATGAAACACAAGAGGGGAAACAGAGAGAGAGAACATGGGTGTGGCAGCAGTGCCTCATCATGCAGGCTCAGTATTAGCAGTGAGCTAGCTATATGCTAACTTATTGCTCCATCTGTTCGACAGCAAACAAGAGAGCAAAGGAGCAGGCACATAGGCACATGGGAATGAATGCAGCATCTGAGCGCCCACAGCACCAGGAAAGAGTGGGTGTCTGGGATTTGTTTGTTTGTGTCTGCCTGTACATGTAGCCCACGGAGGGCATCCACTGTGACGACACTTTGCAATCTGTGAATAAATGTAGGTTAATGATGCTGCAGACCAGATGTGTCTCACTCACATGTTGGACACTGTGCAGATGCTGCTGGAAAGCGAATGGCTGCGTGTTTTTACACAAGGAGCTCATTGTGTAATGCCTACGAGTGATAACACAGGACTACTGAGTGTTCAGATGAGTCTGAAATTGGGGGTCAGTTGGCTGACTTTTAAGACTGAATTACATCACATTCATAGTTTGCAGAAGATGTGAAAATCTATGAATAGATTTACATGAAGTTACCAAGAAATTGATTTGGATTTCGGGATGCTTCAGGATAGTAATGGATGGAAATACTACAGGACTTTTCCCAATGAAATCCATCCAGGATATAAATAAGTCTGTGGTGAAAACAAACAAAGAAGCTGCTTTGGTGTGTGTTAAGAAAATGAAAAATTGTTTTAATTACAGCTGAAACAATTACCAAATTGACCGAAAATTAATAGGAATGCGTTTTGATAATAAATCATTAGTTCAGTAGAACTTGTGGCTTTTTTATTATGAGGCTTTGGTTCTTTTCTCTGATGCAGAATGTTTAGCTTGAAAACAAATCAGACAAATTATTGACACTTCAATTAATCATTTATTTCAGATACTAAGTCTCAGATTGATAATAATTAACTGCACATCCACGTAGAGCAGCACGCCAAAGCAGACAGATCCAGATCTACTGACAAAATACGTAGCAACACTTTGTCATATTAACCCCTTTTCAAATGTTACATTTAATTCTACGTGACAAATAGGTTATCTATAAATATTTATCGTCATAGTTTTCTTTCAAAAAATGAACACTGGTCCACATGTAAGCTTTGCTGCTCTATAGTCATACTGGCAACACCTCTAGGTAGTTATTTTGAAGCTCCCATTTAAATAAATGGGAACATGGATAAACACAGTTCCAGTGGTTAATGGGGCATGAAACTGCATGTGCTGTATCACTAGTCAAACCATATTGTTGTATGTCAGGGGGTTTACTGTAACTGTCGTCATATTTACATGTTCAAATAGTTTCACCGGTTCCCACCACTCTTTATACATGTTTTAGCCTTTACAGCAGGGCCTGTTTTTCATCAATAAAAATATGATTTTCAACCAATGCATTTTTAGTGTGACATCATGAAAAGCAGAGTGTCAGTGAGGCAGGAGCTGTTACGGCTCATGATCCATCACGATCCACAGGTTACTCTAATGCGTGAAGCACAGAAAGAAGAAAATTAGGTTTTGCTGTCATTACATGGTCGATTTGAAAAAAGAAATGAGAAGTCAAAAAGGCTCGCAAACAATGCAAGGCAATTTATTTTTTGTTTCTCTAGAATCTGACCAGAGGAGTAGTGAGTCATGTGAAAATAGACAGCTTGAATGAAGGAGACCACTGTGTGTACTTTTCACTACAATCTGATTCTAGAATGAGGAGCTATTTATGAGGATTGTGAACACACGGGTGGATGACCAAAGTCTTGCCAGAACGAATCCTACAAGTATACAAATGCCAAAAATCAACAGCATAATGAAAAAGTGGAATTATAGTAAAGAGAACCTATTATGCTTTTTTAATTTGAAGTTTCCTATATATGTATTATTAATGCACTTGGCTTATTTACAGGGGATTACTGCAGTCCAGAAACTCAGGCTTCAAACTGCTCTAAATGTTCTCTTTTAAATTAAGTTTTTTTCCTACTCTTGGCTCGGTAGGTTGTCAAAGATATCCTTAATATGGCCGTCTCAGACATAAAGCTGTGGCTCTGATGAAAGCTGGCTTAAAGAGAAAGCGTGCTAAAATGGCTTGTTTCAGTCAGTGGATGAGCAAAAATGCGGCACCATAGCACACTGCAAGATAAATCTGGAGTATTTTGAACAGTAAATAATCCAAAGCCACTCTAAAAGAATAATATCGAGTTGGAAATGAGCAGCACAAGTCGCCTTTAACACTCATACTTCATCCGTAACTTTAAATCTATAGCTGACCTGTTTTTCAGTTGGCAAGTTTAACTGTCAAGAAACCTACTTCATTTGAAATGTGTCTTCGGGTATAGAAGCCAACTCGTATGAAATTTTCCATATCTGAGAGGTTTCCATATTGGTTTCTGTTGGCTTTGGCGTAGACTATCCTCGTTTGGCCACCAGTGTGTTATGCTTCAAGCAGTGTGCTCGGCAGAGTTGTGTTTTGTAGATGAGACCCTTGACAGAATGTTCTTCACTCCAAAGAGTCACTTTCAAAGACACCCCAGTAGGTGGAGGATCAAAGCAGCTCAATAGCTGCCCTGGACCACCATCTTAAACAACATGTTTTTTTGGTTTTTTTTGGAGAATCAAAAACTGCTCTGCAATACTTTCGCCATACTCAGCAACAAGACCGAGAAGAGAAATTTGAAGGAATGACTGGGGAATGTGAGGGTCCGCTTTGATATAGGATTTGGAGAAAACATAAAGTGAAACTATTTTTTTGTCAAGATGAGAGGGAAATAACCCTTTGAACTGCCGTTGCTTGTACTCTTTGGTTGATGTTGCTGTATTTACTTTTCTTGATATCTACAGTGGAAATAAAATCCTAGACAATCTAAACTGAAGTGACAGTGAAACGATCAAACTTGCATGAAACTGTTTTGCCTCAAAGGGCAACATGGCGTCTTTTTAAAGATGTTTGATGGTGGCAGCTTAAAAGTCAGCCCGTCCTTTTGACGAACAGACTTTGACAGACATATCGGGCAATATCGGGGCTAAATCGAACCCGACAGATGGAAATACATTTCAGATGAAATTGAAAAGTGCTCTTCCCTCTTATCCCTAAAGCCGGGTAGGAAAATGCTGCTCGTGGCAATATATGATCAGTGTTAATAAAGAGCAGCGCTCTGACTTGATCAATCATAGCATTTGGCAGCACGGCACACCAAGGGAGGGCTTATTACTTTTCTCCCTTGCTGCTCCATCCTGAGAGGCTGCATTCATTTTCGCAGTGGGTCTCTTTAGTCTGTGCTGCTCTCTTCCTCTTTCACACCCATTCCATCATTGCTATTCTCTCAGGCATTTTTTCTCACTCTTGCCCTATCATATTTCCCTCCTTCCCCTTCATAAACAACAGCATCCCAGAAGAGGTCAGCTCATATGTGAGAGGCCTTAGGGATCCATTCTGTCAAGTGAGCATTATAGTGTCAAGCACCACTAAAGGTTAATACTGTAAATTTCCTTGCTGTAGACTAAAACCTGTTTAATTTTAGAGGGATGATCATGCAGTTTAGAGAAGGAGATGGCAGCAGGAGAGGCATGGCTAGTCTGAATCTTTGTCCTTCCCATCCTCACACATTGTCAGCTCCTTGGTTCTTAACACCTTCCTTCCATAGACCCTATATCCAAATGGGAAAAAAAATCCTTTAACAGGTGGGAGAAAAAGAAATGCTAATGTTGCTATCCCTGAAGAAATTTCAGGGATAGCAACCGATGATAGATGCTTCTTTAATGCTGAGGGAGAGCCAAGGCGTGGCCATGGCCACTGAAGATTACTGCAGGAGTCACATGGACACGTTTCAGGCTTCAACAAGCTCACCTATCAGTCAGATTCAAGTACCAGCCAATCAACATACCACTAGCCAACCAAGTCTTAACCTATCATGGTTTCTTCTTTAGTTCAGAATTAAAATGAAGGAGAAGTAGACAGAGGAGGTTGGAAGAGCTGCATGGCTCTGAAGGCATACACCACATGGTCAAAAGGACTGACCACCTACACATTACACCTACAGGAGCTGTTCAGCCATGGAAACCTGTGCAACGAAGTCCCTGGTGCACAGTTTTTGTGCTGATGTTAATGTCAAAGGAGGATTGGAACTTTGCAGTTTCAAGGTCATCAGGGTGTTGGCAACAGCACCCTGCTCTGTAACTTTATGTGGTCTGACAATGCTGTGGCTCCTAAACACACTAACAGTTTATTGTGGAAAATATAGAAGTGAAAAAATTTCACAAACCGTCTTGTTTCAGTTGTGACATCCCATTACAGCGCCACACTCCAATTAAGTAAGCTCCTTAGAAACCCATTCTTCCAGAAATGTTTGTAAAGGCAGACTGTGTGGCTAGATGGATGATTTCATACACCTGTAGAAATGGGATTGAAAACGCTTGTATTCAAAGATTTAGAAGTTTGGTCTAAAACTCCTGATCGTTCCATATAGTGTCTTTTAAGTTTATTATTTTAAAAAAAAAAACAACACACCACAAATCAACTTAATCTTCATCAGGGTCTGACAGACACAATTGCCACATGTACAGAAGACTAAAGCTATAGCGTTATGGCACAGGACATCAAGAACACCTAATTAAAGACTATAAATATATGAATATATCAGAAAATCAAGAAATGCCCCTGTGTTGCAATACTAACAGGAGTATAACCACCACATCAGCCAGACTGAACATCTGTGGGTTCTTTTGAGGTATGAGGTACAAGCTGGAATACAGAGAGCACAAATTAGCATGTTCAGATTTTTTTTTAAAAGTGTAAATTGAGTTGTCAGAGATGACAAGGCTGTCCTTTTGTTATTTTCTCTTTTCTTTCCCTAACAACTGGACTTCCATAGTATTTATAATTTGATCTTATCATTATTAATTCAAGTCACCCAGAGTCAGTCCTGTACCAGCAGAGACAGAAGTATGCTATTCTATACTTTTTGGATAATGAAAATACACACAAACTAATAAAACCATTTTCTCTGGATTTTGTTGGAAACAATATAAAATATTAAGGTCAGGGTGCACTTGCTGAGCACAGGAAGGTTAGCGATTGTCTTCATGGCTGTCCACACCGTAATCCACCAAAACATTAAGTTGTAGAGTTTGCAGAAAATCAGTTTCATGCATGTAAACAACTGCTGAGTGATTGCTGAAGGCTGCTGGGTACTTGGTAAAAACATTCGCAAAGAAGGCGCTGAACCAAAAATATCCGTGTAATTGCTTTGGTTGTTAGCAGGTTGCTGCAATTTTTGTTAGTTTGCATGACTTTGTACTGAAACGTGAAAAAGTGCAACACAAACCAGAAACCAGAGAACATTTATTACAATCAGCACATTTCAAAAGTCTAAACTTTTACTTCGAAGGCCAGTGGTCTCTGTTTCTTGTTTGTGTCACCGTAGTTTAACTACCACTCTCTAAATAGTTGGCGAGTGTTTGCAGACAAGTTTGCAGGACCTTGGTGACCATGGCAGCAATCACAATTGCAGTGACTAATTTCAACTAGCAACTGCCACCAACCACTCGCCAACAATATGGTGAATACACAGTTTCCCCTAGCAACGTATGACTGCCACAAGGTCAATGACTAGTCTCTAGGCCTGTGTGACCAGTGCCTTACAAATGAATATGCTGCATGCAGGGTTTGAAAAAGGTGCCATCAGGTCGTGAAATGTTAATTGGCTTTGGCTCTGATTCAACTTTTCTAAAGCACTTGAATATTGGTGTCGAGGATATGATGAGCTTTCAGCCTCAGTAACGGCGTGCTGTAAATTAATACTCCTAATAAAAGACTGTAGAGGCTTAAAAATACACTGTGTTTTAAAGCTGAATATAAGACTTAGATGTAGTATTATCAAAAGTAACAAACTGTCACATTAATAGTAAATTTACCTAATCTAAGTAAACCAGTTTGAAAACAAGATAACGATGTGATTCAACTGAACATATACAGTAACCATAAAAGAGTTGTAGAACATACATTTAAGTACATAAATTATATTATGAACTGAAACTCCAATTACTCATGCATAAATATGCTCGTTTTAACAAACAAACATGTTTACATGAGTGTTGGCATCTTCATCGCCCTCTGCTACAGCATATTCTACAGTCATAACGGAACACATCTGCTCATATCTTGCCTGAGTTAGTGCTGCTGACAGCTTTCTCTCCAACATTATTCTGAGCTGTAAAATTCTTTCAACATTAAACTCTCTTTCATCAGGAGAAGACAGCCTAGAAACCTCACACAACCTTCACTGTCAATGCAAGAAAAAGTGTGACATATTCATGGAGCTCCGTGAAACATAAAGAGTGGAGGCGTGGTGATGGACTGGAGATGGTGATTTTGTCTTTGAGTCTGGCAGGCCTGGTTTGTGTCCTGTCACTGGTAGCACAAACCTTAGATGATTATAAATTAGCATCATCATCAGCTTCTCCTAATTTCAACAAACCAGTCCAAAAAATTCAGTCTTCTTTTATCTGTAAATATAAAAGCCAGTATGAGCACTGTCTCTCAGACTGCTTCCTCCTTCAATTGTGAGGAGCAACACAATAGCTTGTATTCCTAATTTGTGATAAATTATTGAAAGTGTGGAAAACGCTCACTTCATTTAGCTAATTCAGACCCCCAAATCCCCATAAAAGCTTTGAGTGTGTAGCCCATCTTTTATAGTTGCTCTTGTGATGACTTTATGCTCAATATGGATCGGTGGAATTAAAGTGACCAACGCTTGTAATGCATACAAAATAGCAACACCACAAGAACACATTTTGTGCCAATCCAAACTCTGGTAATATCTTCTGTCTGTGTCATATTGCTCAGTTGTTTTCTAACCACTAATAAAAACGTATCTATGAGCCACACTGTTGCACTGGATGACAGATTTCTCCATTATGATGAAATATGGCCCTGCATCTTTCACATTGCAGTCCTGCTGTCAAAACTAGAGCAAAAAATAGTAACTAACAAATAGTCAAAGGAGCTTGCAAAGAAAAGCGTCTGGACTTCTTTAAGTTGCTTGAAGACGTTTCACCTCTCATCCGAGAAGCTTCTTCAGTTCTAAGGTCAAATGGTGGAGAGTCCCAGATTTAAACCTAGTGGGAGTTTCCCCCCAATCAATCTTAACCCTTTTTTGAGTTCTGTAAACGCCAACAAGAAGAATTTTTCCTGATAAATCACAGGACAATTCTCAAGTTTGATTTTGGGGTGACCTGTCCCTTCAAGATGGGAAAAAATTACCACTGGTGACATTATGCATTTCTTGAATTTCCACTGCAGCAAATTTACATTGTGCAGCATAGGATGAGAATTGCAGACAATAAGGCTGCTCTTGCCAGCAGCCGGTATCACAGAAAAAGAGAAGCTGAAGAATTTTTCTGAGAGTCAAAGTGCAGCAGCAGCCGTTTAGCGAGCTGGACGTCTATAATGGTACATATTTGATAACTGCAGACAATCTGTGAAAAACTGAGGAGAAAAAGTAATCTTCCTTCTCTCCCACTGCTTCGCTCAATTTAATTCATCCGTGAATCACACCAACACTACCTCTCCTCCCTCACCGTCTCTCTCCTCCTTCGTTTGCTCCTCATCTGCAGTCTCAAATCGTGTAAACAGCAAAGTGCTGCAGGGTCTTCCGGCTACAGTTTTACTCACTGGGGACCAGGCAGTCAACGAGAAAGGCCGTGCAGCATGGACGGGCAGGCTTTAAAGATATTAATCCTCCGTAAATTAACAGTGGACTGAGGGAAGGTTTCATCAGAAATGAGCCTCTTTTAAATGGTGCTATTGAAGCGTGAAGACCCATTGCTGCCAGTGATACTTACACCGCTCCCACGCTGGCACTTCCTACTGTGATTTAGATGTCTCACTGGTGGGCTACAGTGTTTTTTTTTTTGTGACAGAAGGTTTTGTGAAAAATAAAAGAAGCAGATGTGGAGGATCAATGGAGGGGCGGTTCCACCGGAAAACCGCGTGTCCATTTACGAGAGCACGCATGCCAGTTTAGATTGTCCACAGTCTGACTGGAGGGTTCACCAGCGGGCTACAACAGCAGGACTGACCTACATTTCACTCACACACAGACACACACACACACACACACAATTGCCAGTGTTTCTGCTACATTTTTGTGTGGAGTGGAAAAGGCTCTGAAACAACATCTGGATCAACAGAGGACACTAAAAATTCCAAGTGAAACCCAGAAATTTGTTCAGGTGTGTCAACTCTTCAGGGCAGAGAGAGCAATTTCACCAATTTAATGGGAAACTCTGGGATACCCACTTCCACACACTTAACAGTAAAGTGAAGACAGGTTCAGACACACAATTTAAACCAAAACCAGGAAACTGCTGTGTATATTGTAACAGCGATGGCAGGCTTAGTGAGATACTATGATAAAGGCCATCGTGAGGTATGGTTTTTCCTTGAATTTGTCTATATTTTATGGTAAACATTTCACCCTTTTATCTGATTTGGTAGCTGCAATTATTTACTCTATGGGTTCAATATGAGATAAAGGCATTGTTTTTTCACAGTAAACTGTATATATCCAAAATGTTTCCCATGTTAAAACTGTACAATATAATTTCATTTTTAAAACAAGATTGGATATTTTGCACAAACAACAAGTCACTGTAGCTTTAACAGACATAACCAACACTGGAGTTTCTGCAGTTTTTGAGAGCATTCCAAGTCAGGGATGAACAAGCTTTACAGGATTTTACCAGAAGCATTTAGAGCAGCAGTGCTGACTCAAAATATGCTAAAATATATGCATAAAGTGTTACAAACTATCTGTGCATTTTTTTTTTTCATTTTTGAAAATTTGCAAGTGACAACAAAGAAGGATAAAAGGATACTAAACAATGGCAAGGGTAAAAAAGATTCTTCTTTCTAGAAGGTCATGGAAGGCTGTACCAAACTGACATTAATGATGGAGATCACAGTCGTCACAACGTTTTAAATATTCTTTTGTTTTAAAAATAATTTTAAATGTTATGTCTACCCAAACTACAGCCAATATGGTTTAACCACTGATTTTGATAAGTTATTACAGGAACTTAAAAAATAGAATGATTTAAATCATAAAAACATTTGTTTTAAATGCGACTTTGTGCTTTTTTTGTTTGCTCTTGGTTACACTCTTTTTGAGACCTTTTTTTTCACCCGTGGTTTTGGATGATGTCAACAAGAGGAGTTTTCCTAATATGGTCATCTCAGGATCACACCTCACCAACCTCCTATGTACGAAGGGCAGCCAATCAGAAGGAAGATAGCTTACAGGGACATGAAAGGCGAGATGAATATCTTTGACTACACTGAGGGCCAGTATATACTAAGAAGACGATTATTTTTCAACTTTTAATCAAGCAAAGGTACTTTAGCAGAGTTCAATAAATCTGGAGTTATAATAGAGCATAAAGGTTCCTTTAAAGAGTCAGCTAAAAGCCAAAATGGAGTCTTTCAAGTTCTAAATTTCTGAAATAAGCTTTGCTTATGAGACGTCAGAAAGCACATGAAGGATGAAATACTGTTACTTCTTCTTAGAAAATGTCAGTGCACATAAAAGACAGTGACACGTAAACGCTGCAGGATGCTCCTAAGAGATTCCTTTGTTTTTTGGGGCTTTTTATTTCTTTGTTTTTATTCGGTATAGCCGCTTTCACGTAAACCAAAAATATAATTTAGTCTGCCATCAATGCCGAAAACTCTGTTTTTCTATCTGCCATATAAAACAATTTAGATTTCAATGAAAATGTTGTTATTCCCATACACACACATTCTAAAAATCTCTCCCACATCAAATAACTGCAAAATAACCACATAATTAACTGTGTGACAGTTTAACATTTTCCCAATAAAGAGATGTCAAGACAGGTATGGTCACAGGTAGCAGGGCAGAGGCTTTGACATATACACATACTCATCATATTATCTCTGTTGCTATGACTACAACTGTCAGCAGCTCACAATTGGGGGTAGGGGAGGTCTGTATTTGTGCATGTGTGTGAGTGTGTGTGTGTGTAGTGTTGGAGGGGGCAGCTCAAGACCTGACTGACAGCTGTGACAGCTAAATAATCCTCTAGGTCGTGCTGTCAGAGCGAGAACCACACACACACACAATATTCAGTGAGGCAGGTGAAGGAGGGCTGGGTTGCTGTGTTTGCTCGGCGGTCGCTGACAGCTGACGAGAACTTCTAATGACACACTGTGCCAGAGAGCTGAAGGTCCTTGTGCATACGGACTGTGTTATTTCTTTATTCATATTTCTCTTGCTGCCCAAGCATAAGACAGAAGCCTGATAACTGCTTGATGTATGGTCCACTAAACTGCATGGGAGCCACTAAATTCTAACTGGCTAACGAAGAGACGGAGACTGTGCTTAATACACCGGGGAGATAAGATATATGCTCTAACAGTCCCAGAGGGAATGTTTAGCCACACTACTCTTTATTGCTCCATCACTGCTAGCTTCATCTTTCTCTTTTCTGCAGGTTAATGGGAAAAGAAATCCATCTGGTAAAGTGATAGCAACGTGTTTATCTCATAACTTTCAATAACAGCTCCAAACTGCAAGAATAAAGAACTCCTGGAGACTCAAATGAAATGCATACTGACAGGGCTGCTAATGAATTAGCAATGTCATTCAAACAGAAGTTGTACTTCCACAGCTGCTACTCATGTGCAGCAGTTATACAGGGAGAAAAACATCAAAGAGGCAATGACACCAATTTATCAACTGAGTAAAATCACTAAAAAAATTCAGCTGTGTGACAGCTTGGCTTTTGTCAACTATAAAACTTAATGTTGTGTTTTTCTCTCTTTCACCACCAGCTCATTTGCAGCACAAAGATCCTCGTTCTCCTGGGCTTGCTGAAAGTCATTCAAGTTAAGCAGAAGGAAAGCAGGTAACCCAGAAAAAATATATTACAATGCTCACTCACAAAACTGAAAAAATAAAAACTCCACTGATTGATGATACCTAAGAGTGAGATCATCAAAGGTTGGTTTTTTCATTTAACAGTAAGGTAGCCTGTGTGCCCTACAAAACCTTCTGGCGTGGCTGTAATTTTGACATTTTTTAGCTCTCACCCAGAGAGCATACCTAAAAGTGAGTGAACGCCTGTAGCAAACTGGCAATTTTTCACTACTTCCAGGAGGAAGCGACCCTATTCTTCCCCTTAGTCTGGGTTTTCAATAAGAGCCTGTTCGGAAAAATGAAGTGGGAGAATGTAAACACAAAGGTGATGGATGACATTTTCTGTAGATTTGTCTTGCAATTAGTTGAGGTTCAAGTGCTCCAAGGCCCTTGAACTACTTCCAGGCACATTTTTTCCTTTGATGACATCACAAAGATTGCCTTCTGTGGACTTTTGGGATTGGTTTTTGTTCAGCAATACACAGTAGTGATGGGATTTCCGGCTCTTTTTAGAGATCCGGCTCTTTCGGTTCGGCTCACTAAAAAGAGCCGGCTCTTTCGGCTCCGAACCGGCTCTTCAGGTTGTTTTGTTGCTTTAATTAATTTATTATTAACAATAATATAAAATTATGCACAAAAGGAATTACTAACATAAAAACAAGTGGTTTTATTTATATATGTTTATATATAAATATATGCGGTGGCCCCTAGAGACAAAACACGTACACACTCCAAAACACATTTCTAGCATGAACTGAACTTCCAAAGCCGAGCTACTAGATCACTTAAATTACACAATTGAAAGCATGTGTGTATTGTTTGTGTATTTATACACAGGCACTCATATATATATTCAAATAATTTAAAAAAAAGTTCATTTACCTGTTATTACCACACACCAAATCCGGTCGTTGGTACTTGCTGGCTTGTGTAGCCACAAGATAACAAAGGCTCAACACTGCGCCCAGCATCCTGGAGCACTTCTGTTGTCTTTTGTACGTGTTTTGAGTTTTTATGTGCTTCTGAGTTTTTACGTGCTTCGGAGTTTGTACGTGTTTTTACGTGTTTTGGAGTTTTTACGTGTTTTGAAGTTTGTACGTGTTTTTACGTGTTTTGGAGTTTGTACATGCTTCAGAGTTCGTACGTGATTTGAAGTTTGTATGTGCTTTGTCTCTAGGGGCCACCGTAAATATACTTTTATTTATTCACTCCACATAAAATGTAATAAATAAATCATATAATACAAAAATCAACTATTCACATTTCAAGTTTTAACTATTTAAATTTTCAGCTTTTTCCTTTCACAAATTTAAAGTGAAAAGAACACAAAACACTGCAAACCACAACACAATTAAATATAAATTATAATATGAAAACTAAAAGAACATGCATATTCTCTGTCATATGGACCTGCATGAATAAACTTTCTCAATCCTTTATCATCTGCAACCGAAAATAGTTGTGGATGATTACTATACCTTTCTAATGTTGTTGTCCCTGCCTCTCTTTCTCTCTCTCTGGCTCTGTTCCTGTGCTACTGAGTGTAACTACCGCCCCTCCCCCCTCTGCCCAGCATAAAGCACAAGGCTCGCGTGCAGAGTGAAGCGGAAAAAAAGTGCGAGAGAGAGGCTGAGAGAAAGAAAAAAAAAAAAAAAACCCACGTGACGGCTCGCGATAAGGAGCCGGCTCGCGTCGTTCACGTCAAAGAGCCGGCTCTAAGAGCCATTTCGTTCGCGAACGACCCATCACTAATACACAGGTAAGAAAAGATTTTTCAAAAATGATTTGTGTAACTTCCATTCTTCCCTTTGAGTGCCAAAAACAAACAAAGAAAAGGTTTAATTAACTTCTTAACTTCTACCAGGTTACCATCAACCTGTCTAGTCATAGGGTCATCTTTGATTTAGCCACACAGGCTAACTAAAAAAGTCTAACTTTCAGAAACTAAAGAATGTTGCCCTTCAAAAGAAGTCCAATACACTGATTTTAAATATTAAATTTTTCTGTTAATAGTTTTAGTTAAGTGAAAAAGCCATACAAAGCAGTGAATACTACCCAAGCCTAAGCACAGATGTGTCACCGGTGACCGGAGATGCTTGCAATTGCTGCAACTATCAACCATATTTTGGATTTTGGTTGTATTGGTTGGTGAGTGGTATCTGGAATACAAGAGAGGAAATCCAAGGAGGAGAATAACGGTCCTCTTTGTGATTGAGTTGGTTGCCCTGTAGTTTGCATAGCAGATGCCTAATTGTCTGCAGGAACTTGCCAACTGCTCGCCAAGCGGTAGTAAAACTGTAAAAAGTGAATGTTTGCCTTCATGCAGCAAAGGACAGCTGTTACTTTGAAGTTTTTGCTTTTACTGATTCACTCCACTCGCTGATCATCTGGCAAGTGTTAACAGATAATTTGGTGTCTTCCATGTAACCCACTGGCAACCACAGAAATTTGCTAGTGGCCAAGACAATTATAAGATTTTTGTTTTTTTCCACTCTTTGCCCTTCATGATGTCACTGAGAGCAGTTAGCCCTAACAGGATCAGGGCTCTGTTTATAAGGAGTAGCCAATAAGGAGTAAAGCTGGCTAAAAGACAGCAGAATGGAAGCTAAAACAACTGAGGAGCTACACCGAGGCTTAATGTAAAATAAATAAGGATTAGTTTAAAAGGGTACTCATACAAAGCTACTCTAGTGGAGACCAAAAGTAAAAATGTGCAGTTGGAAATTAGCATAGTAAGTTACTGGTAATGATTCAGCTTAAAGCCAACATGGAATCTTTCAAGTTGTAATTTGCAAAATAAGCTTTACTTATGAGATGTAAGCAAGCGGATTAGGGATGAAATACTTCTGCTTAGAAAATGTCAGCGAGCACATAAAAAGCTGTGACATGCAAACACTGCGGGATGCTCCTAAGAGACGTATAAGCCTGCAGTAAAGTCAGAGGTCGAAGTGAACATGTGCCTTGTCGGATCACAGGAGTCTCTAAAGTCTTACAACTGTGTCGTTATTGCAATAGCTGTTTGGCTGCAAGCCATGAGTCATATATGATGCATTCAAGGAGCAAAATGTTTGTATTATTTATTTAATATTTTTATTTGTATTGCTGGAAAAACCAAAATGAAGAAGGTGGGGAAATAACCAGTTTACACATTAAAAACATGGTCAACATTTAAGCAATCAGGAGCATTTTGTGTATCTACGGAGGATGATGAAGGGCACCGTGAAGAACAGCCAGTGGCACTGAGGAGAGAGGTCACACGTGCCATGATGAATTACAGCAACCGAGGTTGTCTTGGCTGCTTGTTCATTAATGACTCCTCTTCGGGGAGTACAGCACAAAAGGACACATCAACGCTACATCAATTCTCATCTGCTCTTTGCAGTGCCTCTGTAGCCTGCTGCGGGTTTCGGATCTAATTGTGCGCTCCCATAATCGAGTACAGCTCGCCTAATCTTAAAATGACAAATGCTAATTTGCATATTTTATGGTTGCACTCTAATTTGATCAGAGCACTTAAGAGTGGAGAATGACAGATACGGATTACAAGCATTATCAAAGACTGCATTACTTTAGTATGAAAATGAGACTTGACTATTAAAATTCACACTCAAGTACTCTACAAACAGCATGTGAATACTTCACTCCTCTTTATCCGTTTCTGGGCCATATTTGTAGCATACTGATGGCTTATAATGCGCAGCCCAAACAGAGACTCCCCACCAATGCAATATTGGACTGCAAGTGTCTCTGCAAATATCCGATTGGATTCACAACAGTTAGATATAGTTGCAGAATATACCTGTCCAAGTTGCATTAACTTTCATAAATATTTAAGGAATTCATGCAAAATAATTCAGAAGAGCGTGCACATCATCCACCCACTACCCACCAACCTGACCATGATAAATACTACAGAAACTGCAGGTTGGCTCATGGTAACAAAAACGGACACCTCGCTGCACACTATCTGTTGTCTATATTTCAAATTAAAGGTCAGTTTGGGGTCCATTTAATGCACATTGTTGCAAATAAATACTGTGTGATTTATGTGCACCAGTTCTAGTTGACAGTTTACCTACACTTGTAGTCTCTGTTGCTCAAAAAGAGTAACGCACTGCACATCGCTCTTTACTTTTTTTTATTTGAAAGAAACACATTACACCACATTACATTACATCGGTGATTGCATTCATCTAAAATGTCACCATTGTAATAATCAGTTAGCAAACATTTCACACACCAACGTATTTGCTCAGATCCTTATAAAGACTACTAAAAGAAATATCGTCTTGAAATTATCCCTATTAGATTATAAGTATTATCACAAAGCTGACAGCAAAGGCTGTGAAAAACAGCCCATTCACAGAAAATAACAACTAAGCATGGGCAGAAATGTTTCCTGTTGAAAGTCAACATTTGTTTTTTTGATTGATGCCCAACATACAATCTGCAACAATATCATTCTCATGGCTACTTTTTGTAGTGTCAGGCTTTTTGGTTTGGAGGTGATGTGTCACTGATGTCATGTTAGAAGAGGTGGTTTGTTGTTTCTACAGTTTTTTTCTTTACCATCATCACATTCTTATCCCCACTTCTCAAAAGTCATTGTGACATTTTTATTCAAGCTCCTGCAGGAACTCATATTAAAGGATTGTTGTCAAGTATGCATATAATAGATATCACATGAGTGCAAATAACTGAGAAACTTACACAGTGCAAGCAGCAACATTAGTAACTATAATGTCACTAGTGAATTTGATTGCAGTAATGTGTTAATTTGGAACACGTTACACCAAACACCGCTCATTATGGACATGATTGTTTTAGCAATACGACACTTTACATTTTGGGTTTTATCCATAGAAAATTCTTTAATATACAGCACATATCTTTTGAGTTTTCATAATTACGACCCTCTATTTATTTAAGGAAAGCTAACCAAATCCATATGCTCCATTTACTTTTAATGTATATGCTGAACAGTTATTCTCCTGAAGGAAAAAAGGTCAAAGGAATACCTAAAAGCCAGTATTGTGTTGAAATTCCTACACATTAAGTGTTTTTAAACATTTGGCCAAAACTTTGTGTTTTTGTTTTAACTTTCCTTCATTTATATTCATAGTCCATAACTACACTGTTAAAAATGTAATGACAGTTTCAGCCACAGCAGGCGTGGAGAATAGAAATATGATGCACGTACAGTAAATTGCTAGTCAGGCAACATTTCTTTGTTTATTCATTTAGTCTTCAAAATCCATCATGAAGTAAGTACATAGAAGTACATAGAAAATGCCACATTTGAACATTATGAGTAGCAGGAAGTTCTGGATGTAAGGACAGTCCGAGTACATTTATAATCTGGCTTTAAAGGCATAGGAGGGCAGGTCTCCAGTCTTCTGGGTTTGTTATGAAGCGTGTCCCCATGACTTCAGATGGCATGTGAGTTCATATAGTGAAAGGGAGTTAGGGAAGGTATTTTGGTCCTAAAGCCCAGAGAGATTTAAATACGAACAGGAGTAGACTATTTTAAACTCCATTCTGTAACACACTGAGAGGCCTGAAACTTGAACTGACCTGATGTTTTCAGGTGACTTTTCTGACGGCACAGATAAAATCATTATTAAAATCATCCAGTCTTCAAGAAATAAAATGTCTTAATACACACAGATAATTGTGGATGTTATCCATATCAGTTGAAGATTTGAGTGTTTTAAAAGACTCTGAATGATTGAACTTCAGTGAGACAGTACCAGGAGGTCTCTGCCAGTCCATGCAGGGTACTGTAGTGAGAATAAAGATGAATGAAGTACCATCTAATAGGACTATCACAATATCATATTTTATCAAAAATGAGCACTTTGCTGTCAGATTGCACATTTTCTTGTGGTTCCTGAAGTTTATGAAAGTAGATTCGGTGGCATACCCTTCAGCTATTGGCCCCTCAAGTTTGGGTTAAGTACAGATACCCTCTTTTAAAACCAATGGGGCTGCATCAAATGACCCTGAACTCCACTATATCTTCAGGCTGCTGGGGAACTTCTCCATTCAGCTGTAGTTTTGTCTTTTTCTGCCAGAGGTTTCTTTCTCTCCACTGTTGCCAAATGCTGCTCATAGGGGAATGTCTGATTGTTTACTGTAGCGTCTTTACCTTACAATGTAAAGCACCTTCATGTAGCAAAGACTGTTTATGTGAATTGATGTAAACTGATGTCTGTGTAGCATGTGGGAATTAGCAATGCAAGAAGTGCAACTGAACCTGGCAATATCTGCTCACACAAAGAAACAATCTTTGATTACTGGTAGTGTCAATGTCCTTAAGCAGTTATTGATGACGGAAATTGTGTTTTATTGCTAATCAGTTAAAAAACAACAACAATGTAAATTAAACAGAAAAATAACCAATCCCCATTGACAACATTTAGACTCTAAGACTCTAGATGTTATTCATTGCTCTAGCCTTTTAAGACAGGTGGTCACTGTCTGCAGATAAAATATTGCCCAGTGCAGCTTTTAGTTTGAGTTGATGCAGGGAAAGTTTCTCTAAACGTACTCTCAATTATTCACCAAGTGACTAACTTGACTAACTTCCACACACGTAGGACACGGGATAAAAACTGAAGGGAGACAGCCTCTCTCACAATCTGTCATATGTTCGCTCCGAGCTACATATAACTGGAGGTGTGACCACTAAAGAATTCTGTTCCCAAGTGCAACTGCTAAAACTCGTAAAAAGCTGCCTCGTTCCGCATTGTGCTAAAGAGAAATGCCAACTTTGTCTCTGTGGATTACAAGTGTGGCATTACTGTGCATGTGTGTGTAATGCTTTAAGTGTCTGCCAGAGATCTAGTGCTTGAAGTGACACCCATGAGTGCAGGCCCACGCAATACACCCACCACACAATGAGAGGAAAAAGCTAATGGACAAACAGATGAATAGAGATTTAAATCAATACACGGATGAAGAGCTGGGTGATGTTCAAGGGTGTAGTTTTAGTTATGCAACCCTTTAAAAGCAGATAACCTAGTTCATTGAGTTTTTTAGTGTATCTGTACATACAGGCATAAGCTAACTTTGAGAAAATAATGATATTAAAGAAGTTTTAGAAGACACATGCGAGATAAACTTTAAGATAAACATTTGCCTTATCAAACTTAGCAGGGCACCAAGGTCACTCTAGAGTTAAAGTAGGACTGTAGGACTGTAACCTACTTGTAAGATGTGACTGCACTGAAATTTTTCCCATTTGGCGATCTATTGGTTTGAGTGTGCAACTCTCCCAACCTCTGAGCAATCACATTTGATCACAAGGCAAATGCACAGGTTGCCTGGTGATGGGAAACCTTTCTCCAAATAATCACAGTCTGATTGCCATCTAATTTAAAATGCAGACATATTGCCATGATGGCTCTGCAATCAAACAGAATCAGCCTGCTCTGATCAGCACCTAGTTATAATGGGGACTCAGCTGGTTGCTAACTGGTTGTATTCTAGTTATTTCCCATATAAAAGCAAGGCTGCCAAGCAGCTATGTCATTTTGCAGTTATATCGTCATCTAGCAGCAACTGTATCAGTTTCAGATTTATGAGGTTCAGTCTTGACTCCGAATGCAAGTAGTTAATGAGAATTTCTGTTCAATATGAATTTTTAAACTCTAGTGCGACAGCAGCATAATTGGTTCCATTTAAATAACAACACAAAAAAAAAAAACCCACAAAATAAATAAAAGTTCTTATTTAAAGTGGCTATACAGCTGCTGAATAAATCCACTGGTGCTTAATGATGTTTGCTGAATATACAGTATCTCCTCAACTCGTCCGAACGACCAGTAACGCTTCTGGTGCACTTTGGGGAAAGTAGCAGATGAGATGTTGTGCTGCCCTTTGTGGTTGCTACACGTGTGGTTTTATTGGCCACAATGCAACATAGCTGACACCTGGGATGGTGATTTGGGTGTATTATGCGGGTAGCAGCAGGTAGCCTCGAGCACAAATAAGAAATAAGCCACAGAGGTCCAGTGAAGTCCCTTTTTCCCAATTTTTACATTTGCAGGCATCAGCATTATTTGTTGACAGCTGGAGTGACGTCACTTGAGGCGATTTATCACACAATTCCTTCACAACATTTTTTTTTTTTTAACAGTGCAGTAATGCTTCCAAAAACTGTCAACTTTGATGTGTGAAAGTCTCTTTTTAAGGATCAAACATCGATCCATTCTCTTCCACTTATCCAACTGAAAATCAAACAATTTTTTTGGTTCATAGTATATTTAAAAACCTTATTAATTTTAATAGGCTAATAATTGGCTATGGAGAGCAAAACTATTTAGTGCATCAGGCTGTAAGCATGTCGTTTTATGGCATTTACTTTTTAAACCCAAAAGGTGGTGCTATTTAATTCTGTACTTTAGACTTAGTTTATCTCTTTTAATTTAGCTAGCTTAATTGCGAAACATAAATAATTATCCTTTGGTGCCCTGAATGGTAAAACATGTGACATCTATGTCACCATACATTAAGGCTACCTAATATAGAAAGATGTTGCTTTTCTCAGATTTGCTATGCGGCAGATCTTCTCTGTACACACTGTACATGTCTAAGTGGGTGGGGGGGTTGGTAGTGACTACCACCACCAACACAGTGACAAATATTCTGTGTACACAATGTATGTCTGCTCAAGGCACGAGGAGGTAGAGAGCCCGTTCAGCCTCCTGGGATATTCATATGTGCTCGGCCTTGCCCTGCCTCAGGCCATCTGCTCCCCTCCCTCTAATCCAGGGGCTTGTCACTGGTGATTAGCCGGCCACTCTATCACTCTCTCTGCCCCTTTACCATTATACATTTCTGGCTTATTGTGTTGATACTAATGTTAAAGCACGGTTAGGTGTGCTCTCTCCAGCTAAATTCCTTTCTATGGATATTTGATGCCTACAAATCCTCTACACTTCCTGTCAGCCTCTCCCTCTTGCTCCTTCATTACAAATGCCAGGCCTATAATGCTGATGTTAGGGTTTAAATGTGCTTAAGTGATCTCTTACTCTATTTTCTCCTTATGCATTTTAACCACCTTTTCCAATTTCTCTCTACATGTACACTTTTGTCAGCACTACGTATTCCCTGGCATTAAAGGGCTGTAAATGCAGATCAATTTCAGGAGCAGTTTCAAGAGAGAAAAAGGCAAACGAGATCAATACAATCAATCAAATGTATTGACAGGTTTACTTCCATCTTGACTTTTAATATCTAGCTGAATTTGTTCTTGAACTGTGCATGTGAGACTAATGAGACCTGCCTACTGAAGGTGTAAAGAGCAGTAATCAATAGGAATGCAAAGTGAAAAGGACAGGTTTATTAAACATGATGCAGTTTAAAGTAAACCTTCACTATCATTGTCCCCTTGAGTTTACATTGTCAAATTAGTATTTTATTTCATTCCGATGCTTTAAAGCCAAGCTTGTAACACGTCTCCATGGGTGGTAATGTCAGCCGGTCAACCAGGGCTCTCTGCTGGGAAAAAAATTAACTGTTTGATTGAGTGGAATAAAAAGTGATATCCCCCTCAAGATAATTTGTAATAACTTTGGTAAACTTTTTATCTACCACTGGTGTAAAGTTGGATTTTGTAGCAATAATATTTTGTACACGCATTCAACATGACTTTCACAACTCCTCAGGCTGTACCATGAAGCAAGAGAGCCAGCCAAATATGGGAATTTCCTATCTATAATAGTTCCTAGACAGCCTGTACTACAAAAAAAATGATAGGTGATAAATTAAGACACCAATATTTATAATTACGCCACCATTAATACATTTGATCAATTTTTTCTAAAATACACCAATACCAGATCAGATCTCTGTGCTCAGATGGTGAAGGGTCTCCTTAGGTGTTTTCTAAGCAACATTGGCTTTTCCTGATGAGCATCAGTGAGAGATGCAGCAGGGTCCTTTTTAAACTTTCAAAAAGACATTCATAATGAAATTAATTTTAACAAATTTAATGAAATATATCATCATCTACTCAATACGTAGTGTCATTGTACTATTGCACTATGTATGACTGTGCAATAACAACAAAGAATTATCTTATGTTATCTTAATAGATGTGATTCAGTCATTTTTATTTACTGAACGCAAACATGCTTTTTCTTTCAGTTGAAATGTTGGAAACACTGAAATGTTTCTAATAAGCTGGTGACAAAATTTGTGTCTCAATTTTAAAAACTTTTAGTACCTTATTATGAAATACAGCCTTCTGGTGAATATGTGTTGTAAATTTCTGGAGAAAAAAATCCAGAAGAGTTATTTTTTGGAGGTTTTGGTTTCTATTTATTTCATGGCACATAAGTGTTTCTCTACTTCTGCTGTTTCTCCCATTGCTTGTAAATTCTCTTTTTTCCAGTAATTGCTCGTGTTGTGTTGTTTTACTTACCGTCTTTGTCTGGTTCTCCATAATTTCTTAATTGCTTCCACTAGTTTCTCTTATTTATCAGCACAGAGTCTAAATATAATCTTGTCTCTCTCTTTATCACATTTTTGCGCTCTTTTGTTTGTCCCTTGCACTCCTTACTAGAATTTCTTGTGCTTTTCTTTTAGGATTTTGTTAGATTTTTTTTTTATCCCATCAGTATTGTGCAATTCTTTTTCTTTAACACCCTTTCAGTTAATTAAAGTTACTCTGGTTATTTGCAGGCTGGAGAGTCTCATTTATCTACAAACATCTAAAAAAAAAAACATCATCTCCCTCTGCTGTGAACACAGTTAGTGCTTTAATGTGAGCATGCTATTGAAAAGCTATGGTACATTATACCTGCTCATCATCTGCACTAGTTTTGTTACTGTGAACGCATTTTATATCCAAGCACTGCTGTGTCTAATTACATCCTCACAGAGCTGCTAACATGGACTGCTCTTGCGTTAATTAATATGGTTTAATCATGGTTTAATCACCCCTCAGCCACAACATTAAACCAGCTGGAAGGTGTAGTGAACAGCGCTGATCATCTCATTACAATAGAACGTTCTGCCAAGACCCCTTGTCCTGATAGTCACGTGGATCTTACTTGAGATCCACCTAAACACAAAGACCAAACAAAACCCCAACAGAAGCCTCCAACTAAAGAAGAATGGCTCAAGAAACATGACAAAGAGCCCAAAGGTTTTGAACAAGCCATCAAATAGCCCTGACCCTAATTCAGTTAAGCATCCATGGGCTCCTATGTCTTCAGTATGTTGCATGTTGGTTGGTGAATCTGTCTTAATTTCACGAGCTGAGAATTTTTGCTTCTATGTCAGTGTAGTAA
The DNA here is from genome assembly GCF_057382275.1 of Copadichromis virginalis. Lineage (NCBI taxonomy): Eukaryota > Metazoa > Chordata > Actinopteri > Cichliformes > Cichlidae > Copadichromis > Copadichromis virginalis. Next base: position 35,105,191 of record NC_140628.1, on the reverse strand, counting down.
GTCCAGATCTGATGAGCAAGTGGCAAATCCAATTGAGGGACTGCACATGCATATGGCAGCAACCTGTCAGTCATATGACAGGCCTGCTTTATTGCTGTTTTGGACCAGGATTTACAAAGTAAACTTCAAATTTTGTAATACTTTAAGCAACAACATGGGAAAACTCTTTCCCCAAAATAAAAACCTAAAAAAAAACAACTCCAAATTCAAACATCTGCCCTGTGCTGGCGACCACAGAATATTTCTACATGTCCAATATATGTACTGTACATGACTAAGAGCTGTTTCAGCAGCACGACGAACTTTACACAATATTTGGGAGGCAGTTTTAATGTTGTGGCTGACTGATTACTCCTTCAGCTTATCACACTAAATGAAAACAAACTAAAACAGACGAGAACGCAGGATTTCCAGATTTCAACAGACAAACAACATCAAAAGCGGGACTGAAGAACACCCTCACAAACAATTACCTGAAGCCATTTTTCTGTCGCTGTTGCTTAATGCACTCTGAGGAATTACTGCACCATTTTTACTTGATAAACCAAGAACACATGGTCCAGAAACAAATGGCAAAGCATTCATAAATGTGGTCAAAACTGCACAAGTACAGCATGGCGTTCAAATGCAGTATGGTTTTCAAACCAACAACAGAAGCTCAATACACTAATGTAATGTTCTCATTATATTCCGATTTAGTAGCTTTGATATATGACTCTAAACTGCACTGCATATTAAAGCAGTCTGTGTACAGTTCATTACATGATCTACAGATGAATTATAATCTTTCTGCGGTGCAACAGTGAGTGCTTCTCAGACCATCTATGACAGTTAGATATCAGCTTTTTCCACTGGGGAGCAAAACACCCAAACCGCCATGGAAAAGAAAGCTTTTATCTTCAAAAAAATATGGGGACATGACTACCTCATGGCTGAGCAAAAAATAAATAAATAAAAAACAATAAAAATGGATGGCCAGTGGGGGAGATGAAGGATTAATGACAGAGCTGCTGGATAGACAGGAGGATATTTACTTCCAAGCCACCTACATATCTTCAGCTTTATTAGAATAGCATCGGGGGAGGCAGCACAGGCTCCTTTCAGGTAAATGTCACTGCTTTCTTCGATGATACCGCAATTCCTCTCAGCCCACTGAAGCTGCCTCGTTGCCTCTTGGGAAGTCAAGGGCCTGTTTTGAATGCCACTCTCTGACCACGAGAGTGCTTGGTTTCCTCAATATGGGTCCGGTTATTTGTTTGTGTTTCAACTTGTGGCTGAGTGGAGATTTAAGTCCTTGTTTGGGAAGAGACACCAAAGGGACACGACCCCATTGTACGAGAAAAACACAAACCCACAAACTCAGGAGAAAAACAAGTGGGACGGAAAAAGAAGGGAATATGTTTCTGCTTTGCTGCTCTGTTTAAGTTTACCTGTATTTCACTCAGAATCATTATAATCAAAGAAACAAACTAGTTATGGTTGAATTATAGATATGATTTCGATGTTGGCTCGGCATACTTCTTAACTCATCTGGGCTGCACACTCTTATTAGACTTTTGAGATAGAAAAGGTTTGTGTTGACGATTGATTACAAGCAAATCATTCCCAATCGAGAGAAGAATGTCAAGCAAAAAAAAAAAAAAAAAACGTGCTGGGTATATGATTGGGTGGGGACAAGAGCAGAACGACCCCTGTACTGACCGGAGCAAGCATCAGCAAGATCAGACATTAACAGTGATTAAGTCCGACACAGCATGAGAGGGAGGAGCAGGGGTGGAGATGGGTTGTGAATCAGTGTGCAGCTTAAATGCCCTGAGTGAGATTTGCCAGTAGGATGCGTGCAAGTGCATCAGCTAAGCCTGCACTGTCAGCCTGTTCTGGGGTCAGCTCATCTGCCAAGACTATGTTCAATTTATAGAGAACATTTTGTTACTTCTTTATAATATGGGGGGGTTTGATTGGATTATGTGAACGAATGAAATTGCCAACATGATTTTAGCTTAAAATATTTCCTCTGAGCAGTCTGACATGGGACTTTGAGTGAATCACCTGCCAAAAAGATGTGCAAACAATCAGAGACCACAGAGCCAGGATGTTAGCATGTTTGTTGACATGCTCAGAATAAAATGTGACATTGTCACCTTTTTCCTGACGTTTGGATCAAGTGGTTTATCTGAGGATATTACAAAACTGGAACTATGATTTTGGTTTTCTATGATTTCTGGTTATGATACTACCATGGTACAACCAAAATTATTACAACTTTTTGCAAGGAACTTGTAATATTCTTGTTTTTCAAATGGATGCCTTGAAGACGGAGACCAATTTTCTGCCACCATTTGCAATTGGTGGCTGCTGTCAGGCACCAGCTTTGAAGACAGCAACTGATTGCAAGATAGGATGGAGTCAGTCTTCTATTAGTCTGTTTGTGATTGAAGGGGGTCAACTTGACAATTACATGCAATATTTTGTGACAATACAGCAATTAATAGTGATAAAGAAAATTGTAATTGCCATCTGTTTCAAATCTGTTGCTGTAAAATACACAGAAATTCACATTAACTGAATCATACGAAGTCCAGGCTCTGTAAACAGTGATGTTGTCTCTGCAGTTTTACCACAAACTGTTTGGCAATCTTGCTTTTATATCGAAATATAACTAGAATGCAGCAACTTGAGTTGGTTGCATTCTCAACTGCAATGAGATGCACTGCACTGATCACTGCAGACTGACTCTGATTGAGTGCAGCGTGTTAAATCTGTCTGCATGAATAAATTAGTCGGTAACTATTTGCAAACATTTATCAATCCCACCATGTATCCACAGGTTGAGGGCGTTGCATACTCAAACTCTAGTGTGACTGAGCTATTAGCGCCTCACATGAGTATACAGGGAAACCACATCTTTTCAGAGACTGAACTAATATCCATACGCCTTCGACCTCTAGCCTTTGATCCTGTCGCTCCCCATCACATTCCTTCCAAAAGTCAGTACATCACTGGTTGTTCCTGCATATGAACTGGGACTAGAATGAGTGTTTATTGATGGATACTGTAATATGTTATATGTACTTTGCAACAGTGAGGACATAATAGTTAATAATTTCACTGCAAAAACTGAGAATGCACACAAGAAAATGTACCAATTTTTTAAAAAAGGTCTTCATTTTTTTATCTCACTTTCTAATCTTTTCATAGCAGCACGTACCACTTTGATATACCAGGTCAAGGCAGATAATCAGAAAGATAACAGTCCTACGCAACATAAATCTATCACTGATCTGCTTACTCAGGACCATGCAAAAAGTACTCTGGTGGTTGAATGACAAAGCACTGCATCTAAAATATGCTGCGAGCCATTTCAATAGGGTGGAATAAAGCAGTGGGAATCCTCTTATCTTACTCTAAATAAAGTTTTTTGGATGAAGTGTAATCTCTAATCCTGCCGTGCCTCCTATATCAGTAATAGCCAAGCCAGTTCTTAGTATAAGCTCTGCCATTTAGATTAAACAAACTCTGGCATCTCTTTGGCATCTTTCTCCACTGGATGGATTGGCAATTTCTAAAAGCACAGCAGTCTGGAGCGGAGAGTAGTAGGGTAATATCTCTAAAGCCACAAAACAGATCAATGTGGGTCAAACGTGACACATTTTGCTGCAAATGCTTTGAAAAAAAAAAAATCAGGTACAATGTCATGGAGTGCTTTTGCTGAGCTCTGTGTCATTTCAATGACAGTAAAGTGCCGATCATTTGAGCCCGAGCTGTGTTCAGTCTTTTTCCACTGAGACTAAACGTAACTTTGAAAAATAGCTTCCATCCTCTTTCAGGCATAAAGATGCTGAGGCCACATGGCTGTTGTTGTTTCCACAAGCTGCTGAGTGCTCATTTTCTGATGGTTGCAGGGCGAGATGCACAACAGACACAATTACCCTCCATTTTCACTCTCACCCAACTGAAAAGGAAAACAAAAACAGGGGCATACTGAATTAAAATAAACCCCACTGGCACACTCTGTAATGAAAAATGAAATTCCCAAGGAAATTATCTTAATTTATATGCGTGGCCTAAATTTGTTGCCTGTTGCTAAGGAATTTTAACACTGGCTGGCCAATTATGGACCAGATCCTTGTCTGCCGTCAGGTGCTATGCTAATTAGGGTCATTGAGGGTCACGTTGTAATGCACTCGCTAAAATGAGGTGGGAGTCTCCAAGGGATATTCTCATTTGGGATGATGCCAGTCACTTTCCTGCTGCTATCACAGCTACAGCTATTTACTCAGACATTTGTTTGTTTCCGGCTTAATGAAAAGAAAACTGGTAGATATCATACAGGTACACAGGTATTAGCACATAGCTATTTGAGGCAAAGGATTTCCATGGCAGTACAGACACAACAGGCTCTAATTTAGATGTTGGAAAGGTTGTGGGGTTGATGCTGAGGTGATTTGAGGACATGAATCAATCAAGTATGCCAGTAAAACAGAATAAGAAGTTTAAAATGGGAAAATGTAGCCAAATCCATTGCACATGAATATAAATATAACCTTCCTAAGATGTCAGATGTGTTGCTTTAACAGACGATAAGGCTAGAGGGGAACTGTCTGCTTTTTTAGTGTTTCCATTTATCTCAAGGGGTTCCCCTTAAACTAATCTTCTCTTGTCTTTGGTTACCACTATCAGTTTGGCTAAAGGATTTTTTTTTGTTCTCCATGTAACGCCCTTGACATGCTGTAGTGAACTTGAGAACCTGTCACACCCGCTCTCCCTCAATTTCCTGGATGGCCTCTTCAGTGGGTCCACCATAATAGCAGGTGATTGTGGGAGAGCCAGTAACAACCCTGAGCGAGGATGACATCCTTCACTGCTGGCGGCTCTGTAAAAGGAGGAATGTATTCAGCTAACAATGGCCTGTCAGCAATAGTTGCCCTGCACCTGTGTCCTGAACAGTGACATGGGCGAGATGTGTTGACACACTGCAGCACGTCACAGAGCAGAAAACCAGAATAATCCCTATTGGATGATACCTTGTAGGACTAAACCTGCATTGGTTCTGGAAACTGACAGGTCATTAGAGAAGCAGGTCCAACAAATGTACAGGCCGATAGATGCTAGCATTCTCAAGAAAGGTACCTTGTATCAAGTAACTAAAGTAAAAAGCGAAATTAATATCCATGTATTAAAAGGCACTTTGTGTAAGAGAAATAAAAAAGAACAACTTGACTTTAGAAAAGATAATCGATAATCTGTCTGTGTTTCTTTCTACAAATTCCTCCTAGACCATCAGGGAATGAGCAACCAAACTTGGCACACAGGTACATCTTAGGCCCCTGAAGGTTCTTACCTGACATTACAACATCATGTTGCCTAGCAAACAGCTCGCAAGTAGCTAGTGCCCAAGAGATTTATGCACATTTTATATGTATAACACCTTATAAAAGGCATCATAGCATTTCTTTTTAACCACATTTAACATTTACTTTAGATCCACAAAATACTGAATTGTATATGATGCAATCACACCTAACAATGGGCTAAAACGGCCTAGTGTTAGCAATTTGTAGCACCCACAATACCTCATAAAAGTACTGTGTCATTTTAATTTCACAATAACATCTTATTTATATTTGCAAAAGCTGAATTATACATGTCTAGCAACCACTTAGAAATGTGCTATATTATCAGTTTTTAGTAATGAACATTTACAACACCCACTTTGTTTTTAACTTTGTTAAATGTCATTAAATCTACTAGTTCCCCCCCCCCTGCACAAACAATGCATCAAGATGGACATGTAGTTGTTTTATTATGTACGAAGAGTTCAAAGGTGTTACCAGGTCACTGGTCAATAGATGGGGATGCAGACCTATCCCCCCCCCCCCACACACACTTTGAAGGGAAATTGTAAATGAGTGAAGGGGAAAGCAAAGAGATGACAGTTGTGTTAACTGGCGTGGTTGATATAAAAATACTGGATCTGGCCAGTGGTGTCCACCCAGCCTCCAAGTAGACACCCCTATGGTATCAATATCAAAATCCTTGTCTTTCAAGCATCTGTTTTATGAGGGTGGTTAGTTAACAGCTCAGGAAACTTTTTAACTGTTGATGCTCTTTGAGGAGCATGTAGAGTAACAGGTGCCAAATCAGTATCCTGAAGAAGACCTACTGCTGCGCTTTTATGTGTATAAACTTTGTCCAGGCATAAGGTCTCAAAAGAAGCGATCTGTTGCTTAAAATGCAAATTTGAACAAGATTTTTCATTTTCTGATTGACTGTATTCACAAACACAAATGGCAAACAACATATAAGAGCAGCTAGTTGAGAGCTTGTGCATGTCTCAGTTGAGTTAACAGGCCTGTGACTGAGAGGCACATGCTGTGAAGTGTGACTTAACTTGATGAGGTAAGACGGCAGGTAATTGCGGATTGGCTTGATCAGGATCCAGAGGTGACGTAATCTGGAATCCGGGAAAGATTACCGGCGGCCAATCAGGAAAGGTAGAAGGTTGATCAAGAGTGATAAGATCAGGCTGTCAGATCAGACTGATAAATGAATTAACACCTGCTGGTGTACATTTTAAAGGTAAGCTTCACTTCTTTTTTTGTGCTTTTTATGAAACCGAAGCATTAAAAGCACTAACAAGTCATTATTATCTTGTTACAATGTGATGTCCTTCTGCTAAACTTTGGGTCCTACTGTAGCATTCGTATGGACATTACATTATGAGATGTACCACACCAAACCACTAAGGGCAAAGATACTCTGACCATGGCTACCTCTCCAAACAGGACAATGCACCCTGCTACAGCTAACACCACTTAGGAATACATAAAGATCCCAAAAGCATTGACTCCAAACATTCCAGATCCTAATCAAACTGAGCATCCATGGGACTCATAGACCTCTATATAAACGACTGCTGTAGCTACAGTGTCAGCACCAGTGTTGGTCAAGTTACTTGAAAAAAGTAATCAGTAACTAATTACTGATTACTTTCCCCCAAAAGTAATTCGTTACTTAGTTACTTAGTTACTTTTTAAAAAATGATTTACAACCTGAATAGGTAATAAAGCAATAGATCTTTCAGCCCAATTCTATTTTTTCTGCATAATCCATCATATAAAATGTAATCAAATGAAAAAGTCTCTTTTTGAAACTAGTTTTATTAGTTTTAATCTTTTAACTTTACGCATGAAGCAAACATTAAATTATATGCAACATTCTCTGACTGGAAGTAATTTGATTAAACCTATTTTCTGCACATTCCAGCACAGAAAATGAAATAGTTTTTTGTGTTTACAGTCACTCTTTCAAATAAATGCATGTAAATCACAGCAGAAAATAAATAAAATCAAAGACTCAGCGGTCCTGTTGCTCTATTTTCACCTGTATAGCAGGAGTGGGGCAGGCGGAGGTTTGCCCTGGTGCACATGTGTCGTAGTGGTCAGTGGAAGGATCTGGGAGTTTCACATTCCCGTGGCAGCGTACTGTCGGTGCTTGCTCAGAAGTTTAGGGGTTTTTTTCGTTGTAAAAAGAAGTTTTCTTCCCACGCAGTGAACAGCGGACACTAATGTTTTTGTCACTTTTTACAGATTCAAACTCAAAGTAAGGTCAGTACTTCCACGCTTTAAACGCTGCACGGTCATACTCTCTGCCGCACTTGTTATATTATTGTTGATCTGCACACAGCTGTTGCCACGAACATCACACTCGCTTACGTCATTGTCATGAGAGACTCTCGCAAAAAAAAAAAAAAATCACGGTTTTAGTAACGCAGTAAAGCGGCGTGCTTACGGGAGAGTAACAGTCATCTAATTACCTTTTCTGCAATAGTAATACCTTACTTTACTCGTTACTTGAAAAAAGTAATTGGATTACAGTAACACGTTACTTGTAACTGGTCAGCACCCATTGGTGTGTGAATTCCCACCTTTCCTCATCTTACACTTTGCTTTATCATCTTTTTTGCCATAATTTACAAAATGGGGATCATGTTGTACTGAGGTTTATTTTCCTGTTGACGTCCATACAAGTGGATTTCTTTTGCGACCGCTTTTGCAAACACTTTTGTCAACCAACTGCTTCTCTGATGGCGGCATCCAGCCATGCCACAAAACTGCTCAGGAACAGCTCAAGAAACATGACAATGAGCCACAAAAGCGCCAGAATAATCCCAATCCCTGGGGGCCCCACATCAAAACCTACAAGATCCAAAAATTCACCATGCCAAGCACCACAGGACACCCCAGATGTCCCATATCCATACACTGATGCATCAGAGCTGTTTGCCGGGTTGAGACAGATCACACAATATTAGGCAGGTGGTTTTAATGTTGTGGATAATTGATGCATTTAAGGATCCACTGGAACATTAACATGCATCAGTATCAAACCTCAAAGCCCTGTTTAAGGAGCACTTACAGTGAGGCAGATGCTCAAGATATCGAAATACTACAGTACATAATAATCCACCACCTGTAATTGCCTTGTCCTCAGGCAAACATGGGAGGTCTTGACAGTACAAACCTGGCAACCTTGTTGCTTCAACAACTGAGTATAATGAAGCACACACACTGTAACTGAATCGGGAAGATGCACCTGCTGCGGTGCGTGTTTGTGGAGGCAAGGATGGGTTGGGGGGGTTTATAATAGATAGATTGACATCCTGGTGTTGCCTCGTGACAATAAGTTTCTCTGAGATTTCATCATATTTCATTGTTTTATTGTTTGGGCTGTGGCTCTTAAAAAAGCAATGCAAAATATGGTCTGAGTGCTAGACAGGGAAACAAAGTGATAAAGATGCAGAGGAAGAAGTGTAGAAGGAGTGCACAGTTGTGAGAAAGTGACAGGGAGAAAATGGCGTGAAAACAGGATCTGAGACGAAGGCAAACTCCCAGCAAACACTCAGAGGCCCCAGAAAATCTGTGGTATGCCATTATCACCATCACCATCATCACTACCATCATCCTCATGGTGGCTATAATCATTTTCTTTTTTCCTTCAGCTATCCTAACGCCACCTGCAGAAATATCACTTGCAATTGCTGGAGGATCCTGTTGTCTCCATCTGCTTCATTTGAATAGTATTCTCCATGAAAAAAGAAAAAAAAAATCACCAATGAACTGTCTCACCTTCCAAAAGAGATACATCATATTTCCACAGAAGGCAATAAAAGCAATGCAGGCCCAATTCCCCACAGTTTTGAAGACAGGGGCTGTATTTCAGCTAGACTCATCAATATGCAAAACATCAGAGCATTGCTTGCCACAAGAATATTCCCTCCACTGCACACTCTGCAAGTGTGCACAAACATCATCGTATTTTGCGTTTCTTTTCTTAAAAAAATAAATAAATAACGGGAAAAACAACTTCCATTGAAAAAGTATGCAAATCTTGCACAAACATAATCACATTTTGATGAAAAGCACCAGGATCCAAAGCGGTAAATTGCCCTATGTGATTTTAATACTCTGCAGGCAATTGTCAAACCAAAGAGACTCAGAAGAAAGAACACTCCAGGGCTGAAATCAATGCACTACCTTTTATTTGGGAAGAAGTGAACAAACTCCCAACACTGGATTACATTTCAAAGCGCAGAGCCTAGAGCTTTCCAGTTGAGGAGCTTGTATAGTGTGGGAGAAAGGTGCTGTAGCGTGGGAGAGAGGCATAATCATTATGACCTACAGTAGGGTAGATGTAGGTTAAGTTAGTCCCTCTCTCTGCCTGCAGTGCTCACTCTGCCTTTCTCTTTCTCAAGTCTCTTCCCTGGGCTGTCTTTCCTGGGTTGTTAAATCCCTGCTCCTTTAATCTCCTTACTCAGCTACATCCTCTTTAAAGATGCAGAACCACGGGAGAGACGTGGGATACGTCAACTGGGGACTGGTGCTGAGCAAGGCGGGGCAGGACATGCAGAGTGGCGCCGTTTGAGTTTGAGAGAGATGACAAAGTTGTACCGGCATTGAGAAAATAAAAACTTTTCCAAACGTTGAATGAGAAGAGCACACCTTAAATCTCCTGAGCATCAAACTGGGAAATGAAGCGATCGTTATTTAATTTGTGCCTTAAAGGACGTCCTAGATGTTTTTAAAAATGACTGCAAAGGTTAATTTTTGCATCTGTTAGTAGTTATCGGTGTTAATCTGAACCTAGTGCACGATATGTACTCTAAAACCTTAGAGTAGTGCTCAGCATCAAGTATGGGGATCTAATTCACCACAGCACTCAATATTTAGATGTGTCTCTGATAGACATTTCAGTGCAGCTAGATTCAGTGTAGAGAACAAGCACGTGTAAAGATAAGAACTACTGTACCCACTCAATCTACAATCTTCTACACGCGTGAGCCTCAAAAACACACAACACCCTCATATTCAGAGCTGATTTTGTATCAGCAGCATCAAACCCGTTGCCAACCGCAATAGTGATGCAGTGCCTATCAATCATCTGCATGCTGTAAAACACAACAGCAACATTTCAATAACAGTGCATCACCTGAGACTCAGGGAGATGAAACTAATCGATTGAAAAATGGATCATAGTTGTCCTGCGTGCCACATGCGATTCAGTACGAAGAAGCGAGATTCTACTGTAGATTTCTGGGTCATTTTTCAAGTGTATGCATCTTTGAAGTTCAGCGGCGTAAACCTCAACGAAAAAAAAAAATTGAGACAGCCAAAGTGTGTCATCTGGAAGCCTTTTAGATCTCTGAAACCCAATAAGTCATGAGAACATTTCTGCACTAGATCTAAGAAGCTTTTATTTCCACCGATGCATGCATAGATTTAAAACGTGCCATAAAACGGTTATCACCCTGTTCATGCCACATTATCCACATATAATGAGATAGAAAACATTTACGATAAGATCTGACTGATTGTGCTGTTGGCGCAGCTACGGTATGTGACCTCCCACACTCAGAAGCAACACACTAATACATCAGCAGCTATCATAAACACTCCATATGTAAAGCAAAGGATCACATTTAATTTCTAATTAGTGGTTTAGCAGTACCTGTTTCCCAGAAGTAGACAGACTTCCCATCATCTGTCTGTGTGTGAGCCTCCCAGAAACCACACAACAGCAGCAATGCCACCAAATGGTACCAGCTCTCCTCTGTCCTTTTTTGGATGGCCCCTCCTGTACCCCTCCACCCCAGCCCCATGGTCCTCCACAGGATAAAAGTAAATCCACTCAGCTCGGAAGGCAGCGATGATGGAAAACAACAAAAAACTCGCTAGTCCAATAGGCAGAGTGAAGTGTGCTTCAGTTTGAGAGAAGGTGTGTGAGTAAGTGTGCGGGAGTGCAAGAGCGGGAAAAATAATGATGATCTTGTGCACAGTGTTCCTGCAGGAGTTGAGGGTCCAGTACTTGGTGTTGTGAAGGACAGGAGTGTAGTTTTGTTCCCAACTTGGCAGGATGGTCCCAGAGGGAGGCTGTCAGTGACGGGGACTGAGCTGCAGATGGATGGTACAGTCGTCCTCCTCCATCGTATCCGCTTCCTCTGCTGCCGCTGCTGCCTCTGTCCTCTGGCTGTGGAGCAGTGACAGTGGGCGAGTGTCTGCAGTGTTGTACGCCTCCCTCCCTCTCACTTGCTCTCGCTCACTCTCTCTCTTCCACTCCTATTCGCTCACTCATTTGCTCTTCTCCCTCCGCCACCCTGCGCTCGCTCTCTCCTTTTCTACTTCTGGCTTTTTCCTATTTTTCTCCCCTGCCCTCATCTTTTCTCATCTCGCTGCATTACTTTCCCTTTATTTTTACATTCTGCATCTCTAACAAGCTCATTCCTTGTTTTCTCTGCCTCAGTTTCTCCTTTTTCTCCCCTTATTTTCTTTCTCCTGCCTAGGGCACAAGGACAAATACTCCCTCCTCCACCTCCTCTTCCACGTGCAGTGCTGCAAGGCGACTGGAAACCAGCAGGGCTCACACTGGTCCGAGGAGCTCCCATAAGCAGTCCTCCCGGGATCAGAGAGACAAGCTGGGTTTAATCCAGAGCAAGAGTAAGTGGAAGGGGGGGGGAGCAAGGAGGAGCAAAACACTAAAGGAGAGTGGAAGCGAGCGCGTGAAAGATGAGGGCGAGGTGATAACTGTGGCCGTGTGAAAGGGCTGTGAAAGTGAAATTATAGAACAGATAAGTGGAATTACAGACTTTTATTACCCATTTTGTCAACAAAAATTAATGGAAATTACTGGATATATAAACATATTGGCTTTTTTAAATATACTCAATGTTAAAAATGTTTCGAGCAAGAGGAGCAATTATTATTTCCTTTTTCAAATTCATGTAGCGGCCAGGATATGAAGTTTTATTTATTTGTTTTCTGAAGATGGGACATGTAAGTGGGTATTTACAATGAGCAGTTTTATCAGCCATGGCTGAATAGACAAAGAAAAGGGCACCACCATGAGGAATTTCATCAGCAAAAAAAAAATCCAGGAAACATCACCTGAAGATACTGTTTGATTCATTTTAAAGGCACCATCCTCTGCTATGTCAGTGGAAGTTAAGGCTGCAATTATAAGTCGCTAACCTCCTGGTTCATAAAGACAAGTCTCACATACAATGTGGTGAGGTTTTACCTTTACAGAGAGGCGGTAGTGTTCATTTCCAGATCCATTCACTTTTTTCACTGTTCAAAATAATCCGTTTATCGTACAGTATCTTGGTGCAACCTCTTACTTTGTCCTCTCTACAGAATAAGCTGTTTTAACGTATCTTTAGGGCCACCCTCTGTTTTAATCCAAATCTCATCTGATTGGCTGTCACTGACAAAAATCAGGTTTCAACAGCAGGTTGGTGGGGCCTCTGTGCCCAAAGCCAGAGCTGTATTAAAGATATCCTCTCTGCCCAAGATCAAACAGAGCCAAGACTAAAAAAAGCTGTCTTTAATCGAGCATGTAGAGCAGTCTGAAACCTGAGCGTTTGACTTACAGAGACTACATTTACATAACACTGACCTCATTACTGTGAACTTTGGCCCTGTTTAATACGAGTACCCAGTACCCACTGTACCCAGAGTTGGTTGTAATTTTTTTAGTACATTACTGTACTGCCATGAATTCAATACTTATTACAGTTACAATTATGCCATTTGTCACATTACAAAGGTTCTTCCGTTATACAGAAATAACTGTGGCAGAAGGAAAGCGGTGAAGCAGCTTTTGAGGAGCGGACATTACTTTTATTTTTATTGCATAAGAGCACAATAGTAAAGTCCAAGCTGAAGCTAACCAAGAACCCAGAGTGATGTTAAAGCTGAGCACATGCAGACCCCAGCCCAGCAGCCAGAGCTGGATCTTTATCAGGTAACAAAGGCCCCAATGAGCAGTCAGGCTGCAGCCTCCATTTCTACCTGTTCATGTTTCTACAGTAGAATCACTGCAGCGATTGCTTTGAAGTCTTTGTGCTTTGCGTTGGTGTTGGTGTTGCTGTGTGACACTGTAGCTTAAGGTTTATAATGTTATCTGGTGATTATAAGACATTGCATTTCAGGTCATTTTATGCAGTAATGAGGAAGCGATGTAACAAATTACTTTCACCGCATTACTTGTAAGAAAAGCAATGACCCCAACACTGGTTGTATCATTGTATATATCAGCATAACACACACCTTGAGCACAACTGAGCTCTAAAAATTTGAGCCAGAAAGAACAAGACAAAAAACAACAGCAGCCTGCATGTACAAACCAAACATTACATTAATGTACCAAATTTGTGTTTTTAATTTTGTCTTCAAACAAAAAGATCATCTAAGTCAAGAAGAGTAAGCTGCTCCATCTCAGTTTACACAGATAATTATTCATAACTCATTTTCTCTTTACATGCTGTCAAAGTAGAAAAGTAAATATCTGTGTACCTTTCTGTCTAATGTATTAAACAAGAACAGGGATTACAGTGGAGGAAGAGGAAGTCTAGTGGCAAAAATGAAGAGGCAGAATTCATCCGTCATCTACTGTCTCAACCTCTGACAGTCTGACCTGGCTGAGACTGTGTCAGGACACCTGACTGACAGGCTTTGACCTGAGGACGGCCAACCTGTCATCCTAGTTTTAGCTCGTCTTTACTAGACCAAGGCAGCTGAGGGGGAGCATAAACCTAGTTAGTAGATTCACAAAGAGGCTGAGAGAAGAGTGACTCCCAGAATCGCCTAGTTCTTAAGACTGCATTGTTCCCCATTGGAAATAAGGACAGAAAAAGGCAATAAATACAAAAGCAGACGTTAAAAGCCTCCTTTAGAAAACTATTTCTGTTATGTGTATGGCTGTAACATCATTAGACTTTTTAAATTGTTCATTACATCAGTACAAAGAAATGGCACAGAGCAGTGACAATGTCTTTACAGTAAAGCTTATGTAAGGAGGCACCAAACAAGTAACTTTTGAGGGAGGAGTACTGCAGATTTTTCTGGTTATGGAACAGCGATCCACCTCTCACACAGACATTTCATGGAGAGTTTCTAGGTATTCTGAAACCTATGTATTGTCAAGGATGTCACCAGTTGTAATCTATGGGACACAGCTAATGAAGGCTGATTGGACAATTCTGTTCTCTCCATTAAAGTATAGATAAAAGATATAAAGTATGGAACAGGACAAACTAACATGATGGTTTTGTTTTATTTACTAGATAAACCAAACGCATATTAATTCAATAAAAAGCAAGCTTTCATTTCTGACGATGCCCAAATATGAAACTATTGAGCGATTTAACAGGGCAGCACACAGTGGAACATAAACAGACTGTGGTGAGAAGTTCATAACCACTCATCGTGACCATGAATTTCATGGTAATTTTGGGCTTTTAAAGACTTGGTTTTTTTTGAAGGGGGCTTGAATGGTTGTAGCATACATCTTTAATGACTTTAACAAACAAGGGTTTTATTTATTTCATTATTTTGTTATTTAATTATTTATTTTTCCACACAGGGTCAAGTATACATACAGGTTCAAATATATGCATACACACTTAAATATTTTACCAAGTGATTTTGAAGGTTCTGCTTTGTCTTTTTACTTGATAAGGCAAAAGCCTTTTAACTTCTCATTAATGGTCATGCTCGACAACAACTGGTAGTTTCTAAGAGCGTGTTTGACTGAAATACACAGCTGCCCACATGGACAAGCCAAATACTGTCAGGAGAAACGTTTTATGGTCATGTGAGACAAAGAGCTTTGTGCTAATGACAAGAGTGACACATATGGGAAAAAGAAAACTTTCACAAGACTGCATCTTAAAACTATGTACAACCTAATGGCGTCCACGTGAATTAAGAAGGTATGTAACAGCCAAGTGCTCCTAATCAAATGCACTTGATAAATTAATCATCTGCAAGCATAAGCACCTCTATAAAAGCAGAGGTTTTGGCAGGTGGTCTTGAGCTTTCAGGTGAGTGTTAACCCAATCCCACAGTCTTCCTAGGAATGGCTGTCCCAGGAAATTCGCCCTGTGGTCAGACTGTGCAATGCCCAGAGAGACGGGAACAAATAATAATAATAATAATAATAAAAAGATTTTTTAAAACCCAGCTCATGTCATCACCTCAGCTATACCCCAGATGCTGCAGGACTCAGCATGTTAAGTATTAAGGTTCATAACAGTACAATAAGAATAAGCCAGGAGAAAGCCTCTTCTCTATAAAAAGAACATGGTAGCACTACTTAGGTTTAGAGAGTTGCATCTGAATAAACCACAAGACATTTGGAACAATGTTCTTTGAACAGACAATACCAAAGTAGAGAGGTTTGACTATAATACACAGCTCCACATTTGGAGAAAACTAAAAACAGAAAATCAGTCCAAAAACCTCACAGCTGTGATTATGCAGCAAAACAAAATCTTAATTGAAACTCAATGAAACCAGGAATCAGAAACTTAAAACACCAAAACAGCAAATCAATTGAAGTAGGGAGCTAAAAAAACAACAACAACAAATTAATATAAACTACAAGCCAAATAAGTCCATAATAACTGAAGCTAAACATTAGTAGAATGATCATAAACCTCCTAAGACCCGAACTCTTCCACGGCATGCATTTTTAATCTCTCTTTGATATTTGGGCTGAATGGGACCTGATGAATGTAAAAACAAAGAATTACCAGATTTTCTTTTTTTTAACCTAATTTTTGTTTCTAAGAAAAATGAGAGCCACATATGAGGATATTCATTTAAAATTTCGATTGAACAGTAGCAGTATAATAATAATAATAATAATAATAATAATAATAATAATAATAATAAGAAGAAGAAGAAGAAGAAGAACTTTATTTATAAAGTGTTTTCAAACAAAGTGCTGTACAACTAAAGAGATGAATAAAATAAAAGCGATACATAGCAATACAGGTAAAAGACACAATACAAGTTAAAAACAATAAAAATTTAAAAACTAAAAGCCATAGAATTAAGACATGTAGGATAAGGTGAACAAATGTGTCTTCAACTTAGTTTTAAAATCCTCCACAGAGCATGCCTGCCGAATATCTTGAGGGAGGTTGTTCCACAGAAATGGGGCACGAAAGAAAAAGCACGCTCTCCAATTGTCTTTTTTCTGGCTCTAGGAACTTTTAGAAGGCCGGAGTCCTAAGATCGTAGAGCACGAGATGAAACATAAAGGTGTAAAAGGTCGGAGAGGTATGTAGGTGCCAATCCGTTTAAAGCCTTGTAGGTGAGCAGCAGGACCTTAAAATCTGCTCGAACCTGACAAGGTAGCCAATGCAGAGATCTCAGAACAGGGGTCCTGCTCAAATTTCCCAGTTTTTGTTAAAATGCGAGCAGCTGCATCTTGCACCATCTGTAGACCTCTAAAACTTTTCTTTGGTAGGCCAGAAAAAAGAGCATTGCAATATTCAATACGGGAAGACACAAATGCATGGACAAGAACCTCTGCAGTGTCGCTTGACAAAACTTGTCTGATTCTGGCTATGTTCCTCAAATGATGAAAGGCGGTCTTTGTTATCTCTTTTACATGAGATTCAAAGGAGAGCACCATGTTGAACCACACACCCAAGTTTTTTACCTTGTTCCTGCAATTTATGACACTGTCATCAATTTTCAAGATGAAATTTTGGGACAAGTGCTGAAATTTGTGTGGTCCAATGACCAAGAAATTATCCGATAACCAGCCCTTAATTGCAGATAAACAACATTCTAGTTTAGAGACTTCAACACAATTTCCAATGGTTAAAGCAACATAAAGCTGCAGGTCATCAGCGTAACAATGAAAGGTTACATTAAAAGAACGTAAAGGAACACCAAGAGGCAGCAGGTACATAGAAAACAGCAATGGTCCAAGTACGGAGCCCTGAGGGACCCCATGCCTCACTGCACAAGTCTCGGAAAAATCATTTTTAAAACTAACAGTCTGAGACCTCCCAAACAGGTAAGATCTCAGCCATGATAAAACATTTCCTGTAATTCCAATAAAATGTTCAAGCCTATCCAGTAAAATGCAGTGATCCACAGTGTCAAACGCAGCACTTAGATCCAGCAGTAATAAAACTGAAGTGCGATCATTGTCTGCATTTACCAGCAGATCATTTACCACTTTGACTAAAGTTGTTTCTGTGGAGTGATTCGGTTTCCAAGCCTGGAGAAATATTTCTAGTCTGGAAGATCTCCAGTGACGCTCTGCTTTTCTACAATTTCTTCTCAGGTTCAAGAGCTCCTCATTTAACCAAGGCATAGGGTTCGTTTTTTTTGACATTTCAACTTCCTTACGGGAGCAACAGAGTCCAGTAGTTCAAGAAGTGTATTATTAAGATTCGCAGTCAAGGTGTCCACACGTAACTCCTGGGTAAAAATAGGGTTCAACACATCAGGTAGATGTAATTTAACTCCAAGCAATGCTTCAGGGCTAATATAACCCCTCTCAGAAGCTGGAGATTTAGGGATTAAAATATCAAATAAAATTGCTGAGTGGTCTAGAATAGGTAAAACACAATTTTCAGTCATTGATACATTCAGCCCGTAGCCCAAGACAAGGTCTAGGGTGTGGCCCTTACGTGTTTGCCTAGACACAAATTGTGTGAAGTTTAAGGAATCAATTACATTTAAGAAATCTTTGACCAGGGCTTTATCCTCACAATACAGATGAATATTAAAGTCCCCCACTATAAGAATCCTTTCATAGTGAGTGATAAAACATGTCAAGAAGTCGGAAATAAACAAGTCATTATATTTAGGTGGACAATAGATGACTATAATTAGAACCACGGGACAGCCTAAAGTCAGGAGTTGGGGCTCAAATGAGGTAAAAACACCAGGACTTTGTATTAGTTTGCATTTAAAGCAGTCTTTGATGATAGAGGCTACCCTGCCTCCCCTCCCAGACAACCTGGGGGAGCTGAAGAAGCTGGCATCGGAGGGGCAAAGTTCCAGCAAGGGTGCCACTTCACCAGCGCGCAGCCATGTCTCAGTTAGGAGCATGACATCCAGCTTATGAGTACCAAAAAAGTTCCGAAGAACGTGAGTTTTATTTGATACAGATCTTGCGTTTAAGAGAGCTAATTTAACTCTCTGTCCATCCGTGGTAGCAGGCAGTATTTGTAGGTTGTTCATATTTGCTCCACCTCACATAGAACATAAAACATAAACATTGCAGAACCAAGAGATGGCGTGGGGATGGTGTTCGCTCTGTGTTGTAGCGTCCTAATGAGACCCAGTTTGTGCTCCAGTGGATGATGAGAGTCAAACCTTAAATACTGATTCGTATGCGTAGGTTTACAGTACACGTCAGCTTTTAGATGTCCCCCATTACTGATGGAAATCTCACAGTCTAAGAACCTGCTACTTTTCATATCCTCCCTGGTACATCTTTCGCCATCTTACAATGCTGTGATTGCAGCCATTCCCCAACTCTCTGTGAATGGTACTCATGGCCATTGATCAGTGGGCTTTGATCAGTGGGTTTTGGTCAGTGGTTGTTGATCAATGGTCATGAGAATTTGCATAATTATGATTAAGGAACTGACCTCCCAGCCCATTGTTCCTTCAGTGGGCTGGTTTCAGTCATTATGCCAATGTACTGTTTATAAGATTGGGGAAACCTACAGTCAGCTGAGACTGAAGAAGTCACTTGGATGAGTGACGAAACGTTTCTCCCACAAAACGCTACGTCCAGATGAACAGAATCAACTTTTGGAGATTTATTTACCTGGATGATTGAGCATGCATCAAGACGAAGACAAAAATTAACAACTTCAAGCACTAGAAAAGTCATTAAACACATTAAAAAAGAAGCAAAAACAAATTCAGCAAAATCCAAGACTATGACTATGTACGTCAGTATCATGGTAAAGAACCACTTGAGTGGCATTTTGCGAATTGATGTCCCACTCTGCTTTTAAGGGTAGGTAAGGTTAAGTCCCCAGATATCCAAAGGAGGTCAGAATACAAAGATTGGTCTATCAGGTCCCAGGAACCACGCTGAGATGGTTCAGTGATTTGGAGGGATGTCCAATCTAGACTGATATCTCTCTGTACGGTCATCTGGGGCACATCCACCTGGTTTAGGGACCCAGAACATGCTGGAGGGAAAAAATATCTAACCTCACTTAGCAGGCACTTATTGAAATTACCAAAGAAGATCTAAAGCATGAAGCAGAAGGATATTTAGGCTAACCTGCTTATCCTGAGGACATAACACTTGTGTGCCAACTCTCTTTGCTGAAGTTGCACAGAACAGTAATGAGATTTCAACGTGTAGTACAGTTATGTGAAAATGATGCAAAGCAATCAAAATTATCTATTCTTTGTGACAATGTTTGAATGGGAAAATATATTAGAAGATACCATAACTGATGATACTGACTAATACAGTAAATAACTAATAAAACGATCAAAATCTGTGTTAAAACCTCTTTCCGATATCAGACAAGAGGGATACACGATTATGGCCAAAATAATTATCACAGTTATTCTCATCCATTATTCACTGATTTTTTTCGCCTGCAACGTTTTACATACAGCATAGGTGGTGCCATTTATGTGCACACACACACACACACACACACACACACACACACACACACACACACACACACACACACAATGTGTTTTTAGACCTGTGGTCAGTGGTTTAGGGGGCACTCGATTTTTCTTTTGTTTCACAATTTTAAATTACTTGAATGCAGTTATTTTAAGCTGCAAATATTTTGCCTTTGTTTCTGGCATTAGACAATTGCTTCTACAAAGGTTTTCATTCTTTATTGACACTGAAGGTCATACTTCTTGGTTGTTTCTGTGCTTTGTGTTTTTGCTCTTTGACTGTAGTTAACGAGCGTATGGATTTGTATGTGTATGTGCTATTAATTTATGCAACTTATGATGAACTTATGTACTTCTGTCCTTCTTTGCCAGGACACTCTTGTGAAAAGAGATTTTTATTTTTCCTTGTTAAATAAAGGTTAAAAAATGTCTATTAGCATAGCATGCAATTTTAAAATCTTGGTAGGCTAAAATCGTGATCAAGTTTAAAATGTGATTAAATACGCAGGTGTAACTGATGGATATGGCTTGCCACCATGGTATTGTCAGCTCAAAGTGGCAAACTGTGGCTAAAAATGAAGCCATGGCATACACTGTAGTTCCACCATGGCTACTCGAGGTCTTTGCTTTGCTTTGAATATTTTTTATCTATATTATCTGAGCAATAACATAACAAGCTATAAGGTAGAGAGAGTCCATTTTAGCAATCTGTCATTTTGGAGTAATTCAGCAATTGGAGTCTGCAAACCAGGCCTGCTCCGATCAGCCAACAACTCAGCACTCCACCCTCTCACTCAAATATGGTAACATGGTGTTCCAAAAAGTCCAGAAACCCGTGGCTGATGTGTAAGTTCATGGTTATGTCCATCTTTTATATACAGTCTATGGTCAGCTGGTAGCAGGCCTTAGAGGAATGCACATCGGTCTGACTGACAACCAAGAGGTGGTGAGAAAATCAATAAATAGAGCTTGTATAGATGCACAGACAGGTCTTTGTAAGGCATCCTGCCCCATAAGCCCTGTGTTATCTTGAAACATGTCAAAAGAAAACATTTCTGCATAGTCACAGACTAAATGTTGCATCCTATGTATAGATTTTTCTCACAAATAATATCTGGATGTAACAACACTGTAATCAGCATTTAAATTAGCAACTGAAATTTATTAAATACATTTCACAGTTATTCCAACTAATTACAATTAAATTGAGTTTATACTTGAGACTAGTATATAAATAGAACTAGTTGTTGCCCAACACTATCATATCACTTATTTGAGTATAGGATGCATGTAAACATATATAGCACAACAATTGTTACCTGGTTTAAGAAGAAGAAGTAAAACCTAGTCTAGTCTATTTACCACAAGGAATAATGACACTTGAGCTGTCTGCTCCTGTTTGCCAGATAAGAGCCACAAAAATGCAACATTTCAACCAGGAATTAACTAAATACAATGATTTTCCACATTATGGTCTACAGTATGTTTCTTTTTCTCCGTCTGCTTGAGTTAAAGACATTTTTTTCAGTGCATGATAAATGTCAAATCTTAGCAGATAGTGGGACACATGACAGGGAACTTTAGGGGACAGTGCAATGACTTTTATTGTACTCAAGTTACATAGAGTAGACTTTTAGGTGTTTAAAATAAGTTGACAGCATAACAGTAGTGTTCAAAGTGTCAGCTATGACGTAGCCCCTGTCACTGCTATTGCCATTAAATGTCAGCTGTGAGCTGCGCAGTGGAATCAGTCAGCCAGATGGAGAAAAACAGATAAGATGGGGCAGATGTGTGTGAAACTGGCAGGCTGGAAATTCACCACCAGCCACCACCTAAAGGCTGCCAGACTAATCTTCATCAGTAAATGACAAATGCATCTACTCTACAAATCAGATCTGTCATTTATCTAATTACTGACGGGCCATCCTTCCATCAAAAAATCTCATTTGTAAAGTAGACAGAGTAGTGAAAGTAGCAACCTTTATCTCCAATCCACCCTCACAAAAAAAAAAAAAAACAGCCTGCAGAAAGTAATCACAGGAAAACAGCAGCCCAGCAGTCTGACAACACATGGCTCAACACATCGTATCACAACACAATCAACACTTAGCTTCAGTAACTTGCCAAGGACAGACGCTGACTGAAATTTGAATGGCTTGTCAGACCATTATCTAGCTGCCAACTTCAATCGAGGCGTGCCTTTAAAAGACGCTGGATTCCCCCCTCCATTCATCAATAATGGCTGTCCTTATTTGAGACTTCTTTTCAATGACTGACATTAAAATAATGCACGGTGTGTCCTTACTTCATTTTTCTATAGGTCTATTTGGTCAAGGCTCTGCTGTCATGAGAAAACAATAGCAGGCATCTATGTAGTTCTCTCTGAATACAAATGATTCTTTATGATGCTGGTGGGTTTGGGGTTAAGTTCGTTCAGAGCTCTTGGTCAGATGTGGGTAGGCATGAGAATTCGATTCTTTTATCAATTCTCATTGGCTCCCCTTTACGAGTCATCACAAAGACTTTGCAGCATATCAAAGACATTACATTTCTGCAAATTAATTGCATGCTGTGTGGTCAAATGTTTGTGCATGGAGGTATTTCCCCTCTTTGTTGTGATCAGTGTTGGGGTCAAAAGTAGTAATGTGCAAGTACACAGTAGTAATTATTCAGCAATATGGTAGCTGCCAAAACATTCCAACATGTAGGTAACATGTTGGAATGTTTTGACAGCTGCCATAGTAGTTTTTTGGGCCAAAGTTTCAATACGAGAGTGGATTTATCAGCTAATGCTAGTTAGCTTGGTTAGCAAATACAATACTCACCAAATCTGGAACTCAACCTTCCTGGATGATCTATCTTGCATCAAGACATGATGTTTTATATATATATTATCCATTACAAATGATAATATAGGTAAAAAACAATCTCACATTGACTTACATCAGGGGTGGGCAATTCCAGGCCCTAAGGGCCGGTGTCCCTGCAGGTTTTAGATGTGTCCTTGAACCAACACATCTGATTTAAATGGCTAAATTAGCTCCTCAACATGTCCTGAAGTTCTCCAGAGGCCTGGTAATGAACTAATCATGTGATTCAGGTGTGTTGACCCAAGGTGAGATCTAAAACCTGCAGAACACTGGCCCTCGGGGCCTGGAATTGCCCACCCCTGACTTACATTATACATTTATAAATATAGAATTATTTAAGCTTTTTGTTTGTTTTTTAAGCAGTCACGGATTAATTTGATTTTCACTTCGTTTGCTTCCTCTTTAGCACTGGACCTTAACTGATTAGGTTCTGAAACTAAGAGGTTCTTTGTTAGACTAGACACTGAAGACCACCTGATTAGGTTTGTTTTCTAAAAACTACCTTGTTAGATTAATGGAAAGAAGGTGGTTTAGGTTAAAGCATGCCTCATTTACATCAGTAACCCTGTACTGAAAATGTTGGCAGTGACAGCGCTGTCTCACAGATGCTATTAATGTGGTGCATCATGTACCTTTGATGGCAGTACCCTTTCATGTAACTGAGACACACCACCTGCTTTGATAAAACAGCATTGGACACCCCAGGAATGGGGAACAGTGAGGAATTATGCTGTTTGAGGCACGTTTATTATGAGACATTTGTAATTATTTGTTTTGACATATAAATTTTGAAACTGACCCAAAATATATCTTTTTAAAAAAAAAAAAAAACAAAGAGCATAAAACGTTGCTTTTTTCTAAACATACTGAGTTTTCAATACCAAAAAGATACATTTTTGACAGAATGTCCCTTTAAAACAAAAACAGAGCGCACATGGTGTACTTTAATGTTCTTCCAAAGCAAAATGAGAAGGCAAAATGAGAAGCAATAACAGAACTGCATGAGTAAGAGACTGAAGCCATTATGAATAAATCCAGCATTCACAATAATTCCCCTTTCAGTTAGATGAGGTATTTTTGTCATAATTTCTTCACTCAAGGCTGTTATCATATGTTCTAGTGTCATCTAAAGAACTAACCACTGTTTGAGTAATTTTTTGATGAAGCCTTTTTTATTCCTATCATCTTGTCAGGTATTATGGACAAATTGCACCATCCGGTTCTTATAACTGTAAAATAATTGAAATAACTTAGATAATCAAAATAATAATAGACAATTTGTTCTGCATAAACCTGTTTTTCTAGATAAGAAGGGCACATGGAATCAAAGGAGACCTATAATAATTTTCCTTATTTTCTGACATATGTATAATAATATATGGTGGACATTCACATTAAACCAAAGCTTAAAATGTAAGTAATCACCATGAGCCAATCAGGATAATGTTGGTTTAAAGAGAGAGGCACTAAACATGCTTGTTTTAGTCAGAAGATGAACTGAGGTGCTGAGGGTCCAGTGTGAGATAAATAAAGATTTTTCAAAAAAGGGGAACCATATAATCTAATCTTGAAGAGTCCAAAAATAAATATATGGAATTAGAAATGAGCATATTTGGTTCCCATATAAAGCAGCTTATTCTGTACACATGTTACTGTGCCTGCATCTGAAATTAAATATATTGACACGGTATATTTATATAATGTACACCCACATACAAAAATCACTTGTGTGCATGTTTATGGCCATCCGTAGGCTTAATGTGGCAGATTTTTGCATGAGGTGCTCCTGACGTGACAGGTGCACACTGCATTTTTTTTTTATATAGTGGTTCTTTTATCTTAAACTCAATATTAAATGTATTTATAAGTTAACATTTATTTATATCAATGTATATAAATTATAATTATAATAATTGATATAAATCCATAAAATAATTACTTCTAATCCACATATGGAAATAATTTGGCAAAATGTGCATTACTCTCAGATCACACAATACTTTTCTACAACAGACTACCTTATTCAAGCTGTATTGTTCAATCTGCTGTTAATTCACCATTAACTCAGTGTTTCTTAAAGTTATGTTTAATTATTCCTACAGTATTTGTCTCAACACCGTTTCCTTATCAGGATTTGGGGTTTTCCTCAAGAGAAAGCACTGAAAAGAAAGCATCAGTACTGAGGCCACGTGTGCGGGTGGGTGATTATATTTATTTGCAATATAAGGCTTACTGCATGCGATATAAATTTGGAAAAAAAAAACACGTGTAACACATTTCTTTATAGGTGTTTTCTTTTATGATTTAATTGCAGGTATAATTTATTCTGTGAGGAGATAAATATGTTTTTTAATTGTGGAAACTCAGCCTGCCCCTTGCTGCAATTTGACAAGCAGCAGGTATACGTGGAGAAGAGAGGAGATGATTGAGATAATGGCAGAGAAAATAAAATCTCTCAGCAAGAGATTACAACTATTAAAATTGATTTATCAAAAACAATGCACCAAAAAAATATTGTTGCACTTCTGGTAGTGAAAAATCATTACTCGAGGAGTCCATGCAGCAGGTTATTTGGGAATCAGGGTGAAGTACAAGATGAGGATTTTCATAACAGTATGACATCATCAGGTTACAGACCCCCGTCAGTACAAATGCTTGATGGACCCTCGCCAGCTTGTTTTGAGGATCAGACTTTTTTTTTCCTTTCTTCAGTAATCAGATATATCATACAGGAATGTGTGCATACATGTCTACAGAGTAGTTCAAAATTGTGAGACACTACAGTCCAATTTCACTAAAACCTTTAAAGTACCTTATATTAAATGGAAAATTAAGCTGTCAGAGCTTCATTAAAATAGCTTCAATCAAACAGACTAAAAATGATGCTGAAACTAAAGTGAAACTTTCCAAAAGTAAAGATTAAACTCAGATCACAAGCTGACATTAAAGTCAATTATAAACAAAATAAAAGTGAAAACTAACTGGAAAATAACTGATTTAGAAATGAAAATCAATTACTATTTGGGATTATAAATTAAAGCAGTACTTTTTAAACTTTTTTGTTAGGTCCCCAACCGACCGGTACCAGTCCGTGAGTCGTTTGGTACCGGGCCACGAGAGTTGAGGCTCGGGTGTGAAATGTATGGTTTTCAGGGTTTTTATCGTTAACTCTGTTTCCCTGGGTCTTTTCCCGTGTTGTAGTTGTGTGTCTTATTTTGAAAGAAATATTTTCACGCTACCATAGCGACCAGAGAGCATGATGTTACTCTCAATGTTGTTGCCGTATTTTAGGAGGACGCTGCTAATAAAGTTACACAATTACACAGTGAATTTGCATTTATTATTATATTTACAAAATACCACAGTTTTTGTCTTGGTCGTATCATTTTATTTTGTTGTATTTATCTGCGACACCTTAAAGGCTGGTCCGTGAAAATATTGTCTGACATTAAAGCTGTCGGTGGCGCAAAAAAGGTTGGGGACCGCTACTCTAGACCATTACACGACCAGCAGCCTGATGTTGTGTTCATAAGACAAAGCGTTATACAAATAGAGGCCATAACAGGCAGAAAGGATCCATGCTTTCACCTTGTTTACTCCAAATTTGGACCCTACCATCTGAAAAAATCTAGACTCAGTAGATCAGGCAAAAGTTTTTCAGTTTTCTCTTATTCAGTTTAGGTGATTCTGTATGAAGCCTCTGTAGTGTCAGTTTCCAGTTCTTAGATGATGAGAGTGGCACCTGGTGTGGTGTTCAACTGGTTGTGTGCTCAGAGATGCTCTTCCAGATACCTTGGTGGTAACAAGGGGTTATTTGAGTTACTGCTGCCTTCCTATCACCGCAAAGCAATCGGCCCATTCTCCTTTGGCATGAACAAAGCGATTTTTCACCCAGAGATTCGCTTCCCTCTGGATATTTTTTTCTGATCTTTCTCTATATAAAATAAAGATCTTTGTGTGGAAACCAGTAGATCAGAGGTTTCTCTAATACTCAGATCATCCATTCTGGTTCCAACCATGTCCAATTCAGAGTCACTTATCATTCTGATATTAACTTCAGCAGGTCATTGATACAATGTTTAAATACCTTAATGCGTTGATTTGACTGGCTGATTAGATGGTTGCATTAACGAGGAGTTAAACAGGTAACCAAATAGAGAGGGCGCTGAGTGTAACTGGTAGCCACTAAGCACTTACTGAGGCAATAACGCAGATTTTAAAAAACACAGTAACGGAGGAATAGACTGAATTCAGCTGTTGCCATGAGCTGGTGCAAAATTTTAATACCAGAAAATCTTATTAGGATATCAATCAACATAGTTTCATTTAATTATTGATCAAGATATTAAATTTTAGCTGTGCATAGATTTTAATCAAATTATGCACAGATTTAATTACATTTTTCAAGAAATAATAACATTCCTGGGTGCTACAATCCAATATTTGGAAAAATCTAACAGTACAAAGGTGGCTTTGATCAGACCATCAGTTCTAACTGTTAACATTTTAATGAATGATAAAAATGAAAAACAAAGGCAATAGATTTAAAAGCTGAAGCTTGAATATGTGTTTGTTTTAAAATAGGTTGATTACTTTATTTGTAAATTTCAAAAAACACTATTTTATAACTATTTTATAACTATTTTTATAAATTACAAACCCCCCCTCCGCCCACTTCTCAGAAGATAAAAGGTAATACATCTGAGTCTTCGTTGTCTTGGAGATATTTAATATCCAAAATGCCATGAGGTAATATTAAAGATATTAATATCACCTAGTGACATTTTTCTAAAATAAGTAAGCGTTTTAGATGATTAAAGCTGATTTTCAGGCTGGAGTGCTTAAAGGTTACTGGTTTTAATACACCTCAGCTGTGTAGCGTGAAATTAGAGCATTATTATGGTGAATTTGGGTTTGTTTACATCCACAAACAGAATACATTTATATGCCAACAAAAAATTATCTAGGTTATGCAAATAAGTATTCCTGCATTACAGAATTGTCCTGTCTATCAATGGGGTTTCATCCTCTCAGTCAACATCTTGCAGAGTTGGGAAAACAGCCTCCAACTGAGTACAAACCGAAGGGCAGAGAAAATGGACTTTCTATAAGTATAGTTATTAGTGCTAATCTCTGTGTTTTCGCTGACACTGAAACATGCCTATAATGCTGTGCTAAGCAAGTATTCAGAGCTGGTCAGCCATTTAATCTTCTTATCTGAGTTGTATTTGAGTCAGAACAGTTTATTGCCTGAAGAAGGAGACAAATGAGGCTGATCACAACAAGAAAGTCTGCAGCAATCCAAACGGTTTTAGGATCCATCTTGTCAGGATTGCTTTTTTGGAGAAGTAATTAGTTACTAATTACTTTTTTCAAGTAACGTGACCAACACTGGTGACTTGGACTGACTGGAATCACTCATTTGGTAGCGAGAGTTTATAATTAAGAGCTGTTTATTTATAAATACCAAGAGATTTCCTTCACATATCCAATCAATTAGTTGACAGGTTGTAGTGGTTATATTACTGTATCAGTTTTCTAAGTGCCTCGTCATATTCAATAGTGTTAAATATCTATCCCACATAACTCTTTTTGGAGGAGCAAATGGTAAAAACATTTGTCATAATTTCTCAAAGTTGACAGGTTTTATATCACAATTAGTCCAAAATTTCTTTCCTTAAAAAGAAAAAAATAACTATCATTGATGTGCAGAATGAGTTTTACTTTATATTTTATATTTTCCCTAATATCCTGAATTACAGCAAACAATGTTTAAAAACCTTATGTTTCTGAATAGATATGTTGGGTAGTTAATTAAATTTCTGATAATGTTTTTGCATTTTCTGACAATTACAGGTCGAATAACACTAGAGATAAATACTGCATGCAAGCTTATATTACCTGCAAACAGTTAGATATCAGATGTTTGCCACTTGTTTGGTTTGATTTGTTTGTCTTGGATTGAGTGGGGTGTGTGTAATATTAAATATTATATATGTTTTTGGTTAGTTTTTCCATTTTATTTGTTATTTGATTTTATTGGTTAGTTTTATGTTTATGTTTGCATACTGACGTTGTCATTAGCTGATCATCAGATAATGGTGGTGGTAAACATGCCACAATGTTTGCAGATATGTGTGTTTGGATTGCTTGCTAGAAGATCAGACTCAATATTAATAATATTTATTCATGAACTTATTAATTGATCATGTATCGACTAAGAAACCATCTTAAACATTGGTCTGAAATGTGCACAGACTGATTAAAAAAAAGGATTTTGGCCTCTAAAGCTAATTTTCCCATAAAAAACAACTGTGTGTGTGTCGGGGGGGGGGGGGTAATTTTTATGTAACTCACCCATTTAAATTTACTTAAGGCTACTCAATGCATTATTAAGCATTTAGTTGAACTAAAAAACACTACCAGGCAGGGATTTCAAAGTTAAGGGAAGTGCATAACGTTAAAGCCCACACAAAGAAACATAAAATTAAAAAAAAAACTACC
Organism: Copadichromis virginalis; assembly: GCF_057382275.1. Lineage (NCBI taxonomy): Eukaryota > Metazoa > Chordata > Actinopteri > Cichliformes > Cichlidae > Copadichromis > Copadichromis virginalis. Next base: position 35,075,841 of record NC_140628.1, on the reverse strand, counting down.
ACCAAAAAAAAGATCCACCCAGCATGTTTTGCTTCCAAGGAGCCAGACACTTTTGTAATGTTTTAAAATGGTGTAGAGCAATAGTTTTCCAGGCTTTGTCTTTGTTTTTTTTTTGAACATTGGCTGCTTTTTCATTCATTTTCAGCCCAGTCTTTCCAGTATTTTTTTTAAATCACTTAACACAGACCTATGACTGGATGCACACTGGATGAACCAGGGTATGAACGTATTTGTATCTTTAGACACTTTATTACAGCCTGACGCAAAGCATGTAATTTGTTATTTGCACAGACAACACAGTTTGATCAACAAGATGATTCCCAAAGAGCCATTACCCAAACACTTTGGCATACATCAAAGTTCATTGCATATCTGCACATACCTACCATGGATTTACCTCCCCAAAACACAAGTCTCAACATTATTGAATGAGTGTGGAATCATCTTGACAGAGAACGGAATAAAAAGCAGCCAAACTCTTAAGAAGAAGAGCTTTGAATGTCCTTCAAGAAGTCTGGGGAGCTATTCCTGAAGCCTGCTTAAAAATTACAAGAAAGTGTGCCTCCTACACAGCCTGAAAGTCCAAGTTCACGCTGTGTTAGAGAATAAAGGTGGCCATACCAAATATTGTTTTTCAAACTTTTTCAAAATGAACAAACTCTGTTTTTGTCTTATATAGTATGTTGTCATGTTTTTTTGCACATTTTTTTTAATTTTACTAGATTTTCCTAGCAAAATATAAATAAATAACAAGAGGCTCAAGTATGACGGACTATTAGTGTAATAAATGTGGGCTATAGATGCCTGTGATTTATATATATATATATATATATATATATATATATATATATATATATATATATATATATATATATATATATATATTTAGGTATGGTATTTTGTTTTGTTTTTTTAAAACATATGAGCTCTTGCCAAAAATACTGCACTGCTATATGTTTTTTTTGTTGTTTTTTTTGTTTCGTTTCGTTTTTTTTGTCCCGTTTGGATCTATAGCCATCAGAATTGTTGTCTGAAGGCCAAGAAAGGTGCCAAGCGGATTTACTTTACCAATTGGATCATCATGGCCTTGCCATATTGGTCCATTTGATTGACCTTCATTATAATTATGTATTTATTTTATTTTATTTTCGGGACAGACATGACTGGGGGATCGGACAGTGAGAAAGAATTAAAGAAAGAGAGGAAAAGAAAGAAAAAGAGGGGAGAAGAGATGGTGAGAAAGGGGGAAAAAATAAAGCAACCCCCCCCCCCCCCCCCCCAAAAAAAAAAAAGAAAAAAAACACCTGGATCACCTGTATGGGGATAAGAAAAAACAGAACAGAAAACAAATAAAAAAGAGCAACAAATAAATACAACACAATCACAATAAACTAGCTAACAGTAGATAACAGTAGATACTAAGTATTACATGTTATTGTGCAGTATGCAAGATCGACAGCGCACAATGTGCTTTGAGGTAGCAGCCAAGAAAGGTGAAGTTTGTGTCTGTGAACACCCGTGTGTACACCTGTGTGCACACAGTTGTGCATCAGCATGCTTGTATTCAAAAGGTTTCTCCATGTAACGATCAGCTAGGGAGTGTGGGGAGCCATAGCCCCATTCCCCAGGGAATGAAGCAGGTATGGAGGAGATCCAGGCCCCAGACATCCAGAGGCCCCAGAATACAAGGACCCAAGGAGGACCACCAGGGGGGCAACCGTGCCACCCTACTGGGAAGAGCTGAAGGAGAGCCCCAAACGAGAGGTCACCCAGCAGCCACGGAGCCAGAGCGGGTTGCAGTGACGTGCCCACGGGCTCTGCACTGCTATATGTTAATATGAACTCAATTTTATCATTTGGTGCCTTTCACCTAATGTTGCTCAAGTACTCACTGTGGTTTATAAGAACTGGATATTTACATTTTGTTTTAATTATTGGTGTTAATTCAAATTAAATTTTGTATTACCATTGAATTACCACTGCAAATTACCAATTCACCTGGCTTATCGAGCTAGCGTTAGCTGATAACTTCCCAATTTGACCCTCTTGTCCAAACATGATTACGTCAAGTATAGAAAAAAGAAAAAAAGACAGCAATGCCCAAAATAGCAACTGATGTCAGACAAAGACACAAACTCTGTGGTTTGTTACACCAAAGTTCATCTCACAAGAACAACTGACAATCACGTATACCGATTTAAGAAACTACACAAAGATTCATCTCATTATTTTTATTATTATCTACTCCAGTCCAGGGTAGATTTTGTGTGGGTGATAGCATGACTCACAAAGCAGAGGACAGTGACAGTGACATCAAGGCTTATGTCAAACGCTGCAGCAAGGCTAGGGCTCCCTTAAAGCTGGGCCTGGAGACGATGACTCAGGAAGCGGAGACGGGACACAATGTAAGAACACTTTGAATTGTCAGAATACGGTTAACTCTGAAATTCATAACCATGATGCAGTATGTGGCACAAGGCATGAGTGCATCACTTGTGACACAATGAGATCAGTTTACATCACCGACTGAAAGACAGAAACGAGCTCTGGGATGTGAACTTGAATACTCTCAGCTTTGTTTTAGCAGCTCTGAGTGGAAACGCAATAATGAAACACAATAACAAAAAGTCTTTCAGTGAAGTTATTATTGCAAACCAGCTCAGTAAGCTGCACCACAGTCTATTGCCAGCATTAGAAGCTGAATACACTTATATCTCTTTTCAAATTTAAAGTAATTGAAACTAACTAATTGTGCTGATTATTTTATTGGAAAAGCAAGAATTTTTGTTTCTGTTTTGTTTGGTAGAAAATTAATTCAGTCAAATCTGGTATTCATTTTTATAAAAGTTTATATTTGGCAGCAACAGGCATCAGTGGCAACAGACCTTTTAATTTAGTTGAGGTGAGGCGGGACGCAAAGAAAATGTGCAGCTGATGTGGACAGGCCAAAGAAGCTTAAAAAGAGCACCTTAGATGAGATTAATCAATTGGATGTATAGACAGCTGAGCCATCAGCTGATGAGGCTGGCATTGTGATCGCCTGATCTGCTGGGATTTGTTGACTGCCTGAACAAACACTAAGCTCCATTTATGTCTTTGTGTCTGATATTATGAACATTTTGAATGGTTTATGTTAATGAGTAATGTCTACATAGCTGCTTTGGCACTTGTGTTTTGATATTGTCACTCCCACCAGGGATAAAAACAGACTGGGAGAATAATAATTCCCTGTGGGTGAGCTGAGACTCCTACCCGTCAGCTGCAATCCTATATAAGCAGCAGCCACAATAACAATAAGTAGCAGCAAGTGACTGCTAATATTACATCTAATTTTTGCTTCAGCACCACAAAAGGACACATTCAGCACTGTAGATAAAGACATCGTTCTACGTAAAGTTAGATTCAGAGTTTCAGTTGGTTTATTGTATTTCCTTTGTTGGTTTCCTGGCCTTTGCTTCCTTCGGTAGATTATTCACCCATCTGTGTGACCTTTTAAGCAAACTTTCCAATACAATATGCTCAGTAAGACATCTGTTCAGCAAATCAGCTAGAGCTGACACTACTTAAAGCCATGTCATTGTTGTGAAGATAAGATATGAAACTTCTTTTTTTTTTTTTTTTTTTTTCTTTTTTTTTTTCTAAATGACATCAGAAACAGCAGTATGCGACATTACGTGATGGCAGAGCTTCAGTTCATCCTTTGTCTTTTTTTTTTTTTTTTTTTTTAATAAATAGGACAGGGGGAATGAACGAGAGAAAGAGGGGGAGAGAAAGAAAGAAAACCAAAGGGGAGAAGAGACGGTGAGAAGGGGGGGGAAGAGAGAGAAAAAAAAAAAGAACTCCTGGGTCACCTGTATGGAGAAAAAAAACAAAAAAAAAAAACAAAAAAAACAAACAGAGGAGACAGCAAACAACAAAGAGCAACATAATAATAGAGAAAACAAAGCACCATCACAATAAACTAGCTAGTCATAGATATCAATATTTACTAAATAATAAACGATATTGTGCAGCACGCAAGATAGACAGCGCACAGTGTGCTTTGAGGCAGCAGCCAAGAAAGCTTTAGTCCGCGTCTGTGAATACCCATGTGTGCATACCTGTGTGGATCAGCATGCTTGCATTCCAAAGGTTTCTCCATGTAATGATCTGCTAGGGAGTGTGGGGGGGCCACAGCCCCGTCCTCCAGGGTGTGAAGCGGGTATGGAGGAGATCAAAACTCCAGACATCCAGAGGCCCCCAGAACACAAGAGACCATGGAAGACCAACAGAGGGGCAGCCGCGCCACTGTTCCAATAAGAGCTGAGGAGAGTCCCAGATGAGGGCTCGCCCAGCAGCCGCGGAGCAGAAGTCAGGGGGAGTTGCAGTGACGCGCCCGTGAGCTCCGCCGGCCCCCAGCTGTGCCTGAGTGACCGAGCCCCAGGCCGAGAGGCCGGGGGCACCCCACCTCCAAAGGGGCCCGAGCGAGCCCCAGGCCCCAGGCCCCGACAAGCGGCCGCCAAGGAGTGAGCCGGTGTGTACCCGGACGCCCACCCCCAGACACAAAGAACCACCAACACACCGACACCTGAGGGAGTCCGCCACCGGCAGGGGAAGTGGTGGTGGGTGGAGATAGGCCTCCAAACCTTGGAGGGCCTGAGGTGTCCCCAGAGAGGTGGCGTCTGATACCCAACCTGACATATAGACACAGACATACAGGCACACACAGACACAAACATCCATTCCCACCCTCATACTCTCATATGCACTCACTCCACACTCAACCAACGTGGAGACAGACATAAAGAGACGCTGTACACACAATCACACTCCCCAAGCGTACTCTACAAACCGGGTCTAGGTACCCTTGCCCCTGGAGGGGGGAATTGCACCCAGACCCAGGTGGTGTTACCCTTTTCCCTGCGGTGGGGAGAGGCAGACCACCCCGACTCCTACCCGTCAGCTGCAATCCTATATAAGCAGCAGCCACAATAACAATAAGTAGCAGCAAGTGACTGCTAATATTACATCTAATTTTTGCTTCAGCACCACAAAAGGACACGTTCAGCACTGTAGATAAAGACATCGTTCTACGTAAAGTTAGATTCAGAGTTTCAGTTGGTTTATTGTATTTCCTTTGTTGGTTTCCTGGCCTTTGCTTCCTTCGGTAGATTATTCACCCATCTGTGTGACCTTTTAAGCAAACTTTCCAATACAATATGCTCAGTAAGACATCTGTTCAGCAAATCAGCTAGAGCTGACACTACTTAAAGCCATGTCATTGTTGTGAAGATAAGATATGAAACTTCATTGATTGTGACCAGAATTACATTTGTGCTTCTCCAAAAGCTAGATCATGTGTTCTAATTAAGGAGACCTAACCGGCTTGAAGAGGTGTCCTTTCCAGTGGCAAAGCCTTCTCTTCTTTAGTTAACCATGCCTGGGTCATGACAACTTTCCTCCAAAGACCTCAGTGGTCAATGATCTAGAATAAGACAAACTGTCTGCAGGAAGAAATTCAGGCCTCCTCCTACTCATGTACAGATCACGCAGTCCTGAATAAGAGCAAAGGGTCAAAGCAACAACTTGCTAAAATCAATGTTTATGTGACTACTGTGAGAAAAAAAAAGAAAACAAACAAAATATCTCTATCTACACATACATATACACACATATACACACATATACACACATATATATATATATATATATATATATATATATATATATATATATATATATATATATATATATATATATATATATATATATGCTGCTAAGGTATACAATACAAGCGCCACTGCAGAAGTCTTGAGAGACCCCTCAGTTCTTTGAGAAAGAGCTATGAAAATAGGAACTAAGTGAAGCAATTTATTGAAACATATGCAAACATACACAGATATACACTATATAAAGGCAAAAACAGACTTGGTACAATTGTAACAAGCTTGAAATATTTGATATGACGACCTTCTCTAACACAACCGGAACTCTTTTAGGCCTGGACTCTGATGTGATTAAGCCTTTAAGCAGACTCCAGGAATTGTTCTTTGGGCTTCCTGAAGGACATTCAAGCTTTTCTTTGGATTTTGGCTGGTCTTTGTTCTAATCTCTCTCAAGATGATCACACAGTACTTCAAAAAAGCTGAGGTCTGTGCTCTGAGGAGGTCAGTCCATGACTGACAGTGTTCCACTGTGTGTTTTTTCTATCCAGGGATGCTTTTGCTGCGTTGGCAGTGTGTTTGGGATCATCGTCATGTTTAAGAGATAAGTGGCTGACAATCAGATGTTTTCCAAATAGTATTGCAAGGTGGATCAAAATTCCAGATCCCCGTGACCACTCGCTGAAAGGCAGCATCAAATCATGGCATAGCCTCCACCATGTTTTACAGATGGCTATAGACACTCAGTGATGTCACTGACCTCCTTTGTATTTAATGATGAGGATTTGAAACATACATTTCAAATTTGTATTCTCAATAAGAGCTGCTGCCACTGATTTTCAGTCCAGGGCCTGTTCAAATTGGCATACTTCATGTTTCTTTTCCTTAAGAATGGCTTCTTGACAGTCAACCTTCCACTGAGATTTCTGGTGAGGCTTCGGCAGAGGTACCACTTGCTGGCCAGCCATCTGCTTAGGGAACCAGGCCAGCAAGGGGGCCCGGAGGGCTGAAATAACAGGAGGAGAGAGCTGACCGCCCTAAGGGGGCCCAACTTGACTCTATGCTCTTCTGTTGCAAGTGACAAGGATGATTTAGTTAAAAACAAACATAACGGCAACAAAGAAAGCCACACAATGGAAATGACGTGGAGTTATTCTTCTGGGAGGAAAAAACGTGAGAAAAAAATGAGAGAGAGGATAAAAGAAAAGGAATACAGATATGAGTAGGGATGGGTATCGTTTAAGTTTTATCCGATACCGGTGCCAAACCGGTACTTTTGAAACGGTGCCGGTGCATAAACGGTGCTCAAACCGGTGCTTAAAGAATGGAGAACACAAAATTGGTCCAAAAACCTCTCATGTTCAGCTGTTTTTTTGTAAAATGATAACAATGTTAGCCTTTTCTGCAGCTATGGGGCATATATGGTATCACTCTTGGCTGGAAGCAGTGCTTAAACAATGGAAAAACACAAACTTTGTCCAAAAACCTCTCATGTTTAGCTGTTTTCCACTTTTTCTTTGGTCATTTTAACCTTTTTGGCCAGGGTGAAGGGAGCATCTGCCATCAAACAAGAAGACAGCCGCATGTAACTACGACGGTGTTTGCTAGTTCACCTTGCATGCATTAATTTAATAACGTGGTTAGCCTACTCAACGTAAATTACACACGAACAACATTAAGCTAGGGCTGCTCGATTATGGCAAAAATGATAATCACGATTATTTTCACTGAAATTGAGATCACGATTATTTGACGATATTTATTTAACCCTTTAAGACCTACCATAGAACCAAGTCCACCAGAGCTTATATTTTTTTTTTTTTTTACATGTTGTAGAGCCATTTGTGGGAGCATTTCAAGTTGCTATACATCAATACAACTGTTATAGCCCATATTTTAATAATATGTATGCATTAAGTCCATAGTAATTACATAAATTGCAAAAAAGTGCAATAAACTACAAAAAAAATTGAAAATCGCTTTTGTTTTGTTTACATATATTTCTACTTGGAGAAATTTAAGAGGTTTATCCCTCAAAACTTTAAATACAATAAAGTTGCAAAAAAATAGTTTCCCACCACAGGAAATTTATTTTGAGTGTCTTCATAGTTTTATTTTGGAGATACAGCAATTTTTATATACTGCAGGAAAAACAAAAAACAATCCTATGATGCAAATTTGCAAAGAAAACAGCATGTGCATCATTTTACTGTGGGAAGTGTTACGAACAGCTGATAGGAACGGCAAAGCGTGTTTCTGGAATATTATGTTTTTGTTCCTGCAAGCGCTTTTTATGCAATTTTTGCAAAGCTATATGTGGAACGAAACCGTGACCTAGGACAAGCTGATGGCATCAGATGTAAGTACAACTCCTCCGGTTTCATATGCAAAACAAATTATTGCGCTAGCTTACACGGTTCAGGTTCTACAGGGATTTAAAAATAGTTACGCAAAACGGAGCGTGCTGCTCTGACCGGCTTTAAAGGGTTAACAATAACTTTAAAAAAATAATATAAAATGGTGTGCAACACCACTGAAGTTTTTTTTTTTTTTTTTAAACTCTCTTTTCAACCAACGGCAGTCACTCTCCAAATAACTTCTGCTTAGCTTTCCGAGCTTCCCTCGGGTCCTCTTAATCAGCGGTCTCCACCCTTTTTTGCGCCACGGACCGGTTTATGCCCGACAATATTTTCACAGACGGCCTTTAAGGTGTCGCGGATAAATGAGGGAGGGGCTAATAATCGGCTCAGTCATTTTTAATGATCGTTGAAAGCCCAGATCGTAATCGTGATTAAAATTCGATTAATTGAGCAGCCCTACATTAAGCTACTCACGCAGAGATGAACGGCTGCTGCTGCCATCATCATCCGTCATCATTTCTGCTACACTGGCAGGGCTAGGGGCCAGGACTCTCCTCTTCGTGTTTTTGGGGGATGTTGCTAACTCCGGGTCCGATAACAGGCAACCCACCCGGAGTAGATGTGCACGGTGTGAGGTCTCGCAGCAAGCTATCAAATACGGCGCATTTCTCGGCTTTAAAAAAAAACGCTATGCGTCGCCAGGTGTTTCATCGAATTTGAGGTGTTACCTCCTTTGACAGTATCACAGTATCAGCTTAAAGCACTTGTTGCAGGCTGCTGAGTTTGCATATTTTGCTGTGAAGTACAGCCAGAATTTTGACCGCTTTGCCTTGGACATTTTTAATCTGTAGCTCTGCTCTAAAAGAACGTACGTACCTGGCCCCGCCTACTATCCTCGGAAACGTAAAATGATTGGCTAGAATCTAAAGTGTATCACAGCTCAGGAAAAAAAAGCACCGAAATGTGCGCTGCTTTTCGGTCTAGTTACTACTGTTTATGTCAGAACCGGTGCCATAATGGCACCGGATACCGGTACCCATCCCTAGATATGAGGGAAGCAAATAATAGCAAATAAATATATTGCTAAATAACTAAATGCATCTAATTTAGCTTAAAATGTGGGGGAGAAATATTTCAAGGATATTTCAAAAAGCATCGCATCATTCTTTTGCTTTCCTCTGACATTAAACATTAGTTAATTTAGCCTGCAGAGCAGCCTAAATTAGTTAAGTTACATGGCTGTCACATGACCCGTCACAAGACCCAGTTAAATGCAAGTGGCCAAGACTCAGAGTTGGGACATAAGCAGTCATCTCTGCAGTATAATTGCCAGGTTGAAACAATGTAGACATTAGTTTTATTAGCATTAACACTTCACAACACTTTTTCTTGGGGATTGTTAAAATAACCATAGTCGTCTCTGGTGTGGTCACAAAAATGTTTTACTTCTCATTTTATAGGACTTTTGTTCTTGGGGTGTCAGAATATTTTTAACATAATGGTGATGAATGCTAGTTGAATGGGTGCCTTGTTTAGACCCATCAGATCCTACATCACCACTGGGAAGGAACAAGCACAGTGAGAGAAGCCGTCACAGTGATGAAAAGCATTAAAAGAAATAAGATTACCGGTAATAATGAAATCAAAAGTACAACTGTTTGGGTTCTCACTTTAATCAGAATCTGTTGTTATATTTGTGGTTTAGGCAAAGACTAGAACACAATTTCTATCTATCAATGGAGAAATCAAGGTCGTTCCCAAGGATTCGAAAAGATGTTTTTACAATTGAAATTCTGTTCTGTTCTTGTCCAAAAAAAGTATTAAACAGGGGCGTCACTAGGTTTTAAGGACAGGGGGGGCTTAACCCCCAAGAGATGTACACGACATGAACGAACGTAGTGAATGAGCACAAAATTTCACAAACAGAAAACAAAGACTGAGAAATTGTTTTCCTACTTTTTTGGACAGATTAAACATCCTAGGCCACCAATAGATCTATTGTTTTATTTCAGTCTGCTTTATAATACAGTACAACAAAAAAACAGAGGAAATGTGTTTGCCGCATCAATAACAAGAAAAAAAACTGAAAATAAAAAAGTACATTTTTCTGGCTGCAATCACCAGTTACTTGGTGGGTGGAAGCATCAAAGAATGACGTCTGTTTTTAAGAGTGGCAAATCGGTCAATCACTCTGTTGTGACTCAGATGCTGAATCGTGTCTTTTTCAATAGACATGACTGCAAGACTGTGAAGTCTTTTCTGACCCATTGTTTGACGCAGCCAGGAGTGCAGCCGACGCAGTGCACTAAAGGACCGTTCGCACGAGCAGCTGCTGACAGGCACTGTTAGGGCAACTTGGATGGTTGCCTTCAGAGAGGGAAACATGTCTGAATCAAGGAGGTTGTACACAGACAACATATTTTTGGGTGGACATCCAGCCTCTGTTTTCCGGGTAAGAAAGTTTCTGGCCACCAGAACCTCCTCTTTTTTCAGGTCAAGTCTGTAGTGCTTTGCAAGTTCATTCAAGTGTGGTTCACTCAAGAAGTTCTCAGATTCAGGACTACATGCCTGGACACCTTTTAGCAGCCCTGCATCTACACTGCAAAATCTTTGATCAAGCTCGCCAACCATCCGATCCACACAAGGGAAAAGTAACTCTCTTTTCAATGTGTCTGAGTTGTTCAATTCAGTGCGTGAACCCACAGTTGCCTCCAGGACAAAATCCTCCATTTTCCTCTGTTTGTGCCTTGTCTTGGCACCTGGTTCAGGGATACTGTGGGTGTTACACAGGGCCTTGGTTTTCTCATACAGCTCTGTAGCAAATGCATCTGAGTGTTTTCCCTTAATTGTGTCACACACAGCTTGTTTGCAGATAAACGCTTCTGCCAGGTCTAAAGTCTCTTTCTGCAGGAATTTGTGGAGTCCTTCGGTTACAGACAGAATCGACTAAAACATCAGTAGTGCATAGACTGCTGAGAACTTGTAGAGCTTTGCTCTGAGACCAACAGCTATGGGGGATCCAATTGCAGATAGGCACTCCAAAATGGCAGGCAATGTCTCAAGAACTGCACTGATTGATCGCAACTGACATGCCCAGCGAGTGTTTGAAAGTTGCACAAGCTCAGTTTTTGTCAATCCAAGCTTTGCCTGAGTCTCCATGAACTTATGATGATTGACTAGGGAGGTGCTGAAGAAAGAATACACACACTCCAACAAGCTGAAAAGCTCCACAGCCTCTGGGACAGCCTTGCAAGTATTGCACAAAACCAGGTTGAGTTGATGAGCATAACAATGCACATAGATAGCCTCAGGATGAAGCCTTCTAAAATGTGCTTGTACACCTCCAATCATGTCATTCTGGGATGTTGGTGAGATATACTGTGCATTTGATGGGGGATTATGTTTTTGAAGAAAAGCATCAAACTCCTTCAAAAGCTCCATGCACGCAAGAAAATTCCCTCTGTTTGGGCTGTCTTTACCTTCATCATGGCCACGAAAAGGGAGTCCCTGTCTCCCTAACATAGAGGTGACTGCAACAATTCGTCTGAGATACTCTCTTCTTTCGACTATCTCACTCACATTTGCAGTTGCTATCACCTGTGCAACGTTTCCCTGTTTGCTAGTTCCCTGGTAGCTTTTCCATGTAACAACACTGTCCTTATGTGTTTGTGCCATCTCATGCTTGCCAAAGATGACTAAAGCTTTCTTCCAGTTCTTGCAACCGTTACTGACCAAACTATCATGTTTGATGTTTTTGCCAAACACTCTACATGGGAAGCAGAAAGCTGCATTCTGGTTGACTGAATATTCTAACCAGTTGTGCTTTTCAAACCAGCTGTGGTTAAATGCCCGCTTCTGTGTACCAAAAGTATCATGTGGATAGCTCTTCAGCTTCACCTGTCTGGGCCCTGTGTCTTTGTCACCTAAATCAAACCCTGTAGTAGAATGAGTTGCTGCAGCTGCTTCATCATTTTCCCTCTCTTGGCCTGTTTGCTCTCCTCTCTCTGTAATAACTTGATCTTCCTCTGCCTCTCGATCCATTTGCTGCAGCTCCTCTGTCTCTCCTTGCTCTCTCTGACTTGAACTTGCCTGTTGACCTTTTTCTCCCTCAGCCTCCCCTTCTGCCTCACCCTTCAAGATACATTAAAACATACTGAATTGTAATGTAAATTGCTAATATCATGACTTCTGTTGCTTCCAAATATTTTGAAGTTACAAACATTATATTTTGAGCACGCATGTGACTAAAATGGTTGCAATTTAAAGCCCTGAAAAATATTACTAAATTACTTGAATTGAAGTAATATTAAAATAGAACTCTCAAAAATATGTGAGTCAGGCTAATTTGACTTATATATATCTCTCTCTCTTTGCTCTCTCCACTTTCTAACCTTGACTCTCCTAAATAAAAGCTCAAGTTAAACAGGTCTTATATGTTGTACCGTGACTGAAATGTTTCATATTTCATATCCATATTGAGTCCCATAAAATTCTAATCAGACTGTCTCCATCACAAATGACTCCATCCTTTGACTCACCTCTCCAGCAGACGTCTCTCCCCTCTGCCTCTCTGTGCTCCTCTGCCCTGACTCCTACAGGTTAATGGGGATGGAGTGATTATTATTATTTCCACTGATGATAACCATACCACAGCTCGATTTTTCAGAGCTAAAACGAGTGACAGAAATTAACATTATGCTAAGAATTTAACTTAGTGCGCTAGCCAGGTTTTTATTTATCAAAATGGGGAGCACCTGGTTCATTATTTACATGGGACTCCGCTGTTAGCTGGAGCTAACTAATTGTTACTACCAGCCAGTGATGAAGACTTACTTTCTTGAAAAACTTGCGTATATCCATGATTTCTTGCCGTTTGCCACATGCACGCTAGTGTGTCCGCAGGTGTATACGAGCGGAGTGTAAAGTAGCAGTGAAAACGAGGACTGGATTTTCAGTCATGTGGATGTCCCCTGTGAACAACTGGAACGGATTGGATAACGAAGCACTGACGCTACCTTAACAATGTAAAGCGAAATGGACCAACCGAGTTATGATCATATTTGTGTGAATAGCGACAGGTTTATATTATTATTTCTTTAGACTCATATTCCTGCATCTTTATATTGAATTTGTCTGCAAGTTCTGTAAAAAAACAAAAATCGAATAAGTTTAAAACAAAAAAACCCGCGCCAAATTATTTAGGGGGGCTTAAGAATATTTTAGGGAGGCTTCAGCACCCCTAAAATAGGCCTAACGACGCCACTGGTATTAAAAATTAAAAATGAAAACATGCAGCTTGAAAAACAAAAACCTATCTTAGCTCAGTAGATTAGTCCTGTCATGACTTGATTTCAGGTTTGTTGGAAGTGACCCAGTCATGGTTAGTAGGAGTAGCAATAGTTGTGTTGTTAACATGATGCTGACCCCAATGAGCAGCATGCACATGGACAGGTGGTTGCAGAGAAACAGATCTCATTCAAACTTCTCTTCTGAATTTACTTGAGCCCACAAAGCATAAAATTAAATTGTACTTAAAATTTCAGCTCAGCATCTGTCATAACGCACAAATACCCACATCCTACATTAAACACAAAGACTAAATGGCTCGTTTACAGTTACAGTATACAGAGATACAACGAGCCCTTGAGTAACAAAAGATTAAACTGAGCCAGACAGATTTAAGTTATACACACCAGTGACCTACCAAATGGATGTAATACTGCAATCCTCTGCAGCTGGGGGGGGCTGTGTTTGATTTAATGATCTCAACTTTATGAAATTGATTAAATGCATTCTGTGAAATGATGCCTGTGCATTTTTGCCCCTCAGACAAAGCTCCTGTACTCATTGCCTGGGGCAGAAGGAAGCACCAGAACCACCAAGGAGAGTGTCACACTGAGGTATCCAACATTAACATTGACACAGTGAAGTTTTTTTTTTTTTCTATCAGTGACTTTAAGCAGCAGAGCTCAGCTAATGATAAGACCAAAGAAGAATTTGCTACTCAGGAAATTGAAGGGCAGAAATGCCAGAAAGGGAAAATCTAACATTATGATAATAACAGTTCCCTGATTTTCATAGTATAAAGTTGTTCTTTAAATGCCCAAAAAGTTAAGGTGTAGTTAAAATGTGCAGATCTGCAAAGCGCTTTTATAGAATTGGAGGTAATTTATCCGAATTTCAGAAGCGGGACCACACCTCATACATTTTCCTTCTGGTTTTATGCCTACATATGCCTTCCTGCAGTGCAGACTGGTTGTTGTCATTTTTGCCGTCTCAGTCCCAGATCTGTTTTTATTCCGTCTTTCTCTTTCAATCTAATCAACGATGTAGTCCCTGCTAGTGAATTGTATTTAATGTAGTTAAGCCCCACGATTTGGCCTTCTTTGCACATGCTTACTGTTTCTACCTGACCACTGCATGGTATTTATTTCAAACAGCTAAGAAAGAATGGATGAATGTACTATATCTCAATTTAGCAGGTTCATCCATATTTCTTAAGCTGACATCTGAGATATTTAGACAAACTATCTCTATAAGTCTCATCAAAATAAGTCGGTCTCTGATTAGTTGACCTGTAATCCATCCTAAAGAATGTCTTAGTTAATGGCTTAATAGGATGAATCCTGAGGTCAGAGCACTTCCTAGGATTTTAAAGGTTTTTTTTTTCCTAGGTGGATCACAGAGGGGGACATGCCAGCAGGGAAAAGAGCAGCAGATATGTCTAAACATTTGACTAACAGCCATATGGCAAGATAAATCTTTGGGTTCAATTTCATAAAAATAAAAAAAAAGAGCATCTGTTGTGATAAACATGCACAGCAAGCTAGATGCTCTGGCTACAAATTGTGTGCATGCTTTGGCATCTCTTACACATACTTTTCTTTCCTCATATACACCCCAAACCTTTGCAGATATTGATTATGTAACAGTGCCAAAATGGTCAAGCAATTACTTTTGTGTCATTCACAGATGTGCCTTTTTAGAGCTACAGTAAGACATGACAGCACATTTACAGAAAGCTATGCTAGCGTGATATTTAGCACCAGCAGCTCTTAGGCATAGAGGGAAATGTTATAAGATGATGGTGGCTGTCGTAGTGGCTCCCTCCATTATGGGTTCACCTCAGTAAGGATGAGCGTGAGTTTGTTATTTGCACACTTAATTCTTTATTATCAAAATTTTCTATACACAGTTTATCCTTACTCCACTTAATATGCCCGGCCATGGAGCATTGACTGTTCGTGAATGCACGCAGCCCTCAGTTGTGTCTCTGCCTCCATCTCTGTACCTACTATATAAGAAGAGAGCAATATTAGCTGAAAAGACACCCTTCTCAGCTGGCACTGCTCCCAAACCACACACCTCCACATCTACAGCAAAGCCAGGAAACCACACCTCACTGTCACAGTCACTTATACTGGTTTTCCTGGCTCAAACCATACTATGCAAACCAATTTTTCTATGCAGTAAAAACCCTGCTTGTATGAGGTGATGTCATGAAGTACCAGGACTCCAACTATAACAATCAGAAACCTTAACTGATTTGAATTTGATCGTTTCTTTAAGGTCATCACATCTGGGCTAATTTTAGTCCTGTTCAAGTCCTGTTCTATCACCATGCACTTTTGAGTCTGTAATAAGTGCTGGATTTCCTCTGATATGTTAAACAGCTCTTAATTATTTATTATCATTATTATTTTTAATAATTTCAGGAAAGGAACAGGATGACAAATCTGGTGAGAAGGGTGGATGGTAATGGAACATTTTATATGTTTGGCGAGAGAACTTTCAATTTCATGCACAGCATGATGGAAAGCTGGCATGAAGTGCAGTTCATCTAGTTTCCATTGCATGTTTTTCAGGATGTTACAGTAGAATCCTATGTTAAGACTCGAGGTGTGCCACCAAATAAATGTTAGATAATAGAATCAAAGTCAAAGTCAACTTTATTTGTCAATTCTGCCACATGTACAGGACATACAGAGAATAGAAATTTCGTTAATAGAATAAGCATGCTCCAGTAGCCAAACAGCTGTTGCAACTGGTAGTCTCTTGAAACAGCAGCAGCACCACCCTGAAGGTTAGATTGGTTAAATTGAAATCAGGTAATGTGGTTATGATTTCTTTAAAATGGCAGAGTCCCCTAACTCCAAGTTCACATCCTCCCTCAGGCAGTTTCACTGATGATTTTAGCACTGCCTTTACAATGTTACAAGTGATCATCATGACAATAAAGGAAGCTGTTTGCTACTTCTATCAGTGAGATTGGTACACATGTTATCATTTGTTGTTTTTGACAGCAAAATCTGCTCCCCACCCCCCGGCCCCGCCACCCCACATCACAGCATGCACATCTTCCCACTTATTTTCCAAAATTATTTCCATAATTTTTATTTTGTTGAAAAGTGAGTTTATGCACAAGAGCTGAAGATTGAGATAGAAATTCATTGTATGAATGTCTGAGGGTGTTGCTAGACGTAGACTCTTTCTGGGGTTTTTACCTACAGACTGTAGGTTTTCACCTGCAGCGTTCACAATAATCTATTTCCATTTGCTTCAGACTTATTCTATATTTAAAGTGATACCAAAAAGTTACTTTGTTTAAGCTAATGTGACATTTACAGAAAGGAAGTTCCACCATATCCATGGCTCACATGTTAGTTGTGTGGTCAAATTAAAAAAAAATTAAGTTTAAGACATCTAAGAGGAGCAGGGAGTGTGCCCACACACACATTGTTGCTCAGTGCAGCAACATAACAGACAACAGTAATGTCATAGTGTGAGAGGAGAAAGGGTGAATCTTTGCTATGTGAACGTTTACCTATTTGAAATTGTTTTGATTAAAAGGGAGCAGTATTACAAAGTACTACTTCCAAAGAGTCAAGAGACTCAGAAAGATGCAAGCACAACAGAACTAAGTCAACAGATAGCTCCAAAGTAAAGAAGCAGTATGATGTTGAACAAAAATCAAATAAACAAAAAAAAATACTGAAAAATCTGAAAGCATATCTTACATTTAAGTATACTCCATCCAACTGTTGTTTAGAGATTTAACTAATTGTCTTGCTACCTGGTTTAAGGGTATAATGATAGCCATTATTGGTGAAGGCCATCTTGGTATTGTGGAACTGGATTTGATGAATGACGTATGGATCAAGAAACTGCTCTAGCATACACTGCTTTAGCTTTCATTTTCTATTTTAATTACATAATCCATCCACTTTCGATGTGAAAGAGTATTCAACAGCTTCGTTTTCACTCTCAGCTCTCTCTTTTAACCACAACAGACTGACACAGGATCCAAATTACTACAGATGAGTTTGAATCAGCGTAATTGTTACTCTTTGAGCAAATTTAAGGTCACTAAAAACTCATTGCTCCAACCTTTAGGGACAAATAATGTCCATTAATGTCAGTAAACTCATGGACTGAACATACACACACACACACACAATGGACAACTGTACCCTCAAACACACAATAATAACATGGAGTGAACCACCACTCACAACCACTAGCACTTTATATAGCCTCTGTAGAAATTATCCACACCCTCACTTATCTTAACTGCACTACTGTATAGCTCTGTAATAATCATTCTGTACATACGATAATTTTTAACCCTACAACTGTTTACAACTTGCATAGTTCCCATTTCTGTATAGCTGTATATCTCAGATTCCTGTAAAGTTATTTATTTCATATTCTGTATAGTTTTTCATATTTATATCCTGTCCATATCCTGTACATAGCTTGTACTCACTACAGCCTGTACATACTTATAGTTATAGAATATTCACAACATACTTCATACCGTGTACATTATAACATACCATAATAGACCCATTTCTGTAATATACTCACATGTCTATATTATTGCTAATATATATTGTAATATATCTATATCACTAAGCACTTCTGGATGGATGCAAACTGCATTTCGTTGCCCTGTACCTGTGCATGTGCAATGACAATAAAGTTGAATTCTAATTCTAATTCTAATTCTAAACTCAGTTACTGGATGGCTGATGGACCAGCCAACCGAGAAGCTGACTTCAATACATTACTAGGATACTAACTCTGTATATACTGAAACCAGTTTCCACATTTCTCATAATGCTGTATAATAATAATACGACACAGACCAGACCTTCAAATGCATTAATTTCCATTTTAATAATGGAAGCGTCCTTTTAAACTTAAATGTGTAGGTGGCAGGAACAGGTAACATGTTACTGTTTAGTTTGGTTAACTGCTTTGAACCTGGATAGATGATAGGGCAATTAATAATTGCATCTCCTTCCCAAGTTTTGAAAGTGAGAGTTAAACCCGGTGTTTGTTTGTGCTACAATGTTAGCAGCTAGCTGTTTATGTTCCAGACAGCCAGTAAGGGCTTCCCTGCCCTCAGACTTAAAGACATTTAGGTTTGGTCAATATCGTTCCATCTCTGGTTTTAGACAAATTAACATTTGCTGCCAGGAAGCTCTTGTTTCACTTACAGTAAGCTAACATGTTCTTCTGCCCATCTATACTCTGCTACTGTGTTACATGCACCACTCCATCTCTTCCCACTCAAACACATCCATCTATCTCCAGTTGAATTGACAGTATCCTAAGGAGAATATGCCCGAGGTCCATTTCCCAAGCAGATATATAGATATATATATATCCAGATATATAATCTCTCCAGTGAGTGCTGCATCCACTCCAGGGTCACCTCCCAGTTGGTCATATGAACCCTTAAAGTAAGGCATCCAGGAGGCATCCTGATCAGATGAAGCAACAGAGGTTTGACTCTAAAGTCCTCACCCTAACCTAAAGCTGAGCCCAGATATCCTATGGAGGAAACCAACTTTGACCCCTATTACCCCAAACCCCATTTTTTCAGCCTCTACCCAGACCTTGTGACCACAGGTGAGGCAAATTGAAAGCTTCCTCTTCAGAATGAACTCTCTCTCTGAGCTCACTGCAGTGTAGGCAAAGAAGAGAAAACTAATATGACCACAAATGAGCGCAAACTGCAGTAGAGACTCGTACACTGTGCTGAAATGAAAATGTGCATAAATTAGGTAAATAAATTCATTTTTCCCCCCCTTTGGTTTCTTGAAAAGGTGAGGGGTTTCATTCCCAGCCCCCCGTTCTTCAGCAATCAGGAAATGTCAGCATGTGTTACAACCATCTGAAGCTCCAAATACATACCAGAGAGTATATTTCTATATGAGTGCATTAAAACCTCAAGACTTTTGTGTGAAATGTTGATAGACTCTTTGGACCCAGAATACAACCTAAACAGGAATGAAGTAGATACTTATGGTTAGGAAAAAAAATCTTAAAACAACTGAGGAAATAAAGAATTCAAAGTAGGCTGACATTTTTAAAGTAAACAAATTCCTTATACAGTAGCAGTGGATGAGGATTCATCTGTCTACACATGTGTAATAGTCCTGGCTGGTCTAAAACCGGGACATGGGACAAGATATGTAGAAGCAAGAAATCTTTAAGATGAAGGTTTTACTCATTCCAGGCGATCAGTTGCTGTTGACCTCATCAAGCGGTTACCGGTCAAAGCCAATTAGTCTGATGACACACAGGAAGACGAAGAATTTCCATCACAGGGTTGTCACTGTGTAAAAGGCTGATACTTTATTTAGCTTGCCATTGATTAGGTGCAGTGTTCCACTCAGACTTGACTTTCACCTTCCTATACGAGACACAACAATTTAATCAATTGATGAACTCCCTGATGCGCAATAAAGCCTCAGCAGAAAAGCCGGCATATTAATGCAATCACTCATTTAGAGACATTTATTTAAGACTCTTCTTTATAAATAAGGGCTGTTAATTTGTTAGAAGTTACTAAAACAAAAACACGGGCAAGACAACACTAGTAGAAACCCTGTATATGTATAATCTGTGAAACATTACAATATGAATTACTCAAATCAGAGTCCGTGTAACTGTGAGTGAAGTTCAAAGGAAGCAGCTTTTTTGTAAGCTGAAAGTAAAAATACATCTAAGCTTCTAAATTAAAAACATGATGCTCGTGTTTAAGATCAGTAAGGAAGACCTGTCCCTTGTTTTCAGTCTCTGTGGTCTCCTGGTGATATAGGCTTTGCTCGCTGGTCTCTTTTAATCAATTTCCATTTTCCCTCACTGTCAAAATCACCTCATCTGAAAATTAAACATCACTACTCTCTTCCTGCCAATCAGCCTCACAGCCCTTGTTCTATAATTTTATTGTAATCATCCGTCTTCTTGTCTTCTGGGTTGTCCGGGACATTTAATAATCTGCTTACTTTCTAGACCAAGGTCATTACAGTTAAGTTAAACTCAACTAAAAGTGGGTGTTAAAGCATATTTAACATTTGAGACAGAGAATGAACTAGCATTTATATAGCGTTCCCCTAAGCTTACTCCCCCTAGGAGCACTTTAGCATACAAGCCATGCATTCATACATTCATACATAAGATGTTTATCTGCGCTAACAATTCTAGCAAACTTAGACTCTCCAAATATGACATAAAGTATCTCTAATAAAGTAAATAGTTCACAAAAAAGACATGCAAACCAGACGCCAAAAGCGGTGTCTGAAACACGCCTGAAACCGCATTCTCTGGACTCAACGTGTATACTATCTAGAAACACATTTCTCAGTAATATGTATTTTTTCACTTGCACTACTTACATCAGAATCACTTAAAACAAAGAGATTTGCACAGTGGGATATTTCTGCTTGTGCAGTGTAAAATGGTTGCACAGGCTTATAGTATGTAGAAGCCATATGATAGAATACTTATTGAGGTTTTGGACACACTCAAAACACTTGCATACTATTTTAGTTTGAGGTTTGCTACAAACAAATCCTTTTTTTTTTTCATTCTATGTCAGTTGAACAAAAATGTAACATTAAGACAACATGATAAAAGCAACGAAATGAAAAGGAAAAATTTAAAGAACACAATCGCTATGATGTGCTGAATACACTCAGGTCTATCAAACGTGTGAAGAAGTCCATGTTTTTCAGAAAAGTGCATTTGCTTTTCTTGTGAGGTATCAGCATTATTGCACAGGCATAAAAATGCGTAGAGAAAATTTAAATTATTTCCAGATCCAGACAAATTATAAAAATGATAAAGATTAAAATCATGTATTTGTGAAAGTTTCCTGCTTTTGTAGATCCACTGTGATCTGTAAGACATGTCTAACGAGACATATGTTGAAATAGCACTTCTTTTTTAAGCTATCCTGGGTTGTTTATCATCTTTTATAAATAGATTGTTCATTAAATGTAAACATTTACTTTTACATGTACTTTTTACCATTTAAAAGAAAAAAAGAACACATGCAATCATGCCTACTTGAAATCAGATTGCATTATATATTGCCCATTAACTAAAGCAAGTTTGACACCACTGCATTAGTTAGTGTCTGTGTGCATGAAAAAGTTCTCTGTTGAATGTACCCTGCTCTTTTAGAGAACTTTTTCTGCAGTAAATGATTTGGCAAAACCAGCATGTGCAGCTGGAGACACAGTTCAAGCTTCTCTGAAAAGGGCATATGAATTAAATATTGAGCACGAGCAGAATTTTTCTGTAATTAATTTGATTAGAATTAAAGATATCTCATTCTGGTGTGTCAATAAAGTGGGTCTGATTTACAAACAAGATTTTCCAAAACTTAATTCATTCATGTGGGTGTAAAATAAGCCAGTTCAAACAGCAACCCTAAACACGACTGTCTCACGTTCACGAAGCACATCTAATTGTCTAATCTAACAGCTGCCTACCCTGTGAAGCTACAGCCTCTTCCTCTTCATACAAGCATAATCATCCAAGTAAGAAAATCCCAGCAAGCTGATTCTGTTCATCTGGAGAATCAACTTTTTGAAAACACTACATCCAGATGAACTTTCTGGTACAGGCTGTAAGATTTTTAAAATTTTTAATATCTCACTTTTCAGATTTTTTAGCCAAATAAGCTATTTAAAAGAACATGCTATAGTGAATCAAAGTGTGTACAAAAATGGGGGAAACATCAATCATCAATCATTAATTCTGCCAGTTCAAATGCTGATTTATAATTACTAAAAAAAAAAGTTCATCAGTGTTTCATTAATTTTTATCAAGCTTGAAATGTAGGTACTTCTTTGAGGTATGCACTGGAAGTCTTACTGTATTTGATTTCCAGTGGCAACCTTTCTATTAGCACTCCAAACAAACTCCTATATGAGGAGTCACAGCAAATATGGGTCAGTGTCGTTATCAGAAGCAACCAAAAAAAGGGGGCTGAAGCAGAACGGGGTCAGATAGGACTGCTTTTTTGGTGGCCACTCTGTCAAGCTACTCAAAATAGAGGAAAGAGTAAATAAATAACTAAAAATCGACCCACATGCCCAATCTCTGCCTCTGCGTCAAACCAACATAGGTTCCTGGCTGCTGATAGAAGAGCTTCTACAACACAGCAAAACTGCACCTATTATCAATTATATACTAAAAATGTAGGACTAGGGCTTTACAGCTGCCTGGAATTTATGACGTTTTATGTTAACAGGCAGTGCAGGGTGAAATACAATTCCTCTTATGAGCTACACCAGACTGAGGGTTTTATAATTTTCAACTCCACTCACACTCACTTTGTGGTAAACAACTCTTGCTTTCGGGGTGTGGCAGAAAGACTTGGCACATTGCAGTTGACATCAGAGCAGAGAGAAAAACTTGGCAACCGCACGTTGTCTATAACATTATTGGAAAAATTTGACCTAGACAGATACTGATGATACTAATGTAATTAGACTGGAGGAATCCAGAGGGTATAATGTATTAAGAGGACCATATGTGTGACTTTAGAAAGCTAACACTCAATTCATAATTAACTGGAGCAAACAAGAAATTTGCTGTAAATTTCTTAATAGCTTATCATTCAAGACAACTGGCATGGGGTCTCTTCAAAATATCCCTGTTTTGAAAAAAGATCACGTTTTATCTTAAATAAATAACTAAATAATTACTCATTTTTAAAGCTATCTACACAGATAAATTTAAACAAAAAAGACTTGCGGTACAGTCACACAAACCAAAAAGCCAAAGCCTTTTACACAGTGCCAAAGTCCAACCAATAACTCACAGGAAGGTATTTTCAGAATTTAAAGTCCTGCAAATTAGCCCATTCTTCTCAAAGCTCTCTCCTTGTCTCTATTAAAGCCCAGGTCTTGGGGTCTGATGTTGTTAACTATTTGCTAATTTAATGAAAAATTTAAAAAGTAAAGAAGAGACATGAGAAACACTCTTCAATCACATTATGAATGTTAATGCTCAATATTTTTTACCACCACCGGGAACTCTGCAACGCACCTGATGATGTTGGGAACGGTCAAACTCCACAAACACGATGATGAGCAGAGGCTTGAAAAGCATAAACTAGTAAATAAATGATTAAATATACATATAAAAAAAGAATCTGTTTATGTTTTGTGTATCTGAAACAAAAAACTAAATATCAGCTGATATATTGGATTTTACATTAAATCACTTTGAAATCATGTATCTGGATTCTAATATATCTAGTCAGCAGCGTAATGAGAATCCCAGCTGATGGGTTATCATAAATGAGAGTATGAGAGTGACGTGAAATATTTTATCTTGCACAAATTTATATTTTGTTTAAATTTGTACCACTTGTTGTCATTGCACAGATTTTGTATCAAGTGCACCATGCAAAAACATTGTTGTGCGTCTGGTGTTGATGCACCAATACTGTTCTTGCTCTAAGAAATGAACGTTATTCTCTAAAGACCAAAACAAAAAAAGAGTTTTTCTTGCAACAGTATGTACGACTCCCTTTCTAAGCCAGCAGTATGTGGCACATCAGGTTGAATTTAATAAAGGTCAGGACCCCTGAAACATCCATTTCTCGATCACTAGAGATGTACTTCTCATGCATTTTTGCTGTTGCTCAGTTGCTGCTGTTTGCACTGTTCTGTGAAGTGAGCAGTGCATACCATTGTATGCAATGAAAAGATCAATGGAGTTGATACTAAGATGTTAATGTCCATCGCTCCTGCGTTCCAGTGGGACAATGTGTTACATAATGCAAATATACCATGGTAATGGCTGAGAACTGCATTAAAAAGCATCAGCTTCAGTCTAGAGTCAGGAGAATGACTCTTTGTGAGTTTGCTTGTAGTCTTGAAATGAGCTGACCTTTTCTAGGGAATAACAGCTATTTCATGCAGGTAACTGCTCAACAAACTCAAGTCTCCATACAACAGTATGTACTACTCCCTTAACAAATCAGAACAATTTGCCTCCTACAGGCATGATATAACAAAGGTCAGGACTTGTGAGGCATCTGTTTTTCATAAGAGATGTATTTCTGATCTGCTTGTCCTCTTGCTCAGTTTTGCACTGGAGCTTATTCATTTTCTCTGGTTAGAAAAAAGTTTGGGCTGTTCTGTGAAGGGAGCAGTACATGCCATTGCAGGAAATGTTCAATTCAGCAGAAAAGTAGATGCATCTAGTAAATGATGCAAGTAGTAGATGAAAATTAATATTGAATTAGACCATTAATTGAAAAACATTGCGATTTTTATATACTGAATATCTATATGGGTTCGTTATTAGCAACCATCATTCCTGGGTTTCACGGACTCACTGAATGCAAATGTATAATGTTAAATAACAAACTGATTTTTTTTAAAAAGCTGACAGCTGCTGAATAAAAGGATCATTAAATTTCGCTAGTCTGGTTTCTGAAGGAGTTGAGGGTTTGAAGTTTAAAAACTAGTATACTTTCTCTGAGAAAGTTTCAACAGAAACTGAAGTTTTCAAGCAAAAGTACTGCTCCTTTCATCAGCTTGCACTTGTATCTGTCTGATATGAGTCTCACGTTAATGAAGCTCAATTTTAAAATTGACTTCCTGTTCTTGTTAGACACTTTGTGTTGCTCTGTGTGCACAGGACAGCGATTTAAGTGAGATTTCTTATTCCCCCACATGGAAAAACATTTCTTAGAACACAACTACTCTAACAAGATTCAGAAAAAAACCGTGGTCTGAACAGTTTCATAGCATAACTGGAAAAAGGGTTTTCTAAGGTATCGGGTAGTACAGTGGACCACTGGAACACAGTGCTGACCTCCATGTCTCTGCTAGATATTCCATTAAAAACTATGAATGATTTTTTCATTGTTATTGGCATTTAGAGAATTTTGGCCAATTTCATGTTATATCAGATGAAACAAAAATCAATGTTCTTCAAATAACAAGCCCATCTCAAAGAGACCAAAACTTCCGAGCAGTAATATTTTAACAAAGAAAACTGAAATGGAGACAAATATGTTAGGCTTCAATTTTCCAAATTGCTTTACGAGCTCACCCTGGTAACCCCAGTGAGAAATATTAAGAAAGTGAACTTAACTTTTTACTGCATAAATGTGGAAGCCTAAAAGGTTTTGAGCCCTTTTTATGATACCAAATTGAAGTAATTTCACATATACCAACAGCACTTCAGTTATTCATGTAGTTTTGAGTCACACTCTTACATTTCCTACACTACAGCAGCGGGGAGCAATCTCTGGTAGTTACACCAATCTTGCTGCTGCAGCCCTGTTGTTTGAAACGCCTGTAGGAGCGACCCAGAGACCCTCTCGCTGCTGCCATAGCAACTAGCTAAAAAAAAGCAGCCTGACCTGATGCTAATATGATTTGACAGGCAAGAATGTGTGTGTGTGCATGTGTGTGCATGTGTGTGGGAGGCCTTTTTTTATTATTATTGAGAGTACATACTTTCCTGTGTGTGCATGTTCTCTGTGTGTTTCAGTGTGCATGCATGCCTGTGTTTGTATGTAAAGCTCATTAACTCCTCAATGTGCCGTTGCTATGCTTCTTAGCTGAGACTTAAGCAAAAATGAGAGCGGAGACAGCCCTTAGTCCTAGCACTCACCCACGAGGTTAGTGTTTGTGAATATGCTGCACTTAAGTCTCAATCGCTGCAAGTTTTTTTGTTCATGTTTTAAAATTATACAGTATGGAAACCAGTGCTTCAGCACAAAATGACCCAAATGTATCCCCAGTGATCTGATAGTGCTGTTGATCAATAATTACCCCCACTCCAACTGTGGACTTATTATTTTTAAGCTCTGATTAATGGAGAGCATACCAATTGCCCATAGGCAGTGTTACAATATACTTTGGTCCTGTGTTATATTTATCTACATTTTGTTACTTTAGTTGCCATAAACAACCACTTAGAACCAGTTTATTTACTGCCTGCCAAACAAATAAAAGCGAGACTCCTGTATTTCTCAAGCAGGGCGTTTGCTTCATGAAAGTGACCCTTTTGACAGTGCATGACACTAAGCCTGCACTCGCACCTCTTTTGAACCACCCTCATGAAGCAATCCCTTCCCCCAGACATAGATCCCCATGCAGCTACAGCAGTATACATTTGCTAATCCAGGGGACTAAATTACTTTCTGAGAGACAAGCAAAATAATTTCAGTAAAAAGATTTTAGAGACCATGGCTGCTTACCCGGGTAAACACTGTTTTCCTGTAGTTGCATTCCTCTAATCTTTATGGAGCAAATCTAAAGTTGATGCGATACACACTCACAATGTCCACAATTACAAGAAATGCCATAATTTCTCCTCTGTAAATTCCCCATTTTCTAATATATCCAATATTACTTGTTCTTGTAAAACTGCATGCTACATTAACAGAGCAAATGCTGTGAAACAAATAAAAGATTACTCCCACGAATAAGTGTGAATCAGTGGATGAAGCAGAGTGGACGCATAGTGCATTTCACTTTTGGTTTTAGACTTTTTTTACCCATTACTACAGATAGGGATCTTATTTTCTTTTTTTCTCCCAACAAACTGCTGCCAAAGCAATACTTCTTCCATCTGAATTTTACATGAGAAACCTTTAAAAACTGCTGTGAAAACCTTGTTAAGCATTTAGATTTGCCAAGAAATCAGGTATCAAGACAAAATTCTCGCTTCGTTCTCTGTGCCTGTGTAATCCCTGATCCCTATTAAGGATGGTGGATCTTTACTTTACAGGATATTTTTAAAAAAAATAAAATAAAAATTGTGGTTACAGGAGAGACATGACAATAACAAGATTACATAAATGCATTTGAATTGGCTGTAGGTTACAGAACAAGACAACTCTGTGCACAAAAACCCAAACATGACCCAACCTGCTTTGCAGCAGTGCTGTGTTCTGTTTCGCCTCCCCCTCTCCTGTTCCCAGATCGAGCTGCAATTTGGTAAATTAAAAGGTGATCAAGGGGATTAGAGTAACTACAGACTGTCACATCCCATTTGCAAAACTAACACCAAAATAGCCCCACAGACAGAATAAAGAGCCTTTTATTGAATGTTACTAAACCAGCTGATGTAGAAACAGTATTCTACTTCTTGATCTTTAAGCTATCTTCTCTCTTATGTTTTACAGTAAATCTATACTATAAAGAAAATATGTCACACTTAATTATTACAGTGTGACATGCAGGAGCACACTTGTAAAATGAAAGCAGTATTTTTTCCCCACAGTCTTAATACAGAAATCTTCAACATTTCAGATCTCCACCAAAACCAACAGGATTCAATTTGTACCCAATTTTTTTTTTCAAATACATATAAATACAAAGAAAACTTTATCAATGAAATACTTTTTGTGTTACCTGTACTTAATTTTATAATAACTTTCTTTTTCCCTCCCCTGATTGGGACACCAGCGGTGGATGATGAAGTCAGTGTCTAGCTCCACTCTGGGTACTTTTTCAGGCAACTGAAAATGAAATTTATTTTAAGTAATATAGTCAGCTCAGAGTTTTGTAAGTTGGTGCAAACTTTGTGTGCTTATTATGAATTTCTCCTTGACCACAATTTGCAGTGCAGTCAAAAGTCTGGAGCTTTCTCTGTGTTATTCTAGCAGCAGTTGTGTAGCTTTCAATGTTCCACAGCAAGAGTAATGCAGTGCAGACTGGATGATTGGCTGGGTAATTGACCTTAACCTGTGTAGGAACCTAATTAGACTACTCTGCACTTGTGATTGCTCCCTAGAGCACTGAAAAACAGCTTAAGACAGGAAATTATATTACTGGACCATTTCCCCCTTTGATCAGGTAATTTCTAGTTCTTAATACAGTACACACAATCCAGACAAACATCAAAACCTCCCAGTTTAGAGTTGGTAAGTCTGTAGCGTGGCACCAAAAACCAAAAACAAACAAAAGAATGGCACTTCTAACCCCCCTGGGTCTTGGACATAAGGTATCTGGTGGTGTCAGGTAATGGCCATAGTAGACAGTAGACAGGGTTTACTGCACTGTGTCACAAATATGTGTTGAACCAGACTGGGCTCTGGGAAGTTTAGAAGCTGGCCAACAAACAATTATCATTTGACAGTGGTTGTGATGCCGAAGGTGGCAGTACTTAAAGTTTGTCAGGTTTAAATGAGAATGGCTACTGGTGTGAAAGGGGAAATGATCTATCTCCAAATTTAACTAAGCAGCTTTAAGTCTATGAACCTGAATGAAAATGACAATTAAACTAATAACGAGGCAAAAAAGAGAAAGAAGTGATGCAAGTGCAACAAAAAGGGCCTAATGGAATATGAACCACTGGATTGGGTTGTGGCGATTTTTAGAGACTAAAGATTTGGAAGCGAGCTGTTTTCCAGGTGTGGAAGAAAGGCTGCATTGTAAAAATTATCAGGACACAGAAGCTTTCCTTTGACCATGGTGCTTGACATATGCGGTTATGGCTTGCACTCCCAACTCGCCATTGGGAGTGAGAGCTCCCAAGACAGCTGTCTTTTGCTAAATCTAACCAAGTAGCTTTTAGTTTGTGGTGCAGTGGATAAAAGTGACCTGAACAGGACACAAACAGTAGTCTGCCACTCTTCCAACCTCCTTACATCAACTTTGTAAGTCTATCAAATAAAGATTTTATCTCTAAATGCCCAGCATTGCTTCTCTCCCCAAAAGAAACCCTGTGTAAAGTCTGAAGAGAAAAAAAACGTGTTAAGTGTGCATGTTCTACAAAAAGGTTTTTGGTAGATGTAGACATGAATACCAGTAATCAAGATTCCCCAGTATTGCATGAAAATGATTATCAGTGTTAGTGACTACACCTTTCAGTTGTTAATTCTGTGGCTGATCAAGAATAACCTGCAAACATACTGCAATTTAGACCCATATTTACATTCTGACTAAAGCCTTGTCCAGCAGAGATGAGAGTATGTGCTAAATTTCTTCTTTCCCCCCCATCTATCACCTAACCCTCATAAAAATATCTTTCTGATATGGAAATATTTTTAGCTGTATTCTTGCCAAGATGTTTTCTGTTTTATAAACTAAACCATCAGATTGGACTCCAACACCAGTTAATCAGAAATGCTGCATGCAGCTCAAAGACGTCATGCTCTATAAGTGAGATGGAAAATAACCATCAGTCTCCAGCCTCCAGACGAAATTCCGGCAAATTCTGACAGAAGCTGGTACGCAAATCAATCAGCCACTTTGGCAGGCACCCAACCATTATATGATACCATTCCTGATTCTAAAAATCAGGACAGTCAGCTTGATAATGCATTAGTGGTAGGAGGATGAAGTTATGCACTTCATGCTCATGAAATATTAGTGCCAACTGCAACACGGCAGGACTGATCCCTTCAGTGGGTGTAAGAAGGATGTTTTTTTTGCCAGAGTGGGACAGATGTGACCACTGCTGGCTGAGCTGGCCAGAGTTGAATCAGAGGTCAGCTGCGCAAGACAACAGCATCAAAATGATGGTATAAATTGCCCGACTAGATTGCCTTCGAATTATTTGACAGACTCCCTGCTGGGGTGTAGCTGGCCTCCGAGGTGTCACAACACTGGCACTGATGAGAGTTGGTTAAGCGCCTGGAAGCATGCAGTAGCCCAGTTGGAGCCTATTATTCAATCAATCTTCCCCTGGGTTCATAATAAAGAAATTATTCTGATAAAGAAGGCAGGAGTCCCTTGTTCTCAGATATGAAAAAAATATAAATTGCATAAAAAAGTATCCAAGTTTTTGTTAACTGAACTGTTATGAACGTGTGTGTTTGTTTGTTTGCACAATGGATGTTTTTACATCTTATTAAATTTTCAAACAACAATGGCAAAGATATCAAGAAAGCTCAACTGGAAACTAGAGGCAACAAATGTTTGTTAAATGTAGCCTCGTAAAAACATTTTGCTTCAAATTTGCCATGTAAAAGATTTCCCATTTTACAATGTAGCAAGAAATAGATTGTCCTCAAGAACAAGAACCTTCCCAAAACAATAACCTGACACTACACTGATACTGATTTCTTGTGTGAACCTTTTTCTTTGATTCTTCTTTGCGTTATTATTTTATCTGACCTCTTGTATTTCTGTGCTTAGGTGGGAGTGGAGAGTTTGGAAATAGGATGCATCTGTTTCCTGATGGACAGCATCTGTATTACATCCCATGTCAGAAGAAAAAACAGGAACCATTTTTATTCCAAAATTCCTACTAATTCCATTCATGGTGAATGAAATTACACACACAGTGTGTAGCTGAATCAAACATTGTGCACAGATGCAGGGCCTATGCTTCAGTTTATTTCTATGTGGTTACTGCATAATTAGCATCCCTACCAAGAATCCATTTCAAAACAGCATGATTTTGTGTTGAGTAATCCCACTTTATGGTAATTGTTGAAATGTGTCACCTCAGGCTGTATACACCAGTCACTCCATTAGTTACAACTTGCTAGTACCAGGTTGGACCCCCTTTTGCCTTAAGAACTGCCTTATTTCTTCATGGCATTCATTCAACATGGTGCAGGGAACATTCCTTAGAGATTTGGGTCCATATTGACATGATAGCATCACACAGTTGCTGCAGATTTGTTGACTCCAAATCAATGATGGGAATCTCCTGCTCCACCACATCCTGAAGGTGCTCTATTGGACTAAGATCTGGTGACTGTGAAAGGCATTTGATTACAGTGAACTCAGTCTGGGGGGAGTTCTTTTTTTCTCCTCATCTTTCCTCATGTTGTGTATTTTCCATTGTTGTACCTCTCTGACCTGTCTTCCCCGTGTGATGTTTGTGTAATGTATGTATGGTCGGAAGGGTAAGATGGTGCTGGCACAGCTGGCAGCCTTAACCCAATTTCCCTCGGGATGAATAAAGTATGATCAATCAATCAACACACTGACATGTTAAAGAAACCAGTTTGAGATGATTCAAGCTTTATAATGCAGCAGCCTCAACTGTTAAAAGGCAAAATGAATCCATGTTTTATGTTGTTTAAGCCAAACTCTAACCCTACCTTCTATATCTGAAATCCAGAGTCAAGAGACCAGTCAATATTTTTCCAACCTTGTGTTGTTCAACTTTCACGAGCCACAGTCAACTGTAACCTCAATTTCCTGCTCTTAGCTCACAGGAGAGGTACCCAGTGTGGTCTTCTGCTGTGGCCCATTGGCTTGAAGGTTCAATGTGTTTTGCATTCAGATATGCTCTTCAGCATACTTTGGAAACCGCATACCAACTGATGCCTTCCGATCAGCTCAAAGCAGTCTGGCTATTCTCCTCTAATCTCTGAGATTAACGAAGCATTTTCATCCAGAGAACATCTGCTCACTGGACAGTTTTTCTTTTTTAGACGGTTCTTTTTAAACCCCAGAGATTCTTGTTCAGGGAGATCCCCAGTAGATCAGCAGTTTGTTAAATACTCAGATCAGCCTATCTGGCACCAACAACCAAGCCATGTTAAAAATAATTTAAATCACTTTTTCAACGTCAATGGGTTACTTTGACAATGTCCGCATGCCTAAAGGAATTGAGATGCTGCTATGTGATTGGCTGATTGGCTGTTAACCAGCAGCTGAACAGATATAGCTAACAAAATGACAGCAACAATGGTAATGCACAGAATCCTTTTGAATAAGGTACCACAACTCCTTGTCTTAACTACTGTATGTGTGTACTTAAATACAAATACCCATTCTGAGCCAGGAAGTGTTTTTTTTAACTCAGCAATCAAGACATGGTTATTCGAATAAATAAATAAATAAATAAATAAAAATCCCCCATAGCCTTGTTTTGAGTAGTTTCATGCAGGAACTGTATATGTGGAAAAAAACCTCCATTTACCCATGACAAGAGGTTCATGCTTGTGACAGTGTGACAGGATGTAGACATTAATGGTACCCCCTGCAGCTCAGCTGTAATGTTAGCTAGCTGCATGCTGCCTTCGGGTGGTGAATGCAGACAGCAGAAAGAAAGTACTCAATGCGCGAACCTTTCATAACAATGTTTTTGGATTTTGTTGAGTAAGCAGGTTATGTTTTATGGACAGATACATTGCTGCTGATTTCTTAAAAGCTACTTTTTGATGCTTCAAGCATTGCAATAAAAGTGTTGTTCCATCATATTCTAGAGATGTTAGACATCTGTATAGCTGATCTCCAAAACTTGTCAACTCACAGTAAAACTATATAAATGGTTAAGTAACAATTTAAGTAAAGTGGGAAAACTTGCTAATTTTATTTCGAAGCTGTTTGGAGGCATTTATTTTCTTTGCATCTGTTTTGTTATTGTCCACAGATGTTTCATCACATCATTACAATGTTGCTGACTTCTGAAGTTTGTCCCTAAACAATTTTTATTATTATTGAATCTGCTTTAAAACAAAATCGATACTTTTTAAAGGTACACATATATTGGAGTCCGAGGGAACAGAAACTTTCAGGGGCAGATGTTATTTATCCAGTTTTTAATGGATTGAACTATTTACTGAGGTCACAGTGGAACTAATTTAGCCTCCTAAGACCCGAACTCTTTCATGGCATGCATTTTTAATTTCTCTTTGCTATTTGGGCTGATTGGGACCTGATGAATGTAAAAAGAAAGAATTACCTTATTTTTGTTTCTGAGAAAAATGAGATCCACATAAGAGGCCATTTGTTTTAAATTTCAATAGAACAGTGGCAGCATAATGTCCTCGTAAGTGGATATCAGGCCCTTGTAGAGAAAAATGTACTATTTTGTCTAGACAACCAAAAATGTGATGTCCACATACACTCAACAAAAATATAAACGCAACACCTTTGTTACTGCTCCCATTCCCCATGGGATGGACGTAGAGACCTAAAATTCATTCCAGATACACAATATAACCATCCCTCCCAAACAGTGGTCACAAATCAGTCCAAATGTGTGGTAGTGGGCACATCTGCTATATTGAGATAATCCATCCCACCTCACAGGTGTGCCACATCAGGATGCTGATCTGACATCATGAGTAGTGCACAGGTGTACCTCAGACTGCCCACAACAAAAGGCCACCCTGGAATGTGCAGTTTTTTGCGCTATTGGGGGTCTGGGGACCCAGAACCGGTCAGTATCTGGTGTGACCACCATTTGCCTCATGCAGTGCAACACATCGTCGCATGGAGTCTATCAGATTGTCAATTGTGGCCTGTGGAATGTTGGTCCACTCCACTTCAATGGCTGTGCGAGGTTGTTGGATATTCGTGGGAACTGGTACACGCTGTCGTATACGCCGGTCAAGCACATCCCGAACATGCTCAATGGGTGACATGTCCGGTGAGTATGCTGGCCATGCAAGAACTGGGACATTCTCAGCTGCCATCTGCCCTGAACAATGTGAACCATGATTCATCCGTGAAGCGCACACCTCTCCAACGTGCCAGACGCCATCGAATGTGAGCATTTGCCCACACAAGTCTGTTACGGCGACGAGCTGGAGTCAGGTCAAGACCCCGATGAGGACGACGGGCATGCAGTTGAGCGTCCCTGAGACGGTTTCTGACAGTTTGTGCAGAAATTGTTTGGTTGTGCAAACCAATTGTTCCAGCAGCTGTCTGGGTGGCTGGTCTCAGACGATCTTGGAGGTGAACCTGCTGGATGTGGAGGTCCTGGGCTGGTGTGGTTACACGAGGTCTGCGGTTGTGAGGCCGGTTGGATGTGCTGCCATATTCTCTGAAACGCCTGTGGAGACGGCTTATGGTTGAGAAATGAACATTCAATGCACGGGCGACAGATCTGGTTGACATTCCTGCTGTCAGCATGCCAATTGCACGCTCCCTCATTGCTTGAGGCATCTGTGGCATTTTGCTGTGAGACAAAACTGCACATTCCAGGGTGGCCTTTTGTTGTGGGCAGTCTGAGGTACACCTGTGCACTACTCATGATGTCAGATCAGCATCTTGATGTGGCACACCTGTGAGGTGGGATGGATTATCTCAATATAGCAGATGTGCCCACTACCACACATTTGGACTGATTTGTGACCACTGTTTGGGAGGGATGGTTATATTGTGTATCTGGAATGAATTTTAGGTCTCTACGTCCATCCCATGGGGAATGGGAGCAGTAACAAAGGTGTTGCGTTTATATTTTTGTTGAGTGTATGTGGACGCCAGGTCCTAGAAGGTTAGCATTACACACTTTCAGGAGGGGTGTCTCAGACATTTAGAAGGACGTTCATGCATTCAGGCATGATATATCGATGCATGTTATACTCTTAATTCATGTATTTTTGTCATGACAGTCTATATAACCTTATCAAAAAGTGGCATTTACTGTATTCATGTAGGCTTTATTTGGGGAGGGGGTCATACTGAGACCAAACTATTTACTTTTGAAGTGAAAGATAAATAAAATGTAAAAATTATAGTCACTTTCAGTTTGTCTTTCTCCTTACGATAAACCCCCAGTTGATATCAGCATTTAAACATACGACAGATAACATTTTAAATGATTGAAAGTTAAATGATCCTAGAATCAAAGGATGCTACATGAATGCAAATGTGAATTGCTCTGGGCATTTCAGTTTGTATGCAAGAAAAGTATATACATATTTTCCTGTTTTACACCATTTGAATTACTAGCAAGTTTCCTAAAATAACAATGAACAATTCTGTTGTTTTTGTCAGATTATATTAAATGCATAACTAATAATGGATAATGTTTTATGTTTTAGGAAATAAGATTTTATTGTGATAGTTGTTTCTCCCAGTAGTTTATTCTTGGAGTCCTCTGGGATGCCACTTGGTGTTCCTCAGAAATTAAATGAGATTTAACATTTCAGTGTTTGTTGTTTATTTCTGCTGTCACTGTTCAGTGTTTCACCCTTACAGCAGCTCATAACTGTAATCGTGTAAGCTGTAAGATTTCAGGAATTTATCCCATTATCTGTAGAACAGACTGGCATCATATGTTCAATCATGTCAAATAACTAAAGTGGCCTATTGTTGTAGGGTGCTGTCAGCCAACAGGGTGTATGTTTTGACATGCTGGATGAAAAGACACAGGAAGCTTTCAAGAGCAGAAATCCACAGAGTAACTCAAGGATTCATTTTTCTTTTTCCTTTTTTAGGTTAAGAACAAGTTGACACTGGACATCAAATACTACAAACTCAGAATATCCTCTACTTCACCTCTGCAAGATGGAGTTTTACACATTCCCTGTGAAGCCATGCTTCTAGTTTGAAGTGCTGACACCTGAAGTAGGCTGACGTGTCCTCACCACTCGCTCCCCCTTATCGGGGACACACAGGCAGCTTCCTCACACAGCAGCCTGGACCAGCACTGCCACTTTTAACCTGCTTCCTCAGACTAGCACAGCGGTGTTTTCATATTCCTCACGGTGATTCTGAATGAATTAGTCCTCTCTGTGTACTACACGACTGTATTGGTACTGTGAGTTGCAGCTACAGGAGAGGACTCTAAGATTAGGGTAGACAGACTTCTGCATCAATAGACAGGGCAGGATGTTGACCTGTTTGCCCATTAGCAGGCATCAAACTGATAATAAGAATGTTGACAGCACATCTTCTTATTAGCTTAGATTGTTGGGTATGTGATGGTATCACATTTTTTTACAATCATGCCTGGTTTGGTTTGTTAATCAGAAAGTGACGCAAGCTATCTGCAAGAAACAATCATGCCACACAAGCAGAGGAAGACTGACATCTAATAACCAGGAGTTACCCACGCTTGGAACGCAGAGTACAATAAAAATTAAACCACAGAGTAACACAGCGTGCAGTTATGCTCAATTTGTGGCATGTTCCACTATCATTTGTAAGTGGAATGAACACCAGAGGAGATAGGAGTGCTTTTCATTATGCCAGGCTTCAACATGAGCTAGTGAAAATCAAAATTTAAACATGTCTAACCTGGTGAGATGAAAGATTAACAAACCTAGAAAACTATTCCGCAGTGGATCGGATCAGAGACAAAATAAAAATGCAGTGATGGCCTCATTTCGATGCAACTGGAGCTCGGAACAATGGCTGATTTCCTGCCAAAGTGCCGAGTGAGTTGACAAACCCACCACCATCTACTGGCACAGAGAGTAGCTGGTGGTAATTTCTAACCCAGTTAATAATAGAAGAGGAAGTATTCTGATTCCAAACTCTTGTATCAGCAACAGCAGGAGATCTGCACTCCAATTTCTTGAGGACATTTATTCCAGTCCTCAGCATTAAGTTAACGTTGTCTCTTGCTGTACATTGGCTGCATAATTATTGTGGAAATCAGGGGGATTCACAGCCTAGATGGCTCATAGAACATTTAGAAAATAGACATGAATGCATGTCATTAAAAACATATTTTCTCTAAAACAGCAAATCCGTATTTAGGCGGATATTCAGGGCCACTGTTGATGCTGATTTCTGTCATTTAGCGCTGGCATTATGGTAAACTTGCTGATGATGCCAAGTAGGTCGTTGTTAAAGCCAACCTGTGTCAAACAGTATTTGCTGCTTATTTTTAGCACATTTTGAATGTGACTAGCAGATGGTTGCAGCACACGGCACTGTACAATGACTCATAAGTGTCACTCAGTTAAACAATCAGAGAAAAGTGTGCAGTACAAGCACGGAAACAATATGTGGAAAATCTGTATTGTCCTAAAATCAGTAACCCAGATCCAGCTGGTATTCAAAACAAAGACTGACTGGCATTTGAAACCTTGACCCAAGTCAGTTTGCAGCACAACTGGTGCAAAAGCATTCATTTTTACTGCACATTTCTGAAATCTCCCTCACTTTACCAGGTTATGTGTTATTCAGAGTGGATGCTCTGAACTCATGGAGATTAAATAAATAAAATCTGTTATCACTATAATTTGATGTTTGCTCTCTGGCATTAATAACCATGTTGTTGACGAGAGGATTCACCAGCCTCACTATTGCTGAATCATACATTCACACGTGGCAGCACAGTGCCATCATCTGGTTGACAGAAGTGCTGTAAAATCACTGAATGTGGTTCATGAGGCGAGTTTAGAGTCTGGATACAGGAGACGTTTCATCATTTGTTCTTTGATGTCCAGCAGAGTTATATTTCAAGTTTCCACTGAGACCATTATTTCAGGTAATTGGTTTTTATGTATTTGTAATGAGGCTGCAGGGATCAGAATAACCAAGAGGGGATTTTTTTTTAAGTATTTGGGCCACTGACAGCCTTCTCCATCAATCAAGCTCCCCATTGAAGAAAACAGGGTGAAGCACACCTTGGCTAACAAGTGGATTTTTTTCTGTCTTGCAGTCAGTAATTTTAGAATAAAGAATTTAACACTGGAGGAGGATGTTCATGGGGGTGGAGGGCTCAGCTAAAAAATACTTTTCATGCAGACTGTAAAATGTAAAATTTAGGAACACGGGGTTCTAACAATCAACTCAAGACACTTCTATTTTTGTTTAGTAAAAATGTTCACAACACAGCAGTGAAGACGACACTGTCATCAGGGGTGTTGTTTATGGTGGAGCTGCTGCCTCTCCTCTCTGGTACACAGCAGCCAGCAAAGAGGTGGCACCACGATAAAGACACCAGTGAACCCGGGTGGAGCGAAAGATGTTCTCCTGTAGTTAACAGCACTGCACGCTACTTACAATCAAAACCTTCATGGTTAAAAGAAGATGTTTTTCATGTTCTCGAGTTACTGCATTCACAAACGTAGGTGTGCACGCCATCTGCCTGCCTGCCCAGTAGGGTGACGACAGTACCCCTTTAGCCTTTAGTGGCTGATGGTTAAAAACAATCTTTTCACCTACAGCAGAGTACAAAACCATTTCAGTTTATCTGTAGATGTTGGCTGCTTTTTCACTCATTTTCATTCCAGTTCTTCTATATGACCATTTTCAGATGAACCATTATATGGTCAGTTCTTGCTCATTAAGAGTGACAGTCTTGACTCTTGAGGGAAAAATTTCTCACAGAACCTCATTTACATTTTCCAGGAACTCGATCCACATCATCTGAGTCACTGTGTTTGGAAAAAGGGTTCTGGGATGGCTTTTCCTCAGACCACTTGTGCTAAATTTGGACTGCATAGTGTTTAAACAGGTTATGCATTAATGTAAAAAATTATTCTGCCTGGTTTGTAAAATGAAAATTATTCAAAGCAAAGTCTACGTATTATAGATTTTTACATTTATTTATATACATATATACACACACACACACACACATTAGTGATTACTGGGATTAAATACATTTACTGTAGTGCTGCACTTAGAAGCATCTCAAATTCATACTTTCTTCATTCTATGTCAACAATACATAACATTAACATTTTCATGCTGTAAGACAAAACATTCAAAAAGATGAAAACAATCAAAGGAAAAAAAATACTAAACTAAATAAGGTTAGAAACACAATCAATAGTGGCACAGAGATGCCTTACATTATAATTCTGCAATCATGCTCTATGGCATCTATAAAAATGCTGAACAGACCCAGTTGATTCTGATTTTGAGTCAAGATGGCAAGAGGAAAAGATCTAAAGAGCTTTGAAAGAGGGCTCAATGTTTTATCACAAAAGCTTCAGTCACAAAGACTGCTCAGCGTGCCACTGTTTCAATAGGAACAGTGATTAATGTGACATCTGCACTTAAGATGAAAGACATCAAACATCAGCTGTGGCCGACAGCAGACATTTGATCACAGTGATGCACTTGCATGAGTGCAAAAATGTGACGGGGGGGGGGAAGCAACAGTTTCTCTAGCCGACAACAATGTTACTTAAACTCAAAGTTCACTATTCTGTATGGAATACTATTCAAACAATTTCATACATATACATTTAATTATGTAATATTGCAGGAACAGGACTTTCACTTGCAGCATACTATATTTACAGCTTGGCAGTAGCATAAGTGAAAGGATTCAGATGTGTCTTCCGTAACATAATTTTCTTTACATTATATTTTTTAAAAATGCCCTTATTTTTTTATACTTAAACTTAAAGTATCTAATAGTACTACTTGTTCCTATGGAGAGCATAGATTGTGTTGCAGTAATATTACTGTGAAATTTGTTTTCCCTTTTAAAGTTTGCCTAATCAACTTTAATACATCTGAAATAAAAATATAACATTATTATCATAAAAAATATATATAAAAAATTATGTTTTTATATTAAATAAAAACATAATTTTTCTGCCTTAGTTTTACTCTTCTGACATTTTGGTTCATTATATGCAGTGGATGTTTTATTTTTTAAATTTTAGATTTCTAGTAATAGATACTATTACTTTAGGATGGACGGGAAAGATGTCATTCTGCCTAACAAATACTGTTACCTTAATAGACTTCAAATGAGGCGCTACTGAAATAATAAGTTTGTAAAATGCTCTTAACTTCAGCCACTTAATACTATAAAATGCAATTTCAACATTTGCACATCCACAATAATAAATGTTTATACAAAACCCAGCCTCTCTGATTACCACAGTCTGAGAATGAAGTGCTCTGTTGGGATAATATGAGGTCTTAAAGATTTGATGGGCTTAATTGTGTAAGACATGTGAGGAGAAGGATTTGAAATTCAATTCAGTGAGACAATGAAGAGAAGCTATTATGGGAGAAATATGGTCTCTCTTTATCATCCCTGTTAGTACTCTGGTTGACCAACTGGTAGTTTGAATTTCAACAGTCCAGCCTATAACTAGCAGCATCACTCTAAGTCAGGATGTTTATAATTTCAGAGCCACTGAACAGATGAAAGCAGTCTGACATTTTTGTTTAATATGCACTTTGAAGGACACATCCTGGTCAAAAATGACTTCAAGATTTCTAACAGTGTTAACAGAGGTATTCATATTATGTGGTTAGCGCTTCTGTAAATTTTGTTACAGCCCTTTCATATGTAAAAATAAATAAATAAATAAATAAAATAAATATGTAAAAATTGTGTAGTTTGTTTGTATATGTGTCTTTCTTGCTGCTGTTACACCCAAATTTCCCCTTGTGGGACAATTAAAGGATGATTCTATTCTATTCTTCTATTCAGAAAAGCATCTTTTTCCCCACTGCTATGTAATCTATTATTTTAAAATTAAATGTTATTAAATGTTCAGACAAAAGACGGTTTTCTGGGGGAAAAGTGGTGGGTGGGCTCATTTACATCTTGAGAAAAGCCAATTGAATCTAATAATGAATTGATTACAGTGTTAAGGCTGTTATTTTCAACATCTATGTGAATGTTAAAATCACCCACTGTAATTATTTCATCGGAACTGAGTAATGAATCAGATAAAAAGAGAAGACAAACTCTGAGTAAGGATGACAGATAAAAACAACATGTATTCTTGTAGGATCTCTTCCTTATAATATAAAGTGACTTGAGGTGATTGCTAATTTGGTGCTGAATTAAACTGAACAACTGTTTTTTGAGAGAGAGTTAGGGTGTGCAGGCTTGGCTATGACTATCTAGAGCCTTGGTTTATTACTTTAAAAAAATAAATTAAAAAAAAAGCTGGTGAAAAACTGCTACCACTCCTCCTCACCCTGTGCTTTAAGGTTGGCAGTAAGAATGACTCAGGGGTGTTGATTTATTTAAAATAACATTTTTATCTTGCTGGAAAATGTTTGACTATTTGTTGAAGTGAATTCTTCATTAATAGAACACATCTGTTCGAGTGCTTGTTAATGCAAGTATCTAATGAGATGCAACACTTAGCCACTTGATGCATAACACATACAGACACAATCAAGAGGACCTGCTGAAATTCAAACTGAACATCACAATCACAGGTGATATAAGTGACTTTGATTGGGGCATTGTTGTTGTTGGTGCCAGATGGTCTGAGTTTCGGAAACTGCTGATCCACTGATTTTCCTAAACAGCTCTCTTGGGTTTGTCCAGGGGGCCTGTAGGGCAGTACTTGGATGTGGACCCAAGTGCAGAACAGACACGGAGACAGCAAATTGATTCTCACAAGCCTTATTATTAACACGGGGATAAACTTGAAACACGAGGAAAGTATGCATGGCGTGGCGAAACTGAACAAATGAGAATACAATTAGCAGGGAAACAGAAGAAGCTGGAATCTTGGAGATTACTGGGTCAGAGTGGCTTACTTAGAGACAGACGGTGGCAGGAGGACAAGCTTGCGTGTGCAAAGGGGAGTTATTCCTGAGCGGAGGTGCGTGAATCCTGTAATCGAGACCAGTGTCCAGAGAATGCGAGTGGCTGAGGAGTGGGATGGTGACGTGCCGAGAACACTGCAGGCACAAAGAGTTAGTTGACGAGCTGGAGGAGAAGAGATGGTGACGCTAGTCTTAAATACCGTCTCGCTTATCACTGAGAAACGGGGTCAGGTGAGTTGCACAGGTGAGACGATGAGGGCTCCGCCCCAGGGCGGATTCTGCAGTCATAACAACAACAATGGAAAGGTACCGGAAGCTTACCCAGACTATGACAGGGTTTACAGAGGATGGTTCAAACAAATTAAAAATATCCAGTGAGCAGCAGTTCTCTGGTTGGAAATGCTTTATTGATATCAAAGGCCCGGTAAGAATGACCAGGCTGCTTTGACCTGCAGGCAGGCAAGAGCAACTCAAATAACCACTCGTTACAACTGAGGTATGCATAGCATGTAAAATATGTCAAACATTGAAGCAGATTACAGATTACAGCAGCAGCTTGTCAGAACAGAACAGAACAGTGAGCTTACAATTCACAGACTCACTAAAACGGCACAACCAAAAAGTAGTCGGGTCTGATGACTCATGGAACGGTCAAAATTTGGGGTAAACAGGATGAAAGAATAGATCCATTCTGCACGATTCAGGCTGCTGGTGGTGGTGTAAATGTGTGGGGGATACTTTCTTGGCATGCTTTGGGCCTGTTAGTGCCAACTAAGCATTGATTATACCATGTCAATCTATGCCACAAATAATAGAGGCAGTTATTAAGGCAAAAAAGGTCCCAACGCAGTACTAGCAAGGTGTAACTACTGAAGTGGCCAGCGACATGATGGTAAACAAGTCAGAAAATAAATATAAAATGTTTTTTGGTTTGTTTGTTTTTTAAATTTCAGGGATTTTGTTTTATTGTTATTGTTGTTGTTTTTTATTTAAATATTGTACAGCGATGGTAACGACTATTAAATCTCAACTAAAATGTTTTTTGCAACTTTTCACAGTAAGTTGCAGTATCTTCACGTCCTACCAGGGGGCGCAGTTTATGCGTTGTAACTGACATTTTTGTCACTAATTGTGGAAGTAACTGCTGTTGCTGCAGCAGTATACCAGAAGACTTCTTCTGGTATAATGACCTGAACAAAGGCAGTTCATAGTTCATAGCATTACACAAAGAACAAACATGTGTTATTTGAGTAATGACTGGGTGTGGCCCAGTGCAGCTTCACCTCCAGCATCCCGTTTGTTTGAACACAACAGTGCAGACGGATAAATCCACCATCATCGGCTTGCCCAATGAGAAGAGCGGGGGGCGTTCCTGGCGTTATTTCTCCGCTGGCGAGTGAACCACAACAAACAACGGAGATACACCGGATGGCAAGTAAAACAGACTAAAACACACATCAGGTAAGCGGTTAGCGGAATGTTAAACGAACGTCTGATGGATATTTAACGACTTCGACGACTGGCGAACCGTCGATCCGGTTTTAATTAAATGTCTGAATTACGTTTGGCAGCCTACAGTCGACGCAGAATACGGGTTTTCAGAGTGTGTTTACATTTTTAAAAAAATGTATAAGCTAAATGTGCCTATTGTTTGTAAAAATAAAGGCGTAAAAGCCGCGTTCCACCGGCCGGTACTCTGTGTCCTCGGCTAGCCTTAGCAGCTCAGCAGTAGCAGTAACAGCATGGCGGCCTTTGCTGTGTGTCGTGTATGTAGACAACAGCCTGGGTGAGTCTGGAGCATTTCTTTATAGTTTTATGTTGAGCAACCCTCAGATGAAACAGCGTGAATATCCAACGGTGTGGAAAAAGGCAACTCAAACATGACGGTGCTATACGTGTTGAGAAACACCGGCCTACTTTACGGTTTAAAACAAATACCT
Source organism: Copadichromis virginalis (assembly GCF_057382275.1). Lineage (NCBI taxonomy): Eukaryota > Metazoa > Chordata > Actinopteri > Cichliformes > Cichlidae > Copadichromis > Copadichromis virginalis. The sequence continues at coordinate 35,032,483 of NC_140628.1, read as the reverse complement.
AGAGTTCTTTACTATGAGGATATTAGTTCAGGCAGAACTGCCAGTTACTGGTCATTTACTTAAGTGTACTCACATGAAATCTTAGTATATTTGAAACTATAGCTGGCGTATTAATACTTCAGCAGTTCTTTGATATTAGTGTATGACAGACCAATATTAACCACTTTATATAACACGTTTTCTTATATTATTATACTTGAATATGGCACTGTGCTTATTTACATTACATTATTATTTACAACTGCTGAGTAAGTAGTGTTTTAAATACCAGAGAAACACATGGGCCTAAATTCCAACTATTTTATCATCAGTGAGACCGAACACAATACAGAGACACAGAGCAGGCAGATAGCAAGTGTGTGACTTGCATGTCCAAAGCCCCCACTGGATGCCATTGTTTTGACAATACATAGTCAGAAAGCCATGCCAGCACTGCTAAAATGAGCAAATAACCTAAGAGAGCTGGACAATTTGAAACTGGTTGTACTGGGAAAAAATAAAATGCACCGGTACCAGTGCCCAGCAGCATCTGTTTTAAATGAGCACAGCCCTAAAAATGCCTCACACTGCAGTAAATGTACTTTGGAAAATATGGAGCAGATTTTTCCTGTTCAGTGAACACGTCTGCTAGTCATTAGAGTCAGATTGATTTGACAAAGCAGTCTTAAAGCAATGATATCATTAAAAAAACAGATTGCTCACATATTTATAACCTTGAAGAAACACATCACACAGCAAAGCATATTTATGAGTCCTCAAGTTATGTCTGAATTATGACTATTAATTCCTAGTTATGGCATTCTATGAATGTAAAGCTGTAGTACTATGCAAAAGTTAATTTGCCCATCACTTCTTCATATTTTGTTGGAGAAATAGGAAATAGGTAGAGCAATTAATAGGGGTTTCCAGTTACATCATAGATTTCTCACTGTAGTCCAAATCAAGCATAACTTGAGGCAATTTACTCGCTCAACGGTCTCATGTACTAAGTTTGTTTCAGTCTATACAAGTTAATATTTTATACTTTAAAAAGAGCAAGTAGGTCAGTATTTAGAGGTTGGAGAGGTAGGTGCTAGACACCATAGTTTGCACCAACTCCCGTTCCCTCCTCCCCCGACAGGAAAGACTTGTTGTATCAATTTGATTGGATTATTATCTATGTATCAGTATCTATTAGAAAGTACTCATTTAGGGTTGGGTTTTAAAAACTACTCATTAGGGCTGAACGATTATGGAAAATAATCTAATTGCGATTTTTTGCCCCAATATTGCGATTGCGATGCGATATGCGATTATTTTTTAAGGTATTTGTCTTCTGTATTATTAAACAAAGACAAGCAATACATCATATAGTATGGCCAATACTATATTACATTAATTTTAAACTGTTCTTTCCTGGAAGACAGACCTCTGTTATGATGACATGAGGTGATGCATGAATTGATGACTGACATTTTTATTTAACTTCTTCAATCACAACAGTATATTTGAACATACACAATAGTTTATTTTTAGCTTACAAACATCTGAGCATAAAGTGCTGACAAGGAACCCTGGTGTAAACATTAAAATGAAAGTCAGTACAATGTGCAGATTGCAGAAATATACATAAAAAAAATCAGTGGCTTTACCACACTCAGTTTTTCGACATCTGTGAACTACTAGACAGTCATTCAATTAAAAAATAATATTAAATAAATAAAACTAATAAATAAAAAATACACACATCTTACTGATCTCTGCAGTCAGTAACATTACACATAAAGTGCAAACATAATAGCAATTGTATAAACACACACACAAACACGCCTTTAAAGTTTAAAGGCGTGAAATTGGACGGTCTAGCCTTCTGATTAGCGTCACCGCTGTCTCGGTGGAGTTTAATAAACTCGGCCGTCTGCTTCTTGCTATCTAAAATATAACCAGACACTGGTGTAAATTCTCGACTGTCTCATACTTCTGTTTAATAAGTTTTCTGTTTGACGTTTAGTCAGCTGTGTGAAAACCAAGGAGGAACCCACCCGGGGGATTAATAAAGTTTTATTTTATCTAATCTAATAACTTTAATCTCAGCCAAACCGATTTACTCACGAACAAACAAAACACTGAAAAAAGCCCAACAATAACATTTTTAGGTTGTCTAAGTGACTTATATATTACGTTTAACCCGAGCAGCGAAACTCCGCGGTGATCTGAAAATGATGTGCCGGGAGTTGTGCCGTTCTCGGCCGCATCAGTAATCCTCGAGCTCCCGGCTAGCTGTCGAGCTGGTGGGTAGCAGACGCCTCTGAAAACGTCGAAGCACTTTTGCAAATATGGGATATCTTGATAAACCGAGCAGATATTTGATGTTTACACAACTACTTTCTCGCCTGAAAATATGTTAAAAGTTTATTTTGTGACCCAGAAAGATTAGTATGAGCAATTTTAAAACTTAGTAGCGGCCGCCATTGCTGGAAACTGGAGTTTGGCTGGGCCGCGCTATGAATTCTGGGATATGGTAGTAATTTGGACAGCCTTATAATCGCAGTATAATCGCAGCCTTTGCGGTTAGAAAATTGCACTTGATCATGTCGCGATATTATCGCAAATGCGATATATCGTTCAGCCCTACTACTCATTAGATTTAGGAAAAAGACTGGTTTGAGTTAAAATACAGCAGTTCCCGCTTCTTTTAAAACTCTGTTACTCTGTCACTGTGACAGTAAAGTCGTACTGACGGTGGAGAAAAGAATGTGACAGTTTGTCTGCGTGACCATGAGCAATTCAATTACTGTTTCATTCCTGTCACATTTTGCCATGAGAGTGGTCTAAATATTTAACTTACAAATGTGTTAGTTAAATGTATTTTATACAACATTGAAAAATAGAGAAGAATAGAGTCTATGTTTGAATTCCAACAGATTTACAAAAGACTTTTGTGATGAAGTTTGTTTCCCTGGGAAGTGTTTACTGGGATACATCCAGATCTAATTTTACATCCAAATGGCTCTCTGGCATGTGGTTAGTCAGCATGGCGTGCTGAACTTGTGCAGAAGTTCCTCTCTCTGTATGTTCTTTTTTTTCTGCTGATTACAGACAGCTGCAGCTATGGGCAAGACCCAGTCACTCTTAGCTAAGCAAAAAGACGAGAGTCAAGATGCTCTGACGGAGTATGGGGGGAGTCACACAGAAGAGGATGGAAAGAATGGAGATGTGTCTCAGTTCCCCTATGTGGAGTTCACTGGACGGGACAGCGTTACCTGCCCCACATGCCAGGGCACTGGCAGAATCCCTCGTGGTAAAGCTTAGCTTAAATGTTTAACTGTTAAGAGTTTTTTAAAAGCAGAGATATTAAAGTACCCATCTGTACAAAATACCCATGAATCAAGTTGAAATTTACAAGAATACCATCCCAATTTATTATAAACCTTTAGTAATGGCTTAATGAATGCTGTATGCATTTGGTTTTATCAAGTTTGACTGACAACTCTGCATTATAAGGAAACATGCAATCCAACTGCTTGCACATTTTCATGCAAGTGTTGCTTGCATTTGCACCACCCTTTTCCACATGTCACCTCAATTTCCAACCAGTAAGAAAAGCAAGGACAAAAACGGAAATATTGCTTACAAAAATTGTTATAACTTAAAGTCGTAGTTATGTTCTTAAGACCACAGTTCTTTTCTTGGCAACTATTAAAACTGGCTTGGCCTGCACTTGCTTATCACTCATACTTAAAACCAGATCTGGAACTCAGGACTGCACATTTCTGCCAAGGCCAAGTTTTCTGGATCAAGAGGAATATACTGATCTAAATTAGTTTATTGATATTATCAAGTTGTCTCCCATTTGATATGCCCTACTTCAAAGAGGTGGTTTAATTACTTAGGTGCCACCATTAGAAATCGAGTCAAGACCTGAAAATTGCAATTTCAAGTGAGAAAAATAAACTAGGCGAAGATTCTTCTTTGGATGTAGTTTTAAAGCAGTGATGCGAAATCGATTCCAGCAGTTACACTTTTTTTTTTAAACTCATTCAACAGGTCAAGAGAATCAGCTTGTGGCTCTGATTCCATACAGCGACCAAAGGCTCAGACCAAGCAGGACGTAAGTCTGCATTGTGTGCTCTTTTTATAAATTAGCTGCCTTAGCTGTGCGTGTGATGAAACTAAATGAACACACAGCAGCACAACAGACTTTGAAGCCAACAGCTGTTTCAGCTTTTGACTTCTCCTTTCAATCTCCTGCAGAAAGCTGTATGTCACAATATCAGTCGCTCTGTGCCTGCTGCTGTCTGGCCTGGCAGTTTTCTTCCTATTCCCTCGCTCCATTGATGTCTCCTATGTGGGAGTGAAGTCTGCCTATGTCTCCTATGACCATGACAAACGAATTGTCTATCTCAACCTTACAGTAAGTGTGAGCACTTTATAATAAATGATACATAAAATATATACAAAATAAAACGTAATTAATAATCTAACTGAATTTACTGATAGTATTGCATCAGTAGAATGCTGCATGGTTTAATTCTTAATTTTGAATTACGCATTTTTTAAAAATATTTAAATTGATGCTAGCATGCTTAGACAGGCAATGACCAAGGACAGCTCTAAATCAATAATGTTTGCTAACAAGTTTGCCATATTAACTACCTTCTTTTCTCTAGAACACACTGAACATCACCAACAATAACTACTATGCCATAACTGTGACCAACATCACAGCCCAAGTGCAGTTCTCCAAGACGGTGATAGGGAAGGCCAGGCTTAGCAACAGCACAGTGATCATACCACTGGATGAACAGCAGGTAGGTTGATATATGTTTTCTGTGTTTAGACCACTTTTCTCACATATTTTCTCCGATAAAATCTGGGTTCTCCTAAATGTTGAAATCCTCTTGAATCAAATATGATGCGTTTTTCTCTCAGGAAACTCACATGATTTGCACTAACCTCAAACTTTATTATGCATAAATGGAATTTGTGCATCAGTCGGCTTTGTGTGTTTTTCTGAATTTTCCAGGTTCTATGAAACAGCCTACATACACAAACACTCATAAATATCTTACATACAATTTCCACTTACCACAACTTGGCAACCCACAAGCTAATTCGAGGTGTATGTGTGCATCTAAGACCAGGTTGATGCTAAAGGCGTCAGTTCACTATGTCATTCCTATTGTACTACTGCAGCACCTTCTTACTGTGAAAACACAGTACAGGGTGAGGCTTTAAAAACATGGGGAAATAAAGTAAAGGCCTTTGTGTGAGATGAGTGTGCAGAGGTCATCTACAAAGTTCAGCTCTGGAAGATGCTTCAAAAATATACAATTCACCAAAACCATTTCACACATTACTGGTTTGTTAGTTATGGTAGAAAATACATTTTTTTAAAAAGGGGGGGGGGGGGGGGGGGGAGGCTAAATCATTAAAATCACTACAGCATTGGTGTTCTGATAGATATACCATAGCAGGCCATGTAGGAGGTTACCATTTTTCTGCACCCCAGTGTCAGTATTATAATGTTGCAGTGTAGTTTGGAGATTGTCTTGATCACTTGGCTCAGTGAGCCCTAAAAATGTACAACTGAGTACAAAGTATCCCTCGCAGTTTCTGTTTGTTTTTGTTTTTTTCTTGACTTTCTTTATTTTGCTAGTGAATTTGAAACGTGTCCAGCTGCGGCTTTTCTGTGTGCAGTTTGCATGCTCTCTCTGTGCTCGTGTGGTTTCTCTCCAGATGCTGTAGCTTCCTCTCACAGTCCAAAAACATGCATAGGTTTAGGTTGACAGGCAAGTCTAAATTAGCCATAGTTGTGAGTGTGAGCGTGAATGTTATCTCTGTGTTAGCTCTGCGATAGACTGGCGACCTGTCCGGGGTGCACGCTGGTTTTCCTCTGTAACAGCTGGGATAGGCCCCAGCCCCCCGCTGGATAAGTGGCAGAAAATGGATTTTCAAATCTAATATCTTTTCTCTCTGAATTGTGTTTACAGATTGATTACATGGTCCCCACCATCATCGCTGATGAATTGAGTTACATGTTGTGAGTATCTTATTTGAAGTCCTATTAATAAGGCATTTTACACTCAGATCAGTATCATGTTTAATCTTACTTGTCTCTCTTTCAGTGACTACTGCACCTTACCAACAATTAAAGTTCACAACATAGTGGTCATGATGCAGTAAGTATGACAAGATATTGAATATTTTTCTTTTTATGTCTGATACTGTGCTCAGCTGAGCATCAGTCTTTACTCTCAGCTCCCTCCTCCACACTTGCATAACTTCACCCACACACCCACACACACTGAAGATCTGCCCAGAGCAAACAGCCTTCTGCTGTGGGGCACTGTTCAGATCAGCAGAAGCCCCGGGCCTTTGGGTGCTTTGCTCATTTACACGTCAAATCTGACTTGGAAGCAGATTGTAAATTTAGCAGTTAACATTTCTCCTAATTAATTCTCTGAATCGAATGTCGGGGAAGGCAAACCGCTGGTCTCTAGCCAAGTATCATCAGTATCATTGCACTGATGAATGCCAGTAAAAATGAGGATGAGAAAAGCAGCCAATATCCTAAAACCTAATGTAGCCTTTCAGTGGTTTTATATCTGGACCATGATACAATAAAGGTCAGTTGTGACTATCTAATCGAGTGTCTTGTTGCAATTGAGTGTATTCATTTGCCTCTAAAAAGACTTTTATTTTTAAAATCCCTTCAGTCTGTCTTGAATATTTTAGGAAGATGAATCAAACAGTTGGATTTATAAGAATAACTATAGTATACATAAGAGAAAATTATATTATGTCGTATACACTTGTAAAAATGGGGGATGGGTCAGTTTCAGACAGATTTTCTTATGTTAGTGAGGGAAGATGTCACTAATACTGTATTTTTTTTTTTCTGCGTTTGCAGCCAGTTACAAGAAAAGGGTGATCTTAAAGAGTCGGGTGCTACAACAGCCTAAGGCAGAAGTTCAGTATAAGCTAAATAACGCCCCCACCCCCAAGTGTGAAGAATGCAGAATGACTCTAAAAGAGTCCAAGAATAGATTTTCTTTAAAAAGTCAGTTCTGACAGAAGTAATGATGAGCAAAGTTATTCAATCCCCCCCCCACGCACACACACACACACACACACACACACACACACTTCAGTGTTAGGACACTGCCGCTCACAGCTGACAGTATGAAAATGATGCCGTGTCTTTGTGAGAAATTATTTGCTTGCACTAGTAATTGACTCTCTTCAAAAAATTAGGAAGCAAGTGGATGTTAAAACTGGTTTGATAATCACTTCTGCTATTTAAACAGACAAGCATACCAAGCAAATAAGTAATTATATTAATACCATGCAGTGACATGCAGGGGGAAAAAAGCTTGCGTCTTGCTGCAGTCTGGCAGAAATGTCTTAAGCTAAAAGCAGCACTGTTCTGTAGCACTCCCGTACACCTGCGAGTGTTTCTACAGCTCCATGAGGCTGCTAACCTCATTGATCACATTATTATAAATGTCAGGCCAATGAGGTAATGTCAATAAAAAAATTTATAAAGCTTTTGGCAATACCAGATTTTCAGATGGACTAATTTAAGTTTTACCTCTAGGAAATTTTAAAATCCATGAAACTACAGTCTAAATGTGCAGAGGAAGCAGGGCTCTTATCAGCTTTATTTGCAAGATTTGCGACACCTTGGCAGCAACTACAGCTTTCTAACGATGCACCAATGCAACTTTTCCCAGCTCTGATACGACACAGATCTGTTGGCTTCATGCATTTTTCAATGTCAAGTACTCATCTGATACTAATGTTAAATGAATGATCTGTTTTCACAGTCACTCTGAGGATCAGACTGGAAGTTAATTTTTTACATAAGACAATGTCAGGCTTTGCTTCACTGTTTTGTTTAAATAAAATGTAATAAATCCAAGAATGTAAATTTAGTTGATTGGCATTTCTTAGTAAAATTAAAAAATCCCAGTGAGACCAAAGCAAATACAGGCGAAGGGGGGGTCACTGTTTTCATTGTTTGCACCAATCTCTTTTCAGCTCACTGTGCGACTCTTCACAACTACTGTTTATTCTAGTTTCTCCTTTGCCTGCTCTCAATGAGACTTTTCTTACTATCATGCAAACTTGTCAAGTGAGGAGTGGAACTGATAGCTGTGAAGTCATATTCCTAGGAGTCGATTTTGTGATGTTATAAGTACAAGGAAAGCCTCCCAACCAGTTTTTGACTGTAATAAGAGCAAGAAAGAGAAGTCAACAGGGTGTTATCTGAGCTTTTCAGCATGACTCACCTGAAAAGCTGTGGTTGGCTGTTGGTGTAGCTAACTGCTGACACTTTGCTCCATGCTATCTCAGATCTCCTGCTGCTGATGCATGTTGTAGTAAATGCAGAATAACATAGACCTGAGGCCTGCACTATGAAGCCAGATTAATGACTTAGTGAGCAGGTCCAGGCTAAAGGTTTCTGTGTCATAAAAGTGGATTTCTTTTTATCTGACTAAGTCACTGTGGTAACTTAGACTGAACAGATAACCTGCTTCTGATCAGATTATGTTTCATGGTTTCACTGATTCTTTTATTTACAGCATGTATTAAATGTTATCTAGATTATCTACTGGGGGAATATGTTTTATATGTCCAAGTCGTTAAGCCGTACCACCGCTTAAACCACTGAAGCACCTGAAATGTATACTGATTTATTTTGTTATGCAGAAATTGTATAAACCTTGTTGTACTTGATTCTAATCTACTGCTTAGTCTCCTTTACACTGCTGGACGCTACAAGAACAGACAGCAGGAATACCTGTTCAATCCATAAAATAGTTTTCACTTTGATCTGCTGACAAAGTGCAGCAATTTTAATTTAGTTTTAATGTTAAAATGGATCCAGTTTACAGTTTCAGAGCAGCTAAACAGCAGCACAGAGAGCGTGCTCAGAGATAAAATAACTTGAATTCAAATGTTTTGGACTACTCTGTGCACGAAACCACCAGATTAATGATTTTCTGCAACATTATATAATTTTTTTTTGTTTTATTTGCAGTGATGCATTTTGCTGTAATGTTTTTTATCTTCTTAATCACAATTTTATCATCATCATCATCAGTTGATAATGCTTCTGATTGGAGTAGACAGCACCTATTATGATTCTTTCATGCAGAAGAAGAGTCACATGACTTGCAAAATGCCCAGTTTGGTTTGAGCACGCACAGAGCCTGATGCATATACCCCTGCCTGATAGAGGAAGCTGATAAACCCTGTTCTTAACTGTGATAACAGTTATCTCCAACTGAGGTTTGGGGTTTTGTTAGGACAGCTAGCATAAAGAAAGCCTGGCTGTGTTGAATTTTGTTTGTAGTCTACCCCTCAAGTGAGGATCAGAACAATAAGCTGTCCAAACCCAGCAGTCAAAAAGTCAACTTCAGAAGTTGTTTGTTTTGAAGATAAAATGTGTTGTTTCTTATTGATTTTTACTGTGCTGAATCCAGATTGATCAGATTTGTTACTATTTTCAAGATATTTAATCTTTTTAGCTGTTTATAGGTACATGGCTGTGATAGTTAACTTTTAATCAGAAATTGTAAGCTCTTCATGGACGCTTCATATGATAATGTTTCCCCTTTCTTTAATTTTCGAATAACTATGAAAAACTGCTCTGTGCAGAGAAGACTTGATATGCCACATAGAATAACATAGAGGTTTATTCCACTTCAATTCACAAGAACGCTGCACAGAATTTATTTAGAGCTTAGGCCAGAACAAGATGTTGAGTCTAGGTGTGATAGATCTATAGATGGAGGAAATACACTGGTGTAAGTTCTGAGCTACAGTACTTTCAACAGCAAATAATGATAGCAGTGATATCAGACTGCTGCACAACTATTTCCACTGATCTCTTGCACTTTGATCATGTTTGACTCTTGTTTGCTTTTCAGGGTGATGGTGACAACGTCTTACTTTGGCCACACGGAGCAGGTCTCCCAGGAGATGTACCAGTATGTGGACTGTGGGGGGAACACCACCTCGTTGCACGGGCATGTGCAGGTCTACCAATAAGGGAAGCAAAAGAGCTTAGGCATCAGATACTGCTGTTGACCTCCATACAAAACATCTTTGCTTTTAATTTAGTCGTAGTGGCTCATCAGTTTTTAAGTCCTGAATAGTTTATTCTGTTTAGAGGACAAACATGATGTTTAGAATAGACGTTTTGCAATAAAACCACCAAACGATGGTTTATCCCTCGTGAACCAGACCTGTAAATCCTCCTCATGGCCCATAGACGAGAGGTTTGTAGTTTTTCCAGGCTGGTAAAAACAGAGCACATTATTCAATATTCAGTATCACTCCTCCTCTGTATTTGAAATACTGGAAGCAATAGCTTTACTTACGATGCACTTTAGCTGGACCTTTTGAAGAGAAGGTAATGTCAATATTGCTTAAATAGAAGGGGAAAGCTGCTCACAGCCCCTCTCATTCTACACCACTTTATGAAATCGTTTCTAAAACGTGTGAGAGAGAATTGACTTTTGAAAGTAAAACTACTGAGGTGTTCCTAATCATTCCTTTCTGCTCTTATTTGACTCCTTTCTACAAACAGCCTCTCTCTTTTTGTTTCATGAATTTTGTTAGTGTGTAGAGCAGTACAGCAGACTCACGTCATCACTGATTTATTCTAAACTTTTAGTTTTTGTGCGGTGTGTGTGTGTAACTCTGTTAATCATCAGGTTAAAAGCGACGCGTGACTACTCTGAAGACCTTAATGAGCATATTTTACTGAAAAATAAAATACATTTTTCACTTGATAAGAAAATAACTTATAATAATATTTTTATGTCATAGGCTTATTCATACAAATGTCACCTTTTTTTTAAAAATTTAAATTAATCCTATTTTTGTGGGCCATGGTGTAATTTGCTGTTTTGATCACATAAATATAATTTCTTAAATCAACATGCAAAGTTTCACAGTTTAAATCGCTGCAAAATCTCCACATTTCTACACGTCATTTTGAAGAAAGTAAACCGAAATCAAACTGTTCGTAATATTCCATAAATGTGAAAGTTTCCCAGCTATTTTCTAACATCTAAACAGTGGTTTTGTGTTTTTCATGCATGCCGGTGACAATAAAATCTATTCATTTTGAGCGTTTCTTGTGTTTTCTTGGTGTGCTTCTAATATACTGTGTACACACAGAGTGGTGCCAAATGTCTCACTCAGCTGAAGTATGAAGGTCTCCAAATTCTTACCTTTTCATTACTGCACATTAATACTTGAAACTGGACGTTTAAAAGACAAGAAAAAGTAGGTCTTCATGTTTTCAAACATCTGCATCCAGTCCATTTCAGTGGACTGGATGCAGATGTTTGAGCAATGAATAGGAGATAAAATTTGCAGGTTTCTTACAAATGTGCGAAAACAAATTTCATCTGATCATAAATTAGTTGTCCATAAATGATTTTGTCTAGAAAATGTACCCGACATAAACATCTTCCTTTTTATTGAGGATAACAGGGTTTTATTGTATTACACCAAAAGAACTACACCTGCAGTATCCTCACAACCCACCAGGGGGCTGCAGCTATTGTAGGGTGACCAGATACTGTACTTTTATCTGGAACTTGTTCTTTCTTCTCACAAAATGAAATAGTGTCCCATATTCTGATCTAGTTCACGAGCACATGTCTCCAAATAACGTTTTCTCTTTGACATTGTCTGTGCATTCCTACTGAAACTCAGAGATGAAATTTGGAAATAAGATTGCAAATTTGCAGTAATATTGCAGAAGACCAGTGACAAACTTTAGCGTAACTGTCCTTCATATTCCTCATGCCAAATCTGTTTATCTGCCTCTTAGCATTAGTACGGTGTCCCACACAAACACACTCATTAATGTTGTTGGGATCCTGTCACGAACCTATTCACTCCAGCAACTATCCACAGAGCTGACGCACACACATAAAGCAACATCTATTAACTTCCATTTATGCTCATAATAAATTAGAATTGAGGATGTGGTTGTAAAGCTGTGTGTGTTTAAGCTATTTATTAATGATAATAGTAATATTTATTACTATTTTCAAAGAACCTAATTTTGTTCTCTGCTTTCAAAACTTCTTTCTGGTGTTATCCATCTGTTTGTTTCCTAAAGCGAGAGGCACAGGCCCCTTGTGTATCATGGTATGTTCACATCTGTTGCAGTCATTAAACCACCAGCTCACTTCCACTCCGGGATCCAGGTCACAGGTCTAGACCAGAGCTGCACTGGAATACATACAACAGAGAAAAAACCCTCTTGCCCCCATCGCTAATGTATTTTGTTTACTGATTGTACTTTAGTTGTTGCCAGTAGAGTGTTAGTGGGGCAGCACTGTACTTTTATTTTTGCTTCTGGAGGTACTTTATTACTAAATGAGTGATTTCCCCTTTGGATTTTTAACACGATGGCATTCATCTTTGTTGTTATTCTTTATCTTTTTTGGTGGTTACGCAGGCTAACTGCTGATTAGCAGGTTGAATATAGTGCATTATCAAATAAACCACATGAAGATATCACTCTGCAAATAAGCGACAACCTATTATTTTCTCCCTACAGGACTATATTGATTTAAAGTGACTCAACACATTATCACCAGTTTCAATGAAAATCTTATTACCAAAGAAATCCACCCAGATATGAGTGAAACTCACACTTCTAAACTGGCCACAGAGGAAACCCATTTAAATCAAGTTAAAAGGTCAGACTCACTGTCCCGACACTGCTTAGTATAATGCTGATTCTTGATTTTTAGATGTTTGGAATATTTGTGTGTTGTGCCAACTAAATCTACATAACTGCATTTGTTGTGAGCTACTTCAGTTCAGATTGTTTGGGAAGAACTATGCTAAGGTCTTCATAAAGTCCAGTTGTCTCTCTTCCAGCTGGACTCTGTCATGCACGACAAGTCTGATGTGGTGAGTCCAAGGAAAGACTCTGACTGCTTGTCCAGAGAAGCTTTCCGTGAATAAGCAGCAGAGCGACTCCATACCGTTTATGGAAATTTAAATCTTGTACTTGGAGTAGTCCAAGTATTATGCAAACTCTGTTTATTCTGAGCTCACAGAACTCAGAATAAAGAAACACTGTTCACTTTTACTGAAAAATGCAAAACGCAGAGAATCAAACAGAAAGCTACTTTGCCTGTTTGGTCTCTGAACAGCTTTAAGGGAGCAGAGAGAAGAACCACATCCGCTACTGATTGGTTGTGTTATTGTCATTACAACAGAACTTCCCCCTCACCCTGTCCTTCATACAGGCCCAGGGTTTCTTTTCACCAAACAAGAGGAAATGGTTTTTCCATATGTGCTCTACATAGACTAACATCCCAAACTCTGTCTTTCTGACAAATATAATCATAGACATTTAAAGTGATTCTACAGTCTTTTAGATATAGTTTGTCAACATCGCTGTGAAATATGTACTCAGTATAAAATACTGCACTTTTCTTTTGTTGCATATTTCACAGCAGTTTCTTTAAACCAAAATAAAACCTTAGATGTGTAGCCATGAAAAATAATACTTTGCACAAATTATGAATTATGTGCCTTAGAAATCAGTCCTTGCTGTTATAACAGAAGTGAGTAAGATGTTGTTTAAATACCACTAGTTATAGATGCTATGTAACTTTAATAAAGTTAAATATTTGGGTAAAGTGAGCTTCCTGAATGTGTGTAGATATATTAGGTCAACTGATGACCTTCAAAATCAGTTGTGCATCTTTTGTGTCTCATTTTGTGGAGCAAATGTTGTACTAGAAGATACCAAGTATAGTGAGTATAGTTACTCAACAAATGTGCATATGTACCAGAAACTTGTCCATTTATTTCATCCAGCCACCTTATGGTAGACTGTCCCAAACATGTAGCACAGGATCAGTGAGGATTAAACAGCAGGTAGCAGTGTTTCATACAGTTCATACAGGTGAGCTCTTACATTTGTTGAAACATTTTTATTTTATGGTTAGCAAAAAAACAAAACAAACTACACTACAGATTTTTATTTATTTATTAGACATTCTGGAGCAGTTATATTACTCTCTTTGTGGGTGCTACATATAAACTACATATGAAACACAACCGCTTTAATCTAAGCAACAATAAAAATACTTTTTATGTTACCACTTGTAGCATTCCTTAGATAAATTATTGCACAATGAACAGACTGCAAATACAATCAGATTACTCTTAAATCCTTCTTTGGAGTATTTTGCTATAGAGCAGCATGGTGAAGCTGTGCTATCCACATGTTTTAGGCCCTAATTTAATTAGTATCTTGAGCATCTCTGTCATAACTCCAGACAAACTATTGGGAAACCTCATCATTATGAATCTGTTGTGGCAGAGTCAAACTTTTACTTCATGTAACCCCACTGCGTAATCTGCGCGGTGGTCTAACCTATATGTTTCATGCAAATATGGACTGCATAGATTTGATCCAAAGTCTTGAAAAACAGCCCCAGCCCCCACCCCAGGGCGCTCTCCCTGCTCCGCCTCACCACCACCATCCTGGCCGAGAAGTTTTCCCTGTTTCTTCAGGAGACTTTCTCCTCCTCCATCCGTCCACCGCTTCGCTTCTTTTCACTCTTCATTTGAGCAACAAAGCACATCCGGCCATGTTCTTTGCACCTCTCCTGTTTGCCTCTTTGATGTCGCTCGCCGGTGTGTGCTCCGGAGGCTCGGACGCGCCCCGGGGTGTCGCGGTCGGCTTCATCTTTGACCTGAAAGCGAAGTGCGAGCCGCCGTGCGAACACGCCGGAGTCTGCATCCGCAACAACACATGCTTCTGCTCCCGGGGCTACGAAGGAGAGACCTGCCAGTATGGTGACGTGACAAACCTTTTATCTGCGCGTAATTTCAAATTCTGATGATGGCACAGGGAAGACCTCGTGCCAAGCTCAGCTATGAATAAATGGTTTAATGTGCCACTTTATTTATTGACCCAGTTTATGACTAACTTATTTTGTTGCAAATTAATTTAAAGTGACGAAGACTTCTGAGAAAGAAGGTCAAAACTTTGAAGCCTATTAAAAAAACTGTGGTGGATAATTTTGCAGCCAACTGTGATCCCAAATGTAAAAATGGAGGAGTGTGTCTTCGCCCTGGAAAATGCAGATGTCCTCCTGGATTTGGAGGAAGATATTGTCACAAAGGTAAATGAGTTCATGGGAGCGGGACAGTTCTAATACATTAAGTGTATTAACACGTGTGTGCGTGTCATGATGACAGTTATTCTTTGCTTTTGGTGTATTTTCCTGCTCTATTCATTTGTATTCAGTTTACTATTATTCAGAATACTACACACAGTTTTCAGCTGTTGCTCACGTACTGCCTCATTTGTTTGTCTAAGTTCTTAAAACATTTTATGGATTAGATTTTTTTAAATGTGTTTTATTAAGTTTATGAATGCATAAGTCAATGCATTCCAACAGAATGGTGTGTAGTGAAGAATTTCCTGGGTGCTTTGGGGAGTTTATACCCAAATTAACTTAAATCTTTTGTGGTATGGTAAAAATATCTCATGAACAGTGTGTGTGTGTGCGTGTTTTGCAGTGACGTGCGATGGGGGATGTTGGAACGGAGGAGAATGCACCGCTGTCAACGGCGTGGCCAAGTGTATCTGCCCTTCAAGCTGGGCCGGATCAAAATGCCAGGAGGGTTCGTGGCTGTATCTAATTACCCAATTAACACAGGAGGTCAAAGGTGCCAAATGGAGCTGTTCATCAGCTGCAGACATTAGTGGATGTTTAAGGCTTTTTATGGCTCCAAGAAGCTGTCACCAAGGGAAGCAACAGTCAGTCTGACTTAGTGGATGAGGCAGACATGCAGGTGTAACAACTGGAGAGCTGTGGTGAAGTTTGTAATATTGGCAGAAAACTGCAGTTCAGTTTGAACTGGAAAAAAAACCCAGCAAAGATTGAAAAGCCAATTTTTTATATGTCTACCAAGATTTTTCTTCAAATGAAACTCAGACTTGACTTTTTAGTGATGAAAATCTGTTGTTAGACTGCTTCCACTAATGCATTCTCCATGTGAAATTAAGGATCTGTTGGACTAGCAATCCGTCTTCTGTGGTCTAGATGAAATATTCAGCCTTGCTGCTCTTCTAGGATTAAAGCTGTTTCATTCATTAGCTGACTCGATGACTTCCTACGGTCATTTTCCATATTTGCTAACATACACATTATACACATTGGGTCATTGGCACCGGGAGGGCTTAAATCTAATATGAACTCCTTCTCTTATATGCATGGCACTAATTTTACAAGTACACCATCAACATAAAACCACAATTAACTTAGCAACCAACATAACAGACCAATCACTTGCTAAACATAATGTCATAGGATAGTTACATATGTAGTTAAGCAGGAATCATAAAGGCCAGGATGATGCTTGAGCAAGTGAACCATATGCTGAAGTGCTGCAGGGACCTGCAAAGCTCGGTGGGGTTTGTAGATAATAATAGTGAAGGCCTGATCTCTGCCTGTCCACTCTTTACTGTCACCGTCCAATAAAGGCTGAAAATGCCTGAAAAACGTCACGTGCATGTACCAATGGTACATTACAGCCGCTACTGCCACTGTATGGTCTGACCAATGTCAAATTTTCACATTTGACTTTTGCCTGAATTAAATAAAAATATGTTCACATGTGTTCACAAAGCACAAACTTTTATTGTAAGTTTTTCTTTTTCATATTTCTGTTCCACGCTGAGCAAACCCCTCTATGGTTTGTTTCCCATGCAGCAATTTGTCCCCAGGGCTGCAGGAATGGAGGGCTGTGTGTGGCTCCAGGAATCTGCAGCTGCACGGAGGGATGGTTGGGTGGTGCCTGCCATATGGGTGAGTACACTGTTCCCAAAGACCGATAACGTTTTGCTGTGATGAGACTGGGTTAAATAATCGAGGAGTCTCAGATGTACGGAGTCGTGTTATGACCCCAATTCTGATGCTGGCCCTTCACTGGGAGCATTTATTCCTTATGATAAAGTCTTTTTCATTTCATCCAGTTCCGGTACTTTCTGCTCTCTTGACTACATTGCACCATTCTCACACCAGTGCATTTTACATACCCGATTTTTCTCTTTGCACCTTGGATTTGCTTTTCAGCTTAGTGTATTTCCAGATGTCACAACACTTCACACCTTTGAGACCAGCTGCTGGAGTTTATGATGCTAGAATTTACAAGCTCTTCACTCATTTCCCATTCCCCTGGTTTTACAAATAGTACCTGTGCTTTTGTTTTCTTTTGTCCGTAGCTGTATGCAGTCAGCCCTGCTTGCACGGAGGGAAGTGCGTTTCTCCCAACAAATGTCGCTGTCGACCTCCTTTCTCTGGACCTCGCTGCGAGGAGAGGAAAAAGTCCCACTAGTGCACCCAAGGATCAAACAATGTTGTGGGGGTGATTATGTTTTTATACTGGGACGTAGTTAGTTTTACAGCAACTGTGTGGAAAAGATGGATGTAGCCACTATGATGTCACCCTTAAAGTTAGTGAAGACCCATCTTGGGAGTTTTAGAAACAGGCTGGAAACACCATAAAACGTACCCTCTTTCTCACCTATTTTACTGTAAATGTGAATATAACTTGCAAATTTGACATCATGCTGTAGGCAATAAATCTTTTTATAGACTTATACACAGTCAGACCGTGGGATTTGTGGTCTCAGTGATCTCTTTTAAAAAGCAGCTAAGAAGTCATCTTTTCAAACTTCCCTTTGGGTATCATTTATGTCTTTATTTCTAGTGTTTTGTTGTGAAGCACTTTGTAATGTTTATCTTGAAAGTGCTATATATAAAAACAATTTTACTTTAACTTTTGCAACCAGTTGGCCCCTGCTGTTCATTAGAAATGAGGCTGGTTTAAGGTACATCAACAGTGGTTTCACATTTCAGACAAAACGTTCATCCCTCTTTTTATATAAAGTGTACCGTTTTAGTTTGTTTTTATTTTATTTTTAAATATTGAATGTGTTTTATGTTGTATAAACACACAATATACTGTAATTTGTCATTAAATGAAGAAAAAATAGACATTGTTTTTATTATAGTACCACCGTGTAATGTGGAACAAAATATAGGGCTTAATATATAGTACAGAGAGCGTAGAAAACAAGCCCTATATACAACCTCAACACCAGCGTTGCTTTCATCCATATTTGCCAATAAATGTATAACAAACTCAAACAGGCCTGATCGGGCAATATATTAATGACAGCAAATAAAGAAAACAAAACAAATGCAACTTTTGTTAATATGCAACATATTCATATCAAAGCCTTCATTATGCTTACTCAAGAAGCAGGCTCAAGCTGTTTTTTCCCCCTCATAAGATAGAAAGAAACAGTGCAAATCTACAATGTGTGATGGCAATAACCTCCACCACGTTATTTTTCTTAACCAACTACTGTGTACGGCACACAGGCCTGCATAAAATACACTGTTAATACATTTAACAGATGGGTGTTACTTTGAGCCTTGAGGTAGTGATCTACACAGACAGGAAAAGACAAGTGCATATATCAAATCGCTCTGTTACAGTTCTAATGTGCACACAGCCACACATTACAGTACATGCCAGTATCCAAAGTCTCACTCATACACACCACAGGTTATGGTGCTTTCTTTGTTCTTTGTGGCTTCTTTAGTACATTCCCGATTTGTTTGCCATCATGCCTGTGATGCCTGTGAAGTACAAAAAATTTTTTTTCATTTGTTTGGTGCCATTTTATTTGATGCAATGTCCCAAAATGTAGCCTGCAGCCCCCTAGTGGGCCAAGAAAGTACTGCATGTGCTCCATGGGGCTATTTGCAGTTAAAAAGTAAATTTGAAATAACCATAAAATACATATGATTAAATTTTTTTTTAAATTTTTCAAAAGTAATAAGAGGTTATAAAATAAAAGCAGTGTGTTAAATTCAAGGTTTTTCTGATGTATATTTGATCTGACTTTTTAAAAATATATCTTAACATTAGTAGAAAAAGACTGAATTGAATAGTGGTTATCAGCAGTCAGAAAGAATTAAACAGAGATTTAAAAAAAAAAAAAAAAAAAAAAAGGAACAGAAGATAAAAAAAAAATCAAAAAAATAAATACTGAGTTGTCCATTTTTTGAGATGCACAAAAGGTGCCTAATAGTTTTTTGGTGTGTCATTAATAGAGCTGGGCGATATGAGATTTTTTCATATCACGATATGTTTTTTTCATTTCAGGCGATAACGATATCTATCACGATATAAGCCAAATAACTATATTTGTAAGATTTAAATGTGCCGTTGCTCACAAGTAAAATGTGAAATAATCAGCAGCTTGTTTTTAAATATTTATTTCCCATAATAAGTTCAACAGGGTAGATGTACTTAAGGAACATGAGACTTTTTCAGATAAATAAAGGCAAATATTGCAAACTACACAAAAGGCAGCCGCTAAAGCGTTTAAGTTTCAAAATAGAACAAATGAAACAGACTAAATTGTCAATTCCACTTAGAAACAAAATATTAATTCTAAAAATAAATCTTAGTTTGTTTTACAGAAGAACAGACAAAACTGACTAACTTTTGTCAATATCAAATAAACTGAGAACTAAAAGGAAATTCTCAATCTCTCCTTGTTGTATAGCTGAGCTTTTCAAACAGTTTTAACAGTTACTTTAGTCTGACAAAAGCCAAATGACGAATTAGCGCTTCCAGTCAGAGACTGAGGCTACGTCCACACGTACACGGGTATTTTTGAAAACTGAGATTTTCCGTTTTCGTTTTAAAAAATAATCCCGTCCACACATAAAGGCAGAAATTAAGGAAAACGCTGCTATGAACATGCCAAAGCAGCAGGTGGCGCTAGATTCCTAACCGTGCAGAAATGTTGGCCAATCAGAAGTCTAGAAGCCTTGGTGGGAAAAAGTAAACAAAGCTGGGGCATAGAAGCAGAACCGAGTCGTATGTGTGGAGGGACAGTAACTGTGTGTATATGTAAGCATTTAAACACTGCAGAGAGTACAATTAACAGTATTGTAGAAATTCATTTCACCGAAACAATAACGTGGCGCGCAGTGTGACGCATGCACCAGTTTATTGTATTTCCAGACTTGCTTTCGGCACAATTTACAGTGAACGCTACTCTGTTTTTTGTCAGACTTGAAATAGCCGAAATACCTTCACACTACGGAACTTCTATGGCTCTTCCGTTCGACAATCTCTCCGGCGTTGGAACCATCATCTGTTTTCTCTTCGGTCACGCTCGGTTGATTTTTCTAGTCGGCACACTCATTTCCTCCATTATGCGCTGGCTCCATTACCCGCTGGCTGCTTCCCAAACAAACACACGTGCGGCTTGGCACTTGCGCTGTACGTAACAAGTCACGCGACGTGACGCTGCGGCTGTGATTGGTTCGGCTCTGCGCTACTGAATTTGGATTGGCTGACCTTTTTTTTTTTTTTTTTTTTTTTTAAGAGAACAAGAGCGGCGAGGTCTATCGCGATAGCTTAATTTCTCTATCAAGTAAAAGTTATATCGCGATACATATCGTTATCGTTCTATCGCCCAGCTCTAGTCATTAATATCACATTTCTCTTAAAGACACTATATATTTTTTGATTTATTTTTTAATAGCCTGAAATATTAAACAGAACTAAACATTTCAGTCATCTAGACCAACGATATTCATCTAATGAAGCTTTGTTCTATGACTCTATTGTAAATCTTATAAATCTATAAATCCTGGAGTTATCAGTGTTCTTTATGACTTTTCCCACCGGGATATGTTAACCATGACCCCATTTCTCACCTTTATTGCACAAGTCAGTCCGTTGTAACCTTTCCGACAGTGGCAGTAGTCAGGCAGCACACACCTGCCTCCGTTCAGACACCGCTGTTTACACACCGCTGGAGAGAAAGTCACAATTAAAACATTTGATCTATTATTGTTTTTCTTTTCATGGTCAATTCCTGTTAAACTCTACAATCAGAAAAGAGTCTTTTATTATAGTTCAGGCTGTCTGTTTGATTGTCATTTGGAAACACTTGAAACACATGATCAAAACAATTATCTGCAAAAAAGAACTTGAAGGAAAACCAACGATCATGTCTTCTACTTCATTATTTTAAACAAAGTGATCTCAGTCTGCAAACTCTCCAGGCCAGACTGCCTCTTGCCCTGTGACAGCTGGGATTAGGCTCTAACCTGCCCACGACCCTGAATGTGATAAGTGGAACGAAATGGATGGATGGATGGATGAATTTCAATCTGCATGAAAATGTCTGTTTTTCCTTTGCTTGATTTCATCTCTCCAAGAAGTATCCTGTAATGTGGTACAGTAGTTTTTGTGTATTTGTCCTGAGAGTTAAGGAGACAGCAGTTCTCCTTTTGGCAGAGGAACAGTTTAATTTGGTTCAGCAATAGTTCAGGAAAATTGGTTATAAAGTAGTCCTAGTTAAAGTATTTGGTATGTACCCTTTGCCAGATTTTACCTAAGAAAAAACTGAGCTGTTACTGAAGCTGTTAGTGATATTATTACATCTGAGGAACAGACTCACCTGTTTGACACTGAAGGCCTTCCCAGCCAGCGGGGCAGTGGCAGGTATTTGGTCCTACACACTCGCCACCATTTTTACACTTTTGTAGACACACAGCTAAAATAAGAACAGTGAGGGAGGCATGAACACCAAAGCAGCTTCTAAAAGGTTTTATCTCAGAAGCCCGACTGGACTGAACAGATAGGTAAAAGGTTAAAACCCAAAGTGCTGAGATTAGGCATTTGCAGGTCAGCCAGAAAAGATCTAGCCTCGCCTCTGTCAGTGCGCCCCAGGGCGGCTGTGGTTACACTGTAGCTTGCCATCACCAGTGTGTGAATGTGTGTGTGAATGGGTGGATGATTGTGTATAGTGTAAAGCGCTTTGGGGTCCTTAGGACCAAGTAAAGCGCTATACAAATACAGACCATTTACCATTTAGCTGTGCTACATTAAAACGAAAAAATAGGACTTTCTAGCCACTAAAATAATTTTTAAGAACCAAAAAATAAATAAATAAATAAATAATGTTTGCCTGGAAGCCTGAATTCAGGGCAGAAAAGCTAACACCTTTTGGTTTTTAAGTATCTCATCTTCCTTCATTTTATGTAGTTCTTGTTAAAAGTGGATGCCGTCTTGAGGGCAAGATGATTTAAAAGATTTGCATGAATAAAAGTCATGCATATGCATATTCATATGAATATTAAAATATAAATTGTGCACTGTTATTAGGAGACAATTTGTAAACTTTTTAGAGAATTTCTTACAACAACTACTGTGTATGACTTCTTGTTAGTTCTTGTGAGTGCTATTACCCAACCCCACCTAAACCTAAACCAAAGTATAAGAAATGAAGCTGATTGAATTACATGTTTTTTGGAGCTATAGCTGGTAATTTTTTATTTGTTGTGTATTTTATGTGTATCAAGACATCCATGCATCACTCACGTATGTTACACCTCTTCCCTCTCCATCCAGAAGCACAGGAGCAGGTGTTGGGTCCCACACACTTGCCTCTGTTCATGCACATAGGCTCACACACACCTGGAACAAATTAAAACCCAAATGTTTAAATTGTGAGCTGTTACTTTGAACAGTACTTCAACTATTTAGGCTGTGATATCACTTACTCTTTTGACACCTTTTTCCTGTGTAGCCTTCAGGGCAGGAGCACACGTTGTTTCTCATACATTGACCTCCATTCTTGCAAGGAGGATTGCAAACAGCTGAAAGACAGCAATATTAAACTGTGAGGAACCCAGAAAATGCACATTTCAATCAGACTGAAGCTTAGAGATTGGATTTTATAGCAACATTGATATGACTTAAAAGAGAGGAAATGCAACATTTAGGTGTGTTTTGTTGAAAAAGCATCACTTCACTTCTTTCAGGCATTCTCAACAGATGTTAGCTATTATGAAAGATAAACAGAGTCAAGAAACTATTTGAAACCTCAGTAAGCTGAATATGTTTGTAACTAGGGCACAGCCTGTTCACAGAGATTGCAACCCCAGTTACTTTCTACCATGGGGCAGCATTTTGCCAGTGGGTGTCCTAAATGTGTAAAATATGTATGCCGCTGTTTGAAATATTAGCAAAAATATGCTAATCATTGACTTAAATGATCTCACACTCTGCACAGTTCTCACTCCTGTCTGCAAGTTACTAGTAGATGCCATTAACATTACTTGCAATGTGCAGAGAAGAGAGACAAACCTACAGAGATTTCTGCAGTTTAATAAATGTATGCCAGTGAGTTTTGCTGTTTCAAACAGAAAGCAGCCTCAGGCTTTTGCTAGTTTTAATAAAAATGAAAGTCAGTCTGTACAAATTGCTGGAAATATTTGACTATAATTCCTCATTGTATTAATCATTGTATGTATTCATCACAAGCTTACCAATTTGACACTGGGAGCCAAAGAAACCACTGGGACAGGCACATACGTTAGGCTTAACACAGGTTCCTCCATTCAGACAGACGGGTTTACAGAGAGCTGCAGGTGACGTAAGGTACAAAAAGCTTTATTAAGAGCCAACATATGTACTTTTAGATTTACAGTATAAATAAGAGAAAAGGTTCCTGCAGTACTGATATATTTTGAGTACTTATGTGCAAGTCAGATTGAGTTTTGTGCCACTTAATTATGCTGTCAGAATTAAACACTCTAACAGAAGGAAGCTGCAGTCTGAATGCATGCTTAGCTACAGGTCGTGTTTCTTGCCTGAGTTGCACGTCGGTCCGTACCAGCCAGGTTGGCATTTGCAGACATCGGGAGAAACGCACACGCCTCCATTTTCACAGTGCCTGTTACACACCACTGACAGACATAAATCATGTAGTGCAATCCTAGATTAAACCGACCCACTTAAACAAAAGGGGTACTGATCGATGCATTGTGGAGGTTTATGTAAAATGTAAAAACGATGCAAAAACACTTAAGTCACATCTCACTGATTTCACATCGTGGTCCCACGTAGCCGTAGGAGCAGGTACAGAGGTTTCTAGCCAGGCAGGTACCTCCATGCTGACAGGGCGGCTCACAGCTCGCTGAACACAAACAGTGACACTCCTCAGTGTTCTGCGAGCAATTCAAGTATGTAAGCAATGCAAACCAGTCGGCAGTTTTGACTGGTTTGACTATGACTCCAGGTTACCTTCCTCACAGGTGGGCCCTCCGTAGCCTGCAGGACATTTGCACACATTTGGTTTCACACACTTCCCCCGGTTTTTACAGTCAGGCCGGCAAATGGCTGGGATGAAAGGAAACTGTCAGCTTTAAAAAACACAACTAGACCCTGAGATATAAGAGCCAAATCCAGAGGCGAGTGTGATTTCATTAGCTCGCGCTCTGTTTCTCACCTATGTGGCAGCTGTATCCAGTGTAGCCGTCTTTGCAGGTACAAGTGTTTGGTAGAGTGCACTCCATGTTCTGCCCACACGGATACCTGCAAACAGCTGAAAACAAAGTACATTTATGAGTATGTTTCAGTACTCAAAAAGTTGCCCAATTGAGGATTCATTTCATCATTTCAGACCAAGACCACGCAGAGCTAACCAAAATCCACCATGACTATAAGGTACAATTGTGCGATAACATTAAATACTGAAGCACTTTGTGGTACAAAATATCACTTTTTCACCTTTACTGAAAAATGTATGCCCCTTGCAAAAGTTTTTTTTTGCAAGAGCCAAAGTTGCAAGAGCTTTTTCACCAGAGCCAAAGGAAAATCAATCAACATTGTTATCAAAATCATTTCTTTAGCACTTTTGTTGTCAGTTTAATTTATTCAGTCATGAAAAGTAGAAGTATAAGACCACTTTACCTTTACATGTGACTCCATCTCCGGTGTAACCGTATGGGCAGCGGCCACAACTGAAGGACCCAGATACTTTGGGCTCACAAGAGACACCCGGGAAGCAGGGAGAGTCAGCACAGGTCACGTGGGGAGCTGCTGACCCCCATCTGATCCCCGTGGAGAGGTCAGGGGTCAAATCCACCCCACTGGGCTGACCCCTGTGGACAGTGGGAGCAAATGTTCTGACTGTGGTTTGATCCTGTGAAGTCGCTGTGCTTTTTCTGTCAGCAGGAGAAAGTCTCCTGATATTTGTTGCTTCTGGTCTCGTTCTCCTGTCAGGAGGTCGTCTGTTTGAGGAGGAAGTGGAATTTGATCTGGTGACGTGAAAATAACTGTCTGCTCCACTGGTGACTGTCCCCTGAGCTGTTAGAGGACATGACTTACAAAGTCATAGAAATACAGGCTTTATTGTCAACATTATTCAAAACATTCCACTTATATATTGCTGGATAATAGCCAGAAAAACTTTAGACTTGTCTTACTTTCACAGACAAGCATTTAAACAATTTTGTAAACAAAATCAGATGAAGAAATGGAGGCAAAATATACACATATACCCAGCTTATTTCATTCGTTTACAAGGTGCACAAAGCCAAAGGTGCATAAATTGCTCCACTCTCACCTGCTGATGTACATTTCTGGCCATTTCCTTGCAGACCAGCAGGGCAGGGTCCACAGACGAAGCCTGCTGAAACATGGATGCTCTCGAAACACTGCACTCCTGGGTAACACGGCCCTCTGGAGCATGGCGACGGTTTGGACCTCAACGAAACCTGTGGTACCCTCACTGGTGTCACCACCGCTTCAACCACAGACTCTCCTTCAAAACAAATAGAATGTATAAATGTTCTCTAAGGCAGAACTACACATAACTATACAAATAAAATGTAGACTTACTCATGCAGTTTTTCCCATCACCGCTGTATCCTTGTGGGCACGATCCACAAAAAAAAGAGCCTACCGTGTTGTTACAGCCCACCCCAGGGAAACAAGGCTGTGAGACACACTCGTCTATATCCTCTCTGCATGTACGCCCTGACAACACATGAAACAGCAGACCTTATGAGGAAACACGGAATCAATTTCAATAAATAAACAAATATTTAAAATCATAAATTTGCTAAGAAGAGGAAAACAGGAGAGTAATTATACAGCAAATTTGTAAATTGTTTGCATCGTTTGGTTTGGTGCTTCATTTGGGATCATTTTTTATCATAAATAAAGCTGTTCCAAGTTTTTTCTGATGAAAACTTGTTTCTCTCTTGCAGGCATTTAAGAATTTTACACAGATTGAACTGCATCTGACAACACAAATCACACATTAAAAAGTCTTTAACCCGCCAGCTTCCAACAAAGTCCTCAGCTTCAATATTTTCCACTGTTTATATGTGTATACAGCTTACATGTGGGCCTCCATCTCGAACACAGTAAGCTCACGATGTGACTAAACCTGAGCTCCAGTGACTAATTTAAAGCATTTATTTGAATGTAATAAGTCACTCAAGTATAAACACAAAGTCAAAGCTGTAACCAAAATATGGCTCTATCTTTAAAGGAGGTTCTCAAAAGAAAGTCAGCACAAAACTCAAGTATCTGCATTCAGTTTATAGTATTTCAGGACAGATAGAGCTTTATTGTGAGCACTCAGAACTGTAAACCATCTATTTAGTTACGCAGTTACACCCAAAGGAGTGTCTCGCAGTCATGTTACAACATTTCTCAGTACTGGACTGAATGAGTGGAATGCAATACAAAGGCGTCATAATTATGCAGGAATTACAGTACAGTTAGTGCCGTAAGGACCACAGGTAAAATAATATTCAAAAGATTAATCCTCCGTGTAGTTAAAGGAAACAGCTGACCTGTCATTCCAGGTGGGCATACACAGGAGAAGGAGTTGAGCCCATCTATACAGAAACCCAATCTGCAGGGATTTGGTTTACAGTTGTCTATGTCCACCTCACACCTCCTCCCTGTAAATCCATCAGGACACACACACACATATTCCCCACTGCCGGCAGGGAGGTTGACGCTGGCGACACATGAAGCAGCATTCAGGCATTCACAGGAGCGCACAAACACCTAGAGAGGAAAAGGTTTCTTGTCATTTAGACATCTGAACTTAAGTCACACAGGTTTATGATCTTAGACACACTGAACAAGACACATGAATGTAGTTACAGAAATCAGAAAACAAAAACTCAGAGGGTACAGAGACACTCAGGGTCCAGTCAGTATAATCAAAACGTGTAGCAAAAGTTAACTAACAATTAACTTTGCATGATTAACAGTTATATGCATAAAGCCGTGTGTATATTTTTTCTACTCCAGCACATTATTGAAGGCTTGTCCTATTTGTGGACCACCTGCTTTTCAAGGATGCTTGAAAAGATGCTTTATTAGATTAGGAGGCTTAACCTTCCTGACCATGGATCCCAAATGTTTATTTGATGATTCCTGAACCACTTAGTTAACGCTATTGGCTGTGACTGTAGTACAGAACACATGGCTTGACACATGAGGGGTATTTTACTCGTATACTGCTAAGAGCAATGATACAACGTGTCCCGAGAATGGAAAACGCTCTATCCAAAGATTATAGCTTTAGAGCATTTTCGTGATATTGATAAATCAAAACCACAGTGATATATTTTTGCATCTGTGAGCAGTTATTCTGTGTACGCTGAATTGTGCAACATCATATTAAAAAAGGAAAAAAAATGATTTAGTCTGACAACTTTGTGCAGTTTTTTGGTGGAAACACTTGCCAAGTGTGTACTGCAATGACACCTTACAGAGAAACCTCAGGCCCCAAACTACATACTGTATACCAGTATCTCCCTCTAGTGGGAGAAGGCAGCAATAACGCCACAATAACTTCCAAAATTTTAACATCTTATAGCAGAAAAAACACAGGCGATAAAGACTAAATGTTGCTTGTACTTGCTTACTGTCATGGCTTAATGGCACGTCTTCTGTAAAAAAGCAAGTGAAAAACCAAATGCAAGATGATATGATCAACACCACAACTTTGTGTTATTTGAAACTGGACTACAGATCAGAATGTTTCTGTTTGAAATTCATAAAGGACGAATTTAAGCATTGGCATCAAATCTACGCTCAGTTATAGAACTAAACCAGCTTTAAATGAAATTTAACTGAATATTTAATTTAAATTATTAAATGAATA
This sequence comes from Copadichromis virginalis, assembly GCF_057382275.1. Classification (NCBI taxonomy): domain Eukaryota; kingdom Metazoa; phylum Chordata; class Actinopteri; order Cichliformes; family Cichlidae; genus Copadichromis; species Copadichromis virginalis. Next base: position 35,004,411 of record NC_140628.1, on the reverse strand, counting down.
ATTCTTTTGCATGACGTGCATGTAGATCTGTACTCACCAGCAACACTACATTTACATTAATAAGCCGAGTCTTACCTCTACAGAGGCTCTGGTCTCAGCGTTACAGTCGTCGGTCACAGTGAATTGGAAAGTGTGTCTGTTGGTGGGTTCAGCTGTGGCCTTCCACATCAGCAGACCAGCTGGAGACAGAGATGCCCCTTCAGGGCCTGATAGCAGGGTGAAAAGAACCGTGGAGCCCTCGGGGTCTCGAGCATTTAGCTGGTAAAAGAAATTCTCCCCCTCAAATGACTGCAGAGGCAAAGTCAGCGACTGGAGCAGAGGAGGTTCATTGTCTGAGGGAAAATAGAAACGAAGGGAGTCGAAATAAGATACTAAATAAACCTACGTGTGACTGGTTCAGAGTGGGTGAAAGGTGGGTGTGAAAAGGTGGTGTGTAGCTGGAAGGATAAAAAAAACGTGCAGGTAAAATTCATAAAATTCATAACTAATTTGGAAAGACAGTTTGGTTTGATGATGCCAGACCAATAGATACGTCATATTACAGCATTTCTGCGTGCCAGAGTTTAGACGTTTTTATGGGAAAACATTTTGGGAAATACATATTTTTCCATATAATATAAACATAAAAATGTTTTATGTTTATAATATGTTTTGATAACAGGTCCACATCACTGCTGCTGGATTTGGAAACTGTGGATTTTTGACAACAGCTCTAATCAGCAGCTATGACTCTTCATTCAACATGAGGACACTGTTAAATAGAAGTTGATGTTTATTTTTTGGTCCACGGTGGAATCACAGTCGAACACGGAAGTTTTCTGTACATGACCCCGAAGGTTACCTTGAATGGAAAATTGGCCAAATTCAAAGCAGATTAGAACTTTTTGATCAAACCTTTTTGTAACCATTACAAGATCTCCAGCTTGATTACAAGAGGAGACACAAGTCCAGGAAGGGCATCTGGGGTAAAAACCCAGCAAATCAAACATGCCTGTGAAAAAGGAAGTAGCCTTTATAAAGAGGGCATTTTGTGCACCATTTACACCATTTATCTGCATGAGTGGGCAGCTTTAGCTTATGTCAGACCAAATTTTCATTCAGACAAATCTCTCAAAGTCTCTCTGTGTTTGTGTTTGGGCACAACGAGATTTAGATTTAGACATAAAGTTAAAATTCATTCACAACTAGTTACCGTTGATAGAACATATTAACTATTTAAAAAAATCTTTTAAAAAAAGATTTTAAAAAATCTGTTTTATGTTCTTGTTTCATTGTGTTCACAGATAAATGATTGATGAATTGGTGGAATCAGCGTAATGAATAATCAACACATTGACTCCTGTTTGGTTATTTTGTCAGTTTGTTTGAGTGGAGCTGAGCTGCTCAGCTGCGTCTGACCTACTTTAAGCTGAAGAAGTGAAGTTGGTCTCAAAGCGTAACAGTGAGGTAAGCTGTCCTTGTATCAGTGCTGGGGGACAGAAGCAACTTCAGTGGATCCAATCTGCTGATGAAGGATCAAAACTGCCCCAAGTGACAACCAGCTACAAAACTCAGTGAAGAGTATCCAACCTCAGCTCTTATGAGGAGTTTCAGTCTAACACTGTGTTACTGTACCTCACCATCAGAGTAGACACTGATAATTTATAGAATGTGAACAAATTGAAAAAAAAGTAAGAAAGAAAAGCAGATACTCTCTGCAATGGACCAGGTGTGTTTGGATGAGTCTGGACGGCATGCGAGGCAAGGGCTGCTGGGAAGGGACTCCCCCTCATTGTAACACAGGCCATCAATGTTACAGGTTTTCTCCTGGAAAGCAACAAACATATATTATTTACATTAAAAATGCCTTTCATAACACACAACATGTTGTTTAGAAGACCCTTATCCAAAACTACTGGTAGTGAGGAATGTGTGTGCATGTCCAAAACACCCGTGGTGTCAGATTTAGGTTCAGAGTTTTTTCTTTTTGCTTAGTGTACTGTGTTTCTGACATTATCCATCTCTGCGTCCTGTCTTATTTGCAATTGTTTGTCAAGCCCTAATTGTGTCTGCCCAAGCCTGTGACAAGAGTAACTTTACATAGTCGCACAAAAGACTGAAGGTCTCTTAATTAAAGGCCTTTTTGTAAATGAAACAGTGGCTTCTAATCAGCATATTTGGTGTTTTACATCACTATCAGATCATGAACAGCATGTATTTGATGATGTACCCACTGGAAAACACATCTATTCCATGTCAGTTAAAATTAAGCTTTTACAACATTTCCAAAAACACACTGACTTGTCTTCATTCTCTTCTTCATTATTATTAGAATTTCTAAAAATGAAATAATAGATAATTAATGAATTAATGACAAAACAGCCTGAACAACAAAGGGAAGCTTAAGGGACTAAAACAAAATGCAGGATCAGACAAACAACAAACACCAAATTAAAACAGAAATAAAAGGATGGGAAATTAAAAATTAAAAAACAAGGTCAAATGAGAGAGAACACGTAGGCTGGTAACAGTAGACAGGACCATATATACACAGCCATGATTGAGCACAGGTAAAAACAACTGATACAGGTGAACATAATGAGGGTGGAGCAGAAATCACAAAACAGGAAAATCAAGAGAAGGAGAGAGAGACACAAAGGGCTTTTCCTATCTTCTGTCTTATTGCCTGTGACCTGGACATCAACCCATGATGACTCAATTCTGACAATTCTGAAGGATAGAGAAAGCTGCCAAAGGATCTATAACTGTGTACCCACCTTAAAATTATTTATACCTTTGCTAAACCATAGCAGGAGAAGGACTCGTCTTTTATATCGATTTGTTGTTTCATTTAAAGATGAGCAAACTTTCTGTCCTTCATTGTCTGTGTTACTGTGTTAACAAAGGTATTGTCTGGACTTCAAGTCTGCTTTTCTAAATGGTATTTTTCCAAATATCTAATTAGAGATATTTTATTGGCTGAAGTTTCAAATTAGTGTTTTATTAGTGTATTGTAGTTGTATAAGTAATATCAAAGCACAGCAGCAGTTAAATTTCCTCTCCGGGGCTTGGATGCTTGATTTCAGCATCTTTCTGCTTCACACCCACATTCACATAAGGCTGAAAGTTTGAATGTAATGGTTGTTGGCAGGAGCGGCTGCAGGCATAAGCAAATGTTTGGGAGCCCCGGGGTACTACAGAGTGCACAACAGCCACAGGAAATAAATGAATAGATGAGAAATCTGCAGTTATAGGTGCAGATTGCAGAAGAAAATCCTCCCTACATGTTACCAGCTGGTGGGTTTTCCCTTTTTTGCACCTGTTTAGAGCACCTGTTCGTTGGCTTGTTGGAGAGAGGGATTCTAATTTCTAATTTCTAATGTATAGAAAAAATGTTTTTTGGATTTCTGCACATTTTAAAATAGATATGAAATTACACTAGTGAAGTTTTTTTGAGATGTTGATCATGTAGATAGAAAAATTGCTTCAAAGACATTTAAAATAACTAAAAATTATGTAAATAACTGTAAAATTATGTGAGCAACTAACTAATATTGAAAAAAAAGGCTTTGGTTTTAGCAATACGAAACCCATGTGTACAAAAGATCTGCCTCTAACAACACGTGATAATTAAGTTTCCTTAAATCTCTATTAACAGATTTCCTCACATGCATGTGCAGAATCTGAGGTCTGTTGGCCAATCACGCGTACACTAACTTTGTGTCCATGCAGGTAAACAGCCTGTGTGGAGAGCAAAGCAGGGACTGCATTTGATGAAATACAACTGCAAAGCTATTGCCTATCAAGTGATGAAATGTTACCTTTTAAATTAAAAAATTATTGCATTTGTAAACAATGGCTGCTGCACAGAGCAGGAAGTCTTCAATCTGTGATGTGCTATCTTAAAGCTGATATTGATTCTGGCAACACAGAAGCCCTATAAGTTAGCTGTTGCCTCTAAAGGTTTCCGTCAGCAGACTAGCTGATGTGTTTCCCGGCTGTTTTTGTTTAGTGCTGAATTATTGAGCCTATAAAGTGTTCAGTTTAAAAATAAGAAAGAAAAACGGGGGGGGGGAGCTTAAAAATTAAGTAGAGCAGTTTTAATTGTTCATGTTAATACCTTTAAATACTTGCAGTGGTTTAAATAATGCTTATTCTATAAGCGGCTGCTTAATAGTTTATTTTATGTACACATCATAAAAGCCGCAAGCATGTGCACGTCATCTATAGTCCACAATTTCTTGCATACCAGGCAGACTCTGTAGGCCATGCTACACCTGGATCTGTTCTTGAGCTTTGCTAGAAAGAATTTGTTCAATTAGAAGTTTCACAGTTAACATATAAAGAAGCCTATTTCACTCCTTGTCCAACTATAAAGTAAATTATAAAAATAATTTGAGATATCTCACCCTCAGGGTACAGACAACTTCAGTCCTGAGGCTGCACATCTGGCAGGCTCCATCGTAAAGAGTTAGTATCTTTGCATTGCTGTAGCTGTAACCGTCATTGGAAACCTGTCATCAGCAGAAGCTTGATTACTGAGACTCACTGGGAAAAGGCGTTAAACAGGCTGAAAAAGGTGAACGGTCATCACAAACACTCGGTTATTTAGTCAAAAGGCCATTTTCCTCTGAATTTTCCCATAGTTCTCACCATGGGAAAACCACAGATCTGGGAATTCTATCAGGGGATAAAGCTGGCCTCTCCTGAGTTTGGTACTTCTGAGTGATCCTAAAAATATCATGTTTGGACTTGACAGTGTTTGTTTAAACTCAGAGAAGACAATCCCAACATGTGCCAGTTTAAAAACCTAGCAGAAGCCAGACGAAGAAGAGCGGACCAAACAGAAAAAAGATTTAAGAAAAAAAAACAGAGAGCAAACAAGACACAAACAGAGTGAGTCTGTGGTGATGGTCAAGCTAGAAAATGTATAAAAAGAGGAAGATGTCTCAGCGAAAACACAAAGTGGTGAATCTAAGAAATAAAGACACTAAAAAAAATGTTGTTTCCGATCAAAGCCATTACATTTGAAAGCACTAACAAATGCACCCGTACATTCCTGCAGGTATGCACTGCATTGTCACGTTTTGCAGCCAAAAGAACTGGCTTTCACCGTGTCTCCTACGAGTACTGTGAGAATGTGTGTGTGGGTGTGTATTTGTCTTTGCACCGGTCACCCTGACACAAAGAACAGAAAAGTGAGTACAAACAGATGAGTCAGTGGACTAATTGGTCTAATCTTAGTAGATCTTCACTGCAGTGGAAATGCAGACAAACAGCGGTCTGAATGATACGATGAGCTCCCTGGAAAAAAAGGCTTTTGGTAGTCTGAATGGAAAAATAAATATTTCCAGTTTAGACTAAGAATAACGTCTTCTGTGATCTCATTGTAGTGTAAATGCTAAAGTACTCTGTAATACATTTTCACTAAACGTAACTGTGGAAACATATTTGTCAGTTGTGTAACTCAACTATTTTTTTTATTCCACTGGGTTCATTTTCCTTTCTAAGCCAAACAGAAATTGGAGAAAAACCTCCAGCTGCACTCAGTGCACGCTTTCTATTACTGCATCCATGCCATTTAAACATCCTACTGCAAATTTGCTACTGATGCATTGTTAGATTGTTATATATGTCAGAAAATAAGCATATAGTTTCATATTTATCATTAGTTTTGAGAAGCGGACAGGAGCATGAGAGAAAATGATAAACAAATGCTGTAAGAGAGGCAGAAGATGAGTTTGAAATGTGTAGACAGGACCTAATGAAATGTATAATTTCACAGTGTGCTCTTTATAAAATGCCTGGAAACATGACTTACTTTAATTTGCCAGCGGGCCAGTGGTCTGTTTGTCACCGTTTCCAAGTCCACACCTGCAGAAACCCAGCTGTCCTCCAGGGGGAGCTGGCACTCCAAAGCTGTGTCATTCAGAAAGGTGGCCAACACAAACAGAGGCTCGTCCAGAACCCACTCCTCCCCATCCACAAACTAAAAATGAGACAAACAGGGGAAGAAGAATTAAGGTAGAACATGGTAGGATGTGTAAGGTAGTATGGTAATGTAGAAAAAAAACAGATGTATGGATAAAAAGATGAAAACAACATTAACTTGGTATAAATATATATTAAAAAAATCTACTGATAGAGGTCAGCCGAATTCTGCAACATCTGGCTGTAATTCGCATTCTTACAGTCATCAAAATGTGCAGCTTTGCCACTTTTTATTGATCCGGCAATATTCACCAGCACATTTAAAGACAAATATCAGATCTTTTAAACTTATGGTAAGATGCCAAGAGGTGATGGATTATTGGACTTGCACTACATATATGGATGTGTTAACAAGCAACTGTTCCAGTGCCATTGTTGTGTTTACAGCTTGATACATCTTATTACTGTATGTAAAATTAAATTGATTACATCCATGCACACTATGGTTAGCTTGTTAATGTCAGTTTAATACAAAGGACATGAATGTGTCTCACTTCCTGATTAGACTCAGGGAAACAAACTGGATCTCTGGACTTCATGTTATTAATTCAGTTAAAGATCTCTGTGATTAGTCTTTGGTCAAAGGGAAACCTAATCACTCAGTTACAGGTTGGTGGGATTTATGGGAGCATGACAAATCTAAAAGTTCTGAACAACAGTGAGGAGGATTAATTCAATCACGGAGGGAAATATAGAACCATTTCTAGTGTGGAACAAACCACAACTAACCAACAGTAAGAGCCATCAACAAAAGGAAAGAAGAAGAAAAATAATATCAGAAAGCAATGCTAAAGCTACCAATCTCATGGTTTCAGTGGACTTTGGAAGTTAGTGGCCCTCTGCTAATGTTAAGCAATCTAAAGAGGCTTTCAGAGAAGCGGCTTCTTTCAGAGAAGAGTTTTTACTGCTTGCATTTGTGATTGACTTCTTGTAATCTCTAGCTCTCTTCCACAGCATGTCTTTTGTCCTGTCTTCCCTTTGTCACCCCAACCGGTCGCAGCAAATGTCCGCCCCTCCCTGAGCCTGAGTTCTGCCGGAGGTTTCTTCCTGTTAAAAGGGAGTTTTCCCTTCCCACTGTTGCAAGTGTGCTTGCTCGTTGGGGGTCATATGATTGTTTTTCTCTGTATGTATTATTGTAGGGTCTACCTTACAATATAAAGCACATTGAGGTGACTGTTGTTGTGATTTGGCGCTGGATAAATTAAATGAAGAGACAGAGAAAAAGTATATTGTGGTATTTTGTAAGGTGGTACTACAGAAAACAAGATGTACATCAACTAAGGAATAAAAGGAAAAGAGAAGCAGGAAAATTACCTTTTCTTTAACAAACTCACACTTGAGCTCGTAGGAGTCCTTGAAGCCTTGACCATGGATGTTGACGGTGGTGCAGTTTCCCTGACGGACATCGCATAGACCATCCTTCTGCAGCGTAGTGATCTCTGGGATCTGGTCTTCACAACATTAACAAAAAGTGCAGATGAACATGAAATGTTACCCTTGGGAGTTCAGTCCAAATCATAAACCACATGTCTGACGATCATAAGTCTGTCATCATGGACATCCAATGGAAGATTAATGTATGTAACTAATAACTATATTACAACTATGCTATAAACATAGGGATACCTTACAATATCGTGTTGTGGGAGTACAGCATTATCACAAGACTCTGATCTGTCTACTATATGTAAGTGTCTCATGTGGATATATGTTACCAGAAAGCGCACTGCAGTCATAGGAGCTAAATCCTGGGAAGCAGACACAACCCCAGTTTGAGCACTGGCCGTTCCCGTTGCAAAGATTTGGACACTTCAGGATGGCCACAGCATCCTGGTACTTCTCTTCTCCCTCCCCCTCCTCCAGCAGCCTCCTCTCACACTCGTTCTCTAGCAGCGGTATAGTCGCATTCAACCACGACTGCTCGTCCTTTAGCTGTAGGTCAGTAACACACATGGTCACGGCATGGTTAACAAATAATTCTTTCAGCAGGTGCCTGCAACCCATCACTATGCTCGAGTTTGCCACAGTCTGCCGGCACTGGGCCTGGGCCTGCTGCTCAGTGAGGCCAGAGGGTGTGGGCCACGTTAGGGGAGATTCTGGCTGAACTGCAGGTTCGTGGTCTTCTGGGAAAAAGTAGGTAACGCCTTCCAGATCCGACTGGCTGAGACTTTGATGTGGGGAGTTAGAAATGAAACGTTGGGCACTGCGCCTGCCTCTGGGTTGTTGATAGGCTGAGGTTGAAACTCTTGAGGCTCTCGAGGGAAGTGGCTCTCTTTCATTTTCACTGAGTAGTTCCACAGAGGTGATGTACTCGGCTGTGACGTCCAGAGTTGGGACGACACTGGGGAAATGCATGTTGCCATGATTAGAGCAGCTGGGGTCGGATGAGCTAGTTGGCTGAGACGGGGCTCTGGGAGATGAGAAGCGGGGCATCTCTTCCTGGCAGGTACAGTGCCTGCGGGAGTTCAGTGTACTAATATGGGATGGCACAGTGTCAAACAGGCTATTGCCTGGGGGTAACCTGAGAGAGAAGGAAACAATGTCAGTAAAGAGGTAACAAATGTTACTAACTGTTTTTCTGCATGGTCGTAATAAATTGTTCATAGTGGCAATTTCAGTATTGTGGTCCCTGCTGGCTGCAGTGTTTTCAAGTTTATTTAATCCTTTGGGACGTGAAGTCCAAGTGAAATAATCCAAACATACATTCTCTAACCTAAACCAATACTACTAAATACAATCCCACAGTGGGTCTCTTTAATAGTTTTGGCAATATTCATGGTCAAACATTGCCTTTCAATGTGTGAAAAATGGGCTGAAAATGAGTGGACAGGCCTATTTAAGAAAAAAAAAACTTCTAGAAAAGCATTTGATATATGGAGCTGTATATATAGATTGAGGATTTCTTCTTCCTGCATAGCTAGAGCACTACGTAGCTTATAAGCTGTTATTGCTTACAGCAATTAGAACATGAATGCCTGACCTCCATTCGGAGATAAAAGCATGTAGATCCTCCAGTTTGGCGCCCCCTGCTAAGTGGAAGTCATTTTCTGATTGCCCATCATAGGTCCCACACAGACCCTCAGTGTGCCTCCAGTCGGAAATGGGGGCTCTCAGTGTCAGACTCATTCCCCAGTCAGATACATCAGCACGAACAAATGCTCCAGAAGAAAAGGTCATCTGCAAAAAGTCAAATATTGACAAAAGAAAATATAACTTTAAAACCAAGAAAGGCAAGAAGTTTACCAGGTAGCTTAAATTGTGAAATTATTTAGCTTGTGTACTCATTTTCACTCACAGTGACTTTGCGTCCTTGGTAGGACTCTGTGATCCGAATGCCGCTCTTACTCAAGTCTCTGTTCTTCACAGTCAGTTGAGGCTTGGTTTCACCCATTTCCCCATTGCACATGTCAAAAGCAATAACATTTCCCGCATCCCTCGCCACGAATCCACACACACACGAGGCGGCATGCACAACGCTGCCGCACTCCCACTGACGGACGTGAATCTCGAAAGGCCAAAAGCTGCTCTTATACAGGACAAAGGTGCCTATTTGGGAGTTGTCATAGTATCTGTATGGTGCAAAAACAGGAAAGAAAGCTCATCTTTTATTATGGACAATTTAAAACTTAATACAGAGTAAGCTTCCTTATTAACTGAATTAAAGTACCTGCCATCAAATGTGATTATGTGAGGATCAGTGAAGGAGTAGCAGTAGGCTGAGGGAACATCCTTAACCGTTATCTAAAATATAGAAATCAATTTCATTCTTTCTTAAAAGAAATTATACATGATGAGGTGAGGGAGTGTGAGTTTAATAGTTTGACGTGTTCACCTGGACAGGTTTTGGTGAGTATCCATTCCAAAGAAAGTTTTGTGTGATGATGGGTTTAACAGTGATCTCAGTTGTCCTGTTGCCATCTTTAACAAAGTCTGTTACAGGACTGAAGTGGATCACAGCCCGGCTACAAATGCCCTCGCGACAGGCACCCTGAGACAGATCCACGACACAGGAAGACAGGGACAGATCTGCACCCAGCAAACCATCTTCTGCAATACAAGGAGTTATTTTCACTTCATTTGAAGGATTAAAGAACACCAAAAAAGTACTGCACAGACATTTCTTTATAGCTAAATAGCAATAACACAGCATTTAAATGGTCCTGCCGTTAGAGACATTTACAAAGATTTATTAACATGTAATCAGCCCCTTCTCCTTTCATTTATTTCTACAGATTTATACAAAAAAAAGTGGTGGAGACTTTCCTATGGGCTAAAATAAATGAAGCATAGTAAATTTGATTAAATATGCCTTAAACCACAATTAAAGTTTCTCCAAACACTGACTTAATTATTCTTATGCACATAGATTGAGGGAGGGAGCAGCCCTTCACTGATCCCAAACAACAGGCACAACATATTTAGCATCTCTGAACACAAGAACAAACGCTTTACTAGATCACAGCTGTAAAAAAGTTTTATGTGACATCAACCTGAAATGCATTTGTATATCTGTATATCTATAATATTTTTCAGTGGGTAATTTGATATTTTTATAAAAAATATTTATATTTAAATGTTATACAACATCATACAGGTACAATACCTTTTAAGTATTGCAAAAAAGTAATCAAATTACTATATATATCATATTTTTTTATTTGACCCTGATGTTAGGCTCACTGCACAGCATTGAATTAACATGGCATCATATGCTATATTTGATAATCAAATCCACATATTGGATCATTTAAGAGATTACTGCAAGTTAATAACCTGCTGTTTAAAAATGCATTTTAAGCATAAAATCTGCATTAATGTTCCCTGTAAACTGCCTACAGTACAGCCTGTGCTATTAGAAAGCAACAGTACACACTGTCATTTTTACAGATCAACCAGGTCACCTTCACTTGTGCTGAGCTGCAGGGACAGAGTGCACTGCTCTGCAGAAGCTGGAGACCCTTCTGGACATGGAAGAGGAACCGTGCTCTCGACCACCATCTCATACAATCTGCCATCCTCAGATACACTGCTCGCCTCTGGTCTTAACTGCACAAAACATGATTTTAGAAAGAGAGGGTGGTCTGGTCTTTTATACCGAGTGTTTATCCACAACTCATCTAGAAGAAGACAGTTACGATAAGCTGATATTTAAGTGATCTGAGTCAAAATAACAACCAAAATCTAAATGAAAGCATAATCTTGTCTTTTTTAATATGTTTTATGTCTGTGTACACGTCTCTTAATTTTTATTTACATGGACATGTGACAAAGTGGATGAGCAGTTGTAATACTCTCCACTTGTCCCAGAAGTATTGACTTTTTGCACATTATGCACATTATTCACTATATATATTTATTTGCTATGATTTGGTATTGTCAAAGTAACATTGCTCACTGACTATCCCGGGTTTGTTTGCGTAAGCATTACATTGCCAGCAAACCAAACATTCAGAAATTAAAGCAAACACTCAGTTACATGTTGCATTGTATTTTATTATGTTGCAGAATTAAGTCATTTGTGCATAATTACATTGTTTTTTTTGTTTTCAGTCTTCATGTAGGTCAGGTGTGGGGAAAGGCCTGCCCAGCATTTTCTGATTTTTAAAGTACTGATGATGTCATGTCTGACATCAGCAGGTTAAACAAAGAGGAGGGGTTTCTTTTATCATAGGAATGCTTCCCCTACAAAAGGATTTGCTGAATATTTCTTCTTATATTGGGCCATTTAGTTGTGTAAATGTGTTAATCAGAAGAGTGGGGAGCTTTATTTAATTCTCAGTCATTTGTGTTGAGTTTTAGATTCCTCAGCTCAAGCTAGTGGTATTGGCTAGACTAATTGAAAAGAACTTGACAGCCTTATATATAGTCAGTCTCTGCTTGATTCAGAGAAGGGAGGAGAGCTGAGTTGTGTTGCTGTGTTTGACTTTTGTTACTTAAGTTAATTTGGGGGAGTTTTGTTAAGTTTCACTGTAAATAAATCGCTCATCTATGGGAACCCAAAATGTCTGCTGAGTCTGCTCACCTAACACCTTCCTTGACGCTGGAGTCAGACTACCTCACAGGACAGAAAGCTCAAAACACTGTAACTTATGTCTAAACCTGTACATGTCTGCAGACTAATGACCAACAAAAAAATTACTAGAAAGAGAGATCACAAATATAAATGTCAGATAAATATTATTTACCCTGATCCCAGCAAAGAACTCCTGACTTTCCACCGAAATACCCCGGACACTGGGCGAGTCCAAGAAGAAACTGGAGCTGGAGCAGTAAATCTGAGCCAGAGGGAGGGAGATGCACATATATTACTTCCATTTTTGTTTATTTTTAAAGATGAAGTATTTAATATAGTGTGCTATATTGCAATTTCCAGGCAGTCTTTCCTTATTTTAAGGGTATTATGTCATAGTCTTCATACAACAGGCCTTGACAGCACCACACTAAGCAAATGTTATGGTAATAAAGAAAAAATGAATTGAACAAAGGAGAGTAGAGATGGGAAATAAAAGCAGAGAAAAACTCCAGACTGTGTTGAAGGCTTTTGGCCCAGTTAAACACATGAGCAGCTCACAGTAAAATAAAACGACATGTTGACAGGCATTGGTAATTCCTTCAGTCCCTGCTGCCTTAGAAATCCAGGAACCTCGTCTTTGTTTATATAGCAGATCTTATTTGCAGAAGACTGACGAGTGGAAGGTTGCATAAATTCTCAAAAAGTAAGAGAAGCCCACCCAGCAAAAACCTGCTGAACAGTTTCTGAAGGCATACTTTGTTAGATTTTTGAATCATTTTGAGATTTGGTTTTAAAAAACTCCCTCTAACACAGAGTGGCTAAACAGCAGTCCCACTACGCTCTTTAAAGGACTAGTTCACCCACATGCACACCTTGTCTCCTAATCGCAGGTTGAAGCCGTCGAGCTCGATAAAGGCGAAGGTCTGGATTGTGGTCTCTTGTTTGAGCTCCTCCTTCCGGCCCTCAGGTGAGAGGCGGGACCAGGCCACCACATAACCCAGGGAGCTGTTAGACCTGCTCTCAAAGCTGCACTTCAGGTAGATGGTGTTACCTGTCACCTCTGAGACGATCACTGGCACTGACAGAGTCGGGGGCTGATTAGCTGTTGGGGGAGGAGCAGAAAGATGAGGCAGGTTATTGAAGCTTAATGGGCACTTTTAAGGTCCTCTGAAAAATGTGGAGGTACTTCTATCCACATTTTTATCATCATTCTCTAATTTTAAATATTTTTGAACATACGCCACGTGTCATCTCAGATATAGAAGACACACCCACTTACTCTTTAAATCTGCTGTTATGAAGGGCAGCCAATCAGAAGATGGTTGATTTAAAGAAATCAAGGCTAAATAGACAAAGACAAAAGTATGCACTGGTATTCTATGTGCTCCATTATTTACACGGGATGCCTGTTGGGTGCGAGTTCTTCAAGGCAAGAACAATTGCAGACATCCCACAACAGCAAATAATTAAACAGGAAGATGAATTAATTTAGCAATTCTAAATTCTCTTAATTATCAGAAATCTGAGCTTTATACTGGTTTTTGAAGCACACTAATGAACATTTTCAGTAGTCTGTAATTATTTCTCTCCCTAATTTCCACCTCTACTTCCTGAAGCCTGGCTTGGCATAATTCACAGTCTGAGTCACTACTGGAGACCGGGACCAGAGGACAGCAGGACACAGGCTCAGGTCATTAAGAGGAGAGGTGTGTTCCTGACCATATGACCTCCCTGACCTCCAAAGTGTTTTGGTATTTAATCTAACATGAGGAGACAAGCGAGAGCCATAAAAACACAACAGCGGGGTCCTCACTTTTACAAGATCCACCGACGTTCACCTCACCAGGACCGCAGAGCAGCGATGATGTGGGCAAAGTGTCTGACATCTCTGTTAGGGAGACAGGAGATTTATAACAGATAATTATAAAATAGCATGACTTCAAAACGATTATGTTTCCGCATTTCATTTCTTCCCCTTTTCATTTTTCATTATAAATTAGCACGTAATGTAGAAATCAAAGGACAGTGATGCCTATGCCAGCTGACACTGTCTGACACTGGGTGGGAGACAGTACACCCTGGCCCATCACGTTCACAGCTACAGCAAATTTAGACTGAGAAATTATGTCTGTGGACTGTGGAAAGAGAAAGAGAAGCCACGAAGGCACAAGGAGAACAAACTTCACACAAAAAGCCTCCAGCTATGCAGCATCCAGCATCCGTTCCCTGTTCTTTAAGCATCATACGGCCACTAATACTAAACTGAATTACTGTTATGCTGCTATGATTCAGTCTTTCCTTGATTTTTTTGAGCAGTGTATCGGCATAAGAATCATGCTTTACATTACAGTCATACAGTAATTACTGTTACTTACCCTGTGCACAGTAACCCATGCAACCCTGTGTGGGCTGGAGCAGGTAAACATAGAAGTCTCCACAGTTTCGGACAGTGACTGGGATGCGAAACATGCAGCACTCTTTGCTGCTGCTCGAGAAAAACTGCCATGCAGCGCAGGCTGTCAACTGCCTGACCTCCAGTGGCCCCGGCAGGGACTCACCCTCACCCAGAGACAGCCATACCGGGGCCTGAGTCCCACAGTGGTTTACCTAGATGTTTGGAAACAGAGGGGGCAGGGGGAATCAGTATGTATGGATGTATTATGGTCATTCTTTCACAAAACTAATCCTCCAGAATGGAGGAAAACCAGTAAAAGCTATTTTGGAATAAAAAGAAATAGAAATTTTCTACTAAAAACAACAAATGCCAGAAAGTAAGCACAGTACTGCCACACATGCCCTGAAAACCTGAGTTTGAAACATCCACAGACACCAAAATTGAAATCAATCAATGAGTGAAATGGTTTAAATAACTTTGCAACTGAATAATTTAGAAAATGTCCAAAAGAAGATATCTGATAACATTACAGATTATACCCTGGTTCTCCTTAAAAGGTTCTTGGCTTTGACACATCTAACTCTTTATTTGCTAACATCATCAAAAAGACATTGCCTTGTTATGTAACACATGTTCACAGCAATCGTCTCTTCCTTCCTCCGTCCACTCCTGTAGTTATCCATCACCCAGGGAGAGCAGCGATGCCCCGGGAAAGCAGGAGGCTGAGAGGGTGACACTTTAGATGGATCCTGCAGGCTCACAGCAGGCCAACCACAACACATGAGACATATTCCAACTCTCCTTTCATTCTCCTTCATAAATATGTGTATACACACAAACACACAACTCGCATGACAGGCAGGCTACCTCAGAGTTTCCCCTCATGAGGACATGGATAGGGTCTCAAGGGCTTTCACATCTTATCAGGTTATATTTGTAATTAAACAAGCATATAATTTATATACATATACATTTAAGTTTATCACATGAATATAAAACAAAGAAATGGAAGCAATTCTATTTTATTTTTTATGACCTTTAATAGAGGTCACAATGAGTGACTGAATTTGTGCAGTATACCTGTGAAATTGTTCTAAAAATTGGTGAAAAATTCCTACATTGGTTAAAAAAATGACTCATCTTGAATTCAAGCCTCAAAGTTAGAAAAATCAATGTTTTAACAAATTATACAAGCTGATAGAGAAATAGAAAGGTTACGATTCAGCAAACCTAAACTAAGTTCAGTTAATTACTTGCAGTAGATGGATATGGGGACAGTTGGAGTGTTTTTACAGCTTCTCATTGGTATATTTGAAGTTTTTATTGGAAATTTTCAAATGCAGCTAATGATTTTGGAGTTTTAGCTGCAGTCTTTTAATAAAGCTGATTTACCTCAGTTCTATACAATGTGAAAAAAGATTGTGCACTTGAGTTATATGCAGTTTTTATGATTGACCTTACATGATATCTATAAATTTCTAAACAATGACTGTTGCTCATAATGACGATATGTCAAATAATTAGGCCAGTGTACATGCAAGTAATCCCTGGGAGCCTGAAGCTCACCCTTCAAACTGCTCGAAATGCTTAGTTTTATATAGTTTTCCTGACTTGGATCTCTATGATGTCACTAAAAGTGGATATTTCGAGGCAGGTAATAAACATGCATGCACCAAAGCCCAGTGAAGCATAAACAAAGATTATTTTGAACTTTGACTCACACAAAGCTACTTTATTAGAATGCAAGAATAAAAATATGGATTTTGAAATGAGCATATAGGCCTCCTCTAATGTACATTTAACATATCTTATAGTATGTTGACACTACTGGACTATGTGTAACTCAAACAATGTAAGGAGTCAGCTAAATGGTTTGAATAACAAAATCAAATTAATGGAGTTCCATGGGAAGGTAGTAGATGAAGGAAATATAATTTATAGTCAGATAAAAAGAATAGAATAGTTCCTCACAGCATCAACATCCTTGGAAGCTCATTTATAAGAAACACAACACTTGTAAACAGATCTCACTCTCTTTGAAAAATCTTTTACAAAAACATCATTTACCTCCACACACTGGGTGGGCATACTCGCTGGCTTGTCAAAAATCTGAAACTGGTACCAGCCCGGTGTGAGGGAGTGGTCACAGATGAAGTCCTGCAGGGATGACTGCTGCAGCCAGCTGGAGCTGAAGGTGGTGCTACGGTAGGGGTTCTGGAGGACCGAGTGGCCTCCTGGCGCACACTCTGGAGGAAGCACTGAAGGCACAGCCAGAGAGACAACATAAGGACTGGATTCTCACCAAGACTGTCAGTAGCAATATTCAAATACTGTATACGGAAAGCTTTCTGCTGGCCAAATGTTGTATTGTGGACATCAACTCTCCAGCTGGCCTGTGTTCAACAGAAACATTTCAAAGTGAATCTGAAAGGTGATAACACACTCACTAAACTCTATGGACATCTTGAGCCAATGTAGGATGAGAAGCCAGTGCTTTGCTGTCTTGTGAAGTTTAGACCAGATGCCCACAAAACAGAGTTCATCATAAACTGTTATGCATGGTTACAATTATGTATGTGCAAAGTCCACTTTGCAAATGTAGCTAGTTTAAATGACATAGTGTCCAGTTTTGGAGAGATATTTTCCCAAGGTGCACTGGTGGATTGCTGACCTCAACACACACAAGGACAGCTGCAGTAAACATCTGTGAATGCAGAATCTCCAAAACCAATTCATACTTCATAGGTCATACTTTAAGCTGATGACTGGCCCCTCTTTACTTTCAAAGATGGGTACTTCTATAGGCCTGTTCAAAAATCACTGGGGTACATGTCAGCTGCCATTAGACTTGAATGTTACTGCAAACACCTAATGGCAATGGTAAATATTTAGCTCTTTCCCAAGCAAAACATTTCAAAAGATAATAAAGACATTTCCTTTTAAATATATATAGTTGTGTCTATAGGTTTTTGGACAATTATTTTTTTTGTAATTTTGACTTCACCACACTGGATTTTAATTCAATCAATTTGTGTAATTATTCATATCACCTTACAATCTAAAGCACTTTTAGAGACTGCTGTTGTGAGACACAAACAGAGACAGCAAGTTGAAATTCAGCATGTACTGGTGTTCTGGCTTCTTTCATATCTTTACTGGGAGGCAAAATAGACCAGACAGACAAAGCTTGGGGAGGGGGCTGTAACCATGAAGAGCTAGCTTGTTTTTGGCACCGTAAAGTTTCCTGACCTGAGAGGTCAAAGTGAAAGGTAATATCCTCAAAGAGCCTGCACAGCAGTGACAGGCAGACAAGCTGCCGAAAGCCAGGACAGCAGCTTTCAAAGCAAGCATCCTTTCTAATCAACACCTGGTCACTACAGTCCTCGTCAGCTGAACAGGAACTTAGAGAATCCACATCCTGTTTGCCTATTTGAGGGGAAGCCTGAGAGCAAAATACGTCATGTGGGATATTTGGAGGTTATGTGGCCTTAGATACCTTCATGATAGATGGAAAGGCGTCAGCTTATTTTTGACACTGCTAAAGAAGTCATGCAGCAACAATAAAGCTAGCTGTCTTTATATTAACCCTCCTGAAAACCTCCTGCATCCCCCTAAACCGAGAATAGTCTTAAAAGTTATTTGTATGTGGCAATATGAAATGACAAAATGACACTTAAATACTTTAAATACTCAAAGACGGTGTCTCTGATTACCTTAGAGCTGTGAGCTTACCTGTTTGAACGTGCACTGCGTTGGGCAGTGAAAATGCAACACAGAGAAGAAGTTTGGGAAGAGTTTCAGGTCTCATCGTCCCTCAGTGTCCAGCACGCGACTCTGCCACCAAACAGCGCGAGCGCTCAGCGCGATTGGCCCCGTTGTTGTGCCAAAAGACCTCTCTCTCCCCCCCACCCCTCTCTCTCTCTCTATCGGCTTTCAGGCCAAAAACGAACGGACCAGCAGGAAATCCGGAGGTGCTTCAGGCTGAGGGAAGAAGAAGAAGCTGACCGGAGATGCTGGACTGCAGCGGCTGACCTCAAACTGCTGCACGCTGCACTGCTACAGTGTGTTAGGAGGAGCAAACCTACTGACGACCCAAACCTCTGCACATATCCGCACGAGTGGAAAAAGAGTTGTTTCAGATGCTGAAAGATCCAAATTAATCGTAATCGTGCTGCAACCCAAAACTGATGCATTGTCATATAATCTTCTAATGATTTCCCCTCAAGAGGTATCATCTAACATCAGGAAATATTGAGAAATTAAACATGAGCATAAAATGTAAGCCACAGCATGTGCGTGTTTTTTTTTCTTCTTCAAATCCGAAACAATTGATTATTTCCGATAATTGAGCTGATGACGTGCAGCTCGGGAACAGCAGTGAATACTGTAAAGAAGACAAACAACACAAAAATATTTATCTCTGGTTTGAACATCATTCCATGACCAAGGCACAAAACAGGAGGGCACTGTTCACCAGGTTCTGGAAAAACCCTGGGCACCCTCAAGTGGATAAATGCAGAGGAGCAAAACCCATCAATGTTTCTAAGTGATTCTGAAATAAGAAAGGTTGTAGACAATAAGGCGGTTCAAATAAAATCTAACAATACAGTTTTCTCATTGAGCTTAATGAATTCCAAGAGAAAAGCTATCAAAGTATAACAAGTTATACTAACCACTGAGAATTTCAGCTAATAGTAATTTTTATACTAATTTTACCTACCTTTAAATTTAAAACATCATAAGTCTGAATTATTTCAACTAACTAACTAGATATTAACTTATTTTAACTAACAAATGTTAGGAAAATCCAACAATATATATATTTCCTTCGGTAAGCGTTAAAGGTAAACCTTCATCAGTCTAACTGCTGTTATTCAGGGATGGAATCCTTCCCCAGGATGTTTTGTGGTTCAGAAACTTTTGCTTTTTTTTCTGCAACAATTTACGATGGAAAATTAACAAAGACAGCAAATGAAATTCAACTTGTTTTTGCTTCTTTCATATTTTTATTTGAAGGGAAATGCATGTTAACAATCAGTAATCTCAGTCAGCTCAAGCTTGTAAAACTGCCTTCACCACATTTTTTTCTTGTCTTTCTAAATGGGAAGAAAAGGACCAAAGGACTAATCACGAGAGGTTTATTACTGGCCAGTCAGTGGTATTTCATTAGTCACAACTCCAAACTGCTAAAACAGATGGCCTCTGTGCTCAATTTTTCAGGGAACTGATCCTCGCCAAATAGTGGGATTTTGTATAAACCAGATATCACATTAACATCTTTTTTCCAAGCTGCTTGTTTCCATTCTCATGCTTTTACTGCAGCTGTGTGCCTCAGATATTGTTTTGCCGGCAAGAGCTGAGAAGATGTTTGCTCTGTTAAAAGACCTGAAACTGATCTGTTCAGGGGAAAATATGAAAAAGAGGAAGTGATAGCTCAATTCTAGTTGTTAAAAAAATGGATGGCTCTCAAAACAAAATATACAAAGAAGACATAATATAAGAAAAAGAAAATGTAGGGGGATTTGTGTTGTTGTTGTTTTGTTTTTTTAACATTTAAGAGCATCAAGAAACGAAGTGATGCTGCAATTCCTTCTTCTATAAAACTGTTGAAGGACATCTAGAAATGTGTTCTTGATCCACCCTAATTTAGAAAGGTTAAGATTACAATCTTACAAATTAGTCCCACCAAATGATTGATATATCAGCTTGAAGAGTTAGACAAATTATTAATCAAACAAAACTGTTTGTTTCAGTTCCTACTTTCCTTTCTAAAAGCAGCTTAAGCTGTTAAACTAAGTTATTATACATCTGCAGGACTGCTATGGTCTCACATTTTTAACATTCAAGTATCAGCAGGAAGGTTATTTCCAGATTAAATAAACTGTAAAGTCTCACTAAGAGCAGGAAGACAAAGGTCTGTGATTAATTATAAGTAAACTTGCAGAGCCAACCAGAAGCAGTGGATACCTAACAGCTAAGCAGGTTGTGGACCGCACCTCCTCCTCTCTTCCCCCTGAGCAACATGAAGCTGCCCGACTGTCTTGTTGAGACGCTCGTCTGTTTGGAGGACTTAAGACCTCCCTCATAAATCTCCTGGACCATCAACCTGGTAAAAGCCTGGAAAAGCCATTAGGTAAAAACCCACTTACTTTCCTTCCTGGTCTTACACAACCAGCGATTAAACCTCAATACAGAAGCCGAGGTTGTTCGTGACTGTTATAATGATAGTGGGTTTTTCTCACTTTGGCTTTTAATTACAATGAAAGTTATGATCTTTGGCTCTTTTTTTTCTTTTTACAGATTTTGAAGCAAATTTGCCTCAGCTCAATCAGGTAGGGAAAACCTGTATCAGTGTCAAGCATACATATATACTTGCATGATATGTTGTATTGTGTAACTGCCAAATTACATCCAGGCAAGAAAAAACTGAAAGGAAAATTGGCATAATTGCCTAATAGCTTAACCTAATCATACAAGCTAATTGTGTCCAATTTTCTCTCATTACAATCAGTAATAATGCAAAAATGGCTGCACTGCAGTGTCCCTTTGAGAACTGTGATATACACTATGCAGGTAAACTAAATAATTACTGTAAGATTCACCACTGATGGGAAAAACATATGAACAAATATGAGACAAATATAGTTAGTCATAAACAGCACAACATCAGGAGTTAGTGAAATAAGACAGAGTAAAAAGGAAGAGGTAAGTTTGTAAGTCTGTGCTCTGATTTACAGCCAGGGTGAGAGCGAGGCTGCTGACTTAGGCCCGAGCATATGAGTTCTATTAATCACCCTGTTGGTACAATGCATTAATATGCTGGGAAAAAAAGATGTGTAAGTCAAAGGCTTACATTCACCTTCGTGAAATGCGCATTTGAATCTTAATCTAAGAATCAGTAAAAAAATAATCAGTCACAGCCAAACAGAGCTATAATTAACAAAACATTTGGGTAAAAAGTTTAAATTTCCTGTTTAACAGTGTTAGCTTCTCAAACAACAGTGTACATGATAGTAACTTTTTGTGTGGTGCCTGTAAAAACACATTTTACAAACAAAAGCAGAAAACTGAAATCAAAGAGTCAGATATTATAGACAAAACAAAAAAAGATCACATTAAAGAAAAAAGAACACACTGCAGATTCAATACACAGATTGTCCACGAGGTTCATAAATATTTGCAAAGCCTTGTATAACAATAGATTTGCTGTAATTGCTCATGCTACAAAGGGAGCTGATTTGTGAGGAACAGATGCGACCTTGGAGCAGCTGCGTCACGATGACACAAGCTATTCCTGCTTCAGCTCCCGACATCCAGCCTCCCGTCGCATTCCCCGACCAAGGCGGAGCAATCAACACCACCCAAAAAACAATGCAAACTATATGTGTAGTCTCTGATCCAGCTAATCAGAATCCTAAATCCCATCATGGACAAACATGCTGTAAGTTAAGACCAGTTGATATAGGAGCCTAAAATGCTAAACATACATAAACAATCAATAATATCTATAAAACAAGATATTTATATATTTTTTTGTGTGTGAGCCCACCTTTTGAACTGATAAACAAACATTACATGGCCATAAATACAGGATTTTGCTCCTTTCGACCTCCACATTATCATTCATAAATTCAAACCTTTTCTAATTTTCTGACTGATTGTATTTAATTTGACATTTTTTATTCACTGATTTGCCTCCACATTAACACACTCCTCACCCTATTATTCTATGTGAACAAAGATAAACACAAACAAGAAAAGGAGGGAAGAGAGACTGATCATATGGGACAAGTAGCAATGTAACCTTAAACTCCTGCTTCAGCTGCAGTGCTCGAACAAGCATAAAAACAGATGGAGGCCCTGAAGGTCAGTCAGACGTTGGGATGGGAACATGAGAAACTCCATGTTACATCAGTATTTTCCTTAAAAGCAATTACACATCTGTCATCTGCAGGCTTCTCTCTCTGAATTTATCTGTGCTACATCTTCTCTTGGTGTTAAAACAACGAAGCCATATTGTCTGAGTGACTTGGAGATAAAGGGTGTCATGTGTGACCACCGGATCCTGTAAGTGTTTCTTTGGAACTCCTGATTACCTGACAGGTGAAATGTTACTCGGTTCAGTGGTCGGGCTGTTCAGAAACAGGACTGAGGGCCTGCAGGTCGACCGGAGCCTTTGAAGGTGGCAGCTCCTGATTTTACAGGCTCAGTGAGGTCAGTTTCCTTCACAGGCGCTGTTTGGTCTCAGCTCGGGTTTCCTGTTGCCTTTGCTGTCTGATGTCAGCTGTCCAAGCTACAAACAAAGTGACTGCTGCAACAACTGTGGTGCTGCATACAGATCAGTGTTTACACGACGGGATCGCTTCTACTTACTGTCAGCCTCTTCTAAAACACAACAGATGTTATTTTTTCTTTTTTGTTATTGTGAAAATAAAATAAAATGGGTATTTTATTGTTATGATGAGTTAATTTTGAAATATGGGGAAAAAAAATCTTTCAGGTTTTGGGTTTAAACAATAATTATTTTGGGGGATTTTAACATCCATGTGGACATCCCTCAGGACAAAGGGACTAAAGACCTGAGTAACACTCTGGGCAACTTTGGGCTGACTCAGCATATAACAGAGGCCACACATAATAGAGGACACACTCTTGACCTACTGATCTCCAAGGGCCTGAGCATTTCAAAGGTTACTGTGTCTGATGTGGGCCTGTGTGATCATTACTGTGTTTTCTTTGAAAGTAAAATTTCAGCCCACACAAATATATCAACAGCAGTGATCACAAAACGGTGTATAACTGAATACAGTAGTGAGATCTTTAACCAGGTCTTCCCATTAACACCTGACCTGTCCTGAGGTTCAGTCAATGAGCTCGTCAATAGCTTCAATGCTAAAATGTTAAATCTCATGGACACTATTGCTCCCATTAAGGTGAAGGTTATCTCTGGAAGGAAAAAGTCTCCATGGAGAAACTCCACACTAGTGAAAAATGAAAAAAGAGAGTGTAGGAAAGCTGAGCGCAGATGGAGAAAAACAAACCTCCAGGTTCACTATGACATCTATAAAGAGAAACTTCACAATTATAATTTACAACTGAGGAGTGCAAGAAGGTCCTACTTCTCTGACATCATCACTAAAAACAGCCATAATGCTCGGGTCTTATTTTCTACAGTTGACAGGCTAACAAACCCCCCTGTGTCAGTGGCAGCTGAACTTCATTCGACCATGGCCTGCAATGACTTTGCCAAATTCTTCACTGAAAAAATCCAAAAGATTAGACAAGCAATTGGTACATCAACAGCAGATCCAGGATATGTACTGTGTCCACCGAAAAACTGTTTAAACTGTTTAAACACCATCAAACAGTTTCACCCTATTAACGGCAAAGACCTGGAGGACATCTTAGGTCAACTAAACTCCTCCTCTTGCTGTTTAGATGTCCTGCCAACAAGTTTTTTCAAAAAGGTCTCAAAGACTTTGGAGTCAAACCTGTTACAGATCAACTTTTCTTTAATGTCAGGTGTGTTTCCAGAACCACTAAAAACTGCTGTAATTAAACCTATACTGAAAAAGAACAATCTTGACTACAGGCCGATCTCAAATCTCCCATTTTTAAGTAAGATCATTGAAAAAGCAGTTTCTCAACAGTTCAATTGCTTCTTAAAACAGAATAACTGCTATGATGCCTTCCAGTCAGGTTTTAGACAGAACCACAGCATGGAAACCGCTCTGACCAAAGTGTTTAATGACATGTCTGAACACAGACAGTGGAAAAATGTCAGTCTTAGTTTTACTGGATCTCAGTGCAGCATTTGATACAGTTGACCACAACATATTACTGAAACGACTGGAGAACTGGGCAGGTCTTTCAGGAACTGTACTAAACTGGTTCAAAACATACTTAGAAAACAGGAAATACTTTGTATCAATAGGTAACTTCACATCTGAGCAGACAAGTATCACATGTGGAGTTCCCCAAGGTTCCATCTTGGGACCCCTTCTGTTTAACATTTACATGCTCCCACTGGCACAGATTATAAAGAAGAACAAAATAAACTATCACAGCAGATGACACACAGATATATATCACAATGTCACCAGGAGACCGAGACCCTGTACAGGCTCTTGGTAAATGCATTGAGGAAATTAATGACTGGTTGTGCCACAATTTTCTCCAGCTAAACAACAGTGCTATGTACAAAAGGTGAGGGGGGCAGGGCTCCGGGGAAAATCCAGGGGAACATGCTCGTCTCTCTCCACACAATCCAAACACGAATCCACTCGCACACCAGGGAAACAGTCCAGGGAATCTGTACACAAAGAAACGCTTGTTAGATGCTAAACACACACTGCAGGGGAAAATACTTGCTGGGACGCTCGACTTTCACTGACGCGATTCTCACAACGATCCAGCGAAGAACAGCCGTTGCTTCCTGTCTTAAATACCACACTGATGAGGCACAGGTGTTTCTTCCTCCGAGGGCGTGGACCAAGGGCGTGAACCCATAATGAGTTCAGCCCTGGCGAGAGAGAGAGAGAGAGAGAGAGAGAGAGAGAGAGAGAGAGAGAGAGAGATGATCAGCGACCAGCTGAACCCCCAGGCCGTGACAAAACTTAGAAAAACACATTAAGACAATAACAAAGTCAGCTTACTATCACCTCAAGAATATATCAAGGATAAAAGATCTGATGTCTCAACAGGACCTGGAAAAACTAGTCCATGCATTCATCTTTAGTAGACTTGATTACTGTAACAGCATCTTTACAGGTCTACCTAAAAAATCAGTCAGACAACTACAGCTCATTCAGAACTCTGCTG
The DNA here is from genome assembly GCF_057382275.1 of Copadichromis virginalis. Classification (NCBI taxonomy): domain Eukaryota; kingdom Metazoa; phylum Chordata; class Actinopteri; order Cichliformes; family Cichlidae; genus Copadichromis; species Copadichromis virginalis. The sequence continues at coordinate 34,979,212 of NC_140628.1, read as the reverse complement.
CTCGAGTCCTCACTAAGACCAAAAAAGTGGACCACATCAGTCCAGCTCTGAGGTCTTTACACTGGCTGCCTGTCCGTCAGAGGATAGACTTTAAAGTTCTGATGCTGGTCTATAAAGCTCTGAATGGTTTAGGACCAAAATACATCAGTGACCTCCTGACCCAGTATGAACCTTCCAGATCCCTCAGGTCATCTGGATCATCTTGTCTTGCCTTGCCTAAAGTTATAAACATATATGTTGGAGTAAGTTTTCAAATATTTTAGAGCCACAAAAGTAGATTTTTGTTTTTGGTATCTCTTACCACTATTATTACACAGTAGTATGAAATTTTCCATTTATTTTTAAAAAATAAAATAAAAAAAAAAAAAACCATTTGCTTTAGTTTTAGATGTTTTTGGATGGATCTGGATTTGCTTTTTTCAGTTCAGTTTTTATTAGTTCGCTGATAATCATAGTCCTTTTAACTTTGTCATCTTGGTTTGCTTCTTCTAACACATTAAATCTTTCCCTGATGATTACCCTCCAAATCTAACTATTTTTTAAAACATTTTTATTTTATCTTAGTGAAATCTATAGATATACAATACTGTTTCAAGAAGTTTATTTTTTAAAGTATAGTTTGAGTTTAATAGAATGTTTTTTTTCTTTTTCACATCCAGTCTCACGTTTCATTTTCCTTCAGAAAAGATCCTCAATTACACTTATTTTCACTTCTTGGTCAAATAAATATTGAAAGATTAAACATGAAACGTAATAACAACAAAAACATCAAAATAATAATAATAATAATAATAATAATAATAATAATAATAATAATAATAATAATAATAATAATAATGAAACAGACATTTTGATAAGAATTATATTCAAAACCTTTTGAATAAAGAAAAAACAACAAAAATGAAAGCAATAATTTAATCTAATATTATTTTTATGTACTGAGATGTGGTCACTTTGGGAAGTCTGGTGTTATGGTTCTAATAAACTGAACGTCTGGCATGAAGGAAAAAGAGTGGGCTTCCTTTCCACTGTGTGGTTCAGTCAATAAAAATCTGCTGTGTAGCAGCTGTAAACTTTCAAGCAGTATTCTCTAACAGACTGACTGCACCTTGAATCTGGAAGATGCATCACTGTTTGTCACATCCTGGCTTTCCTCTAACTCTGTATGTGCTCTAAGCCATCTGAACGGTTTATACCACATTGGTTTGTGTTCACATCTCTGAGTTTCTCTGAGGATGAACTTTAGTACTTCAGGACAGGAAATGAAAGATAGGGATGAAGAGTTTGCTCCTAATAGAAGAATGAGAAAGCATGTCATACCTGTGAACTTCAGCTGTTCTCTGCTTCTCGGCTGCAGGATGACAATATCTGCTGCCATCTAGCGGTCACTCAGATATCACACACCATTATTTGTGGTAGGACTTTTTGAGAAATATAAGAATATCTGTGCTTTAAACTCTTTATATAGTAACAGTTTCAAATTGTAAAATAATGTGATTTTTAATTCCTGGTTAGTTGAAGTGAGCTTAAAGTAATAATAAATAATAATAATCTGCAATCAAGTACTCTTGGTTTTCATGCACCTTTATGTCCTCTACATTTTACAAAATTGACAAAGTTGAATTTGACTTTAAAATACTGTATTTGACAATGTAAAACTGAAGGTTTACTGCATTATAGAAAACAAATAAAATGGACTGCAGGGTGCCATGGTCTCTGTAATCCAGAGGCCACATTGTTTGCAGCGTTGCCAAGTTCCTGTTTTCTGTTTTGTTGAATGTCCTGCTGAGCTCAGCCCAGTTCTTTTTGTTAAGAAGGCTAAGGCCACTGGTTACCAAGCAGCTTGTTTTATGTGTCTGCAGTTAGCCTTTCTGTTTCCTTCTTCTTAGGCTAAAACTGGGTTCTGGACATCTGCACAACCGGCACAAGGACATTACATTCAAACTCAGAGGATTCATATTTTAGGTCTGCAATGAGAAATCTTCCTGAAATTCAGGGTAAGCACCTCCATTATTATTTGGACATCAGCAAATAAAAATGATTCCAACCAAGTTGTTACAGCCATTGTCCTCAGTTTCTTTTGAAAGACAAACACAATTTGCTGCGTGTCAAGATCTCTCCTTTGCAAGAAACAAATATTTTAGGCTTAGAAACACAGACAGGAAGTGTGATGTGCAGAGCATCGGGCCACCAGATTTCTCAGTGAAACTGTACAGCAGTCTGTCTACTTCAGAAATAAGGGAAAGAAAGAAAAATATAAAGATAGTTGCACCTCAGCCCAAAGAAATGAAGAGGAGATATCAGACGTTTCTACCAAATTCTCTGTCCTCGTGTCCAAAGAGAAAAGAACCTCCAAAGTTCATCACTTCACACAGGCCTCCTGATGCTCTGGAGACTGAACTGATGTTTGTCAAGATTGGAAAGTATCATTCTGGGACGTACAAGAACCACAAACCTCATGACTTCAGACCAGTAAGTGTCCCCAAACAGTCCATGGATTTAGTACCTTTTTGAAACACAGACACATGCAAACTGCAGACAATACAGTGTGTTTTAGAGCACAATATCTGGTTTAAACACAGGAGGAAGATGCAGACAAAACATTAACATGATCACTGGACTTGCTTTAAATCACTGATTTCAGCTTGATGAGGAGCTTCCAGACATGATAACTGCACATGAGAGAGATCCTGGCAACTTGAAGTTAAAATTAAAGCATTTGGACACTTGTGAGTTTTTTTCTATGAGCTTGATTTGCAGCGTTATCTTGCTTTTCTATTTAGGCAGCAACATTTAGTGAAACAAATTGATTTGTGACAACATCAAAAGCCTCTTTTCTCTTGATTAATATTATTTCTCTTCTAGTGAAGATCAGGTCTGAGACAGATTTTAGTTTTCGAGACACCAAGACACGGATGGATACCTATAAACCTGCAGAACCAAAATGGGATGCCCAACTGTTTCTCCCTCCACTGCCCTGGCCTCCAAAATCAGCTTCCTACACTGTCAGTAGAGTTTCTTGATTTTAGTTCTGTAAAGTAGTTAATTTTATTAAGTCTCAGGGGGCTGTTATCTAAAAACAAACCCAAATCATGTAATCGTTACACAGATTATGTTCTGTGGGAAGGCTTAAAGGCCATGTGAGTGCAACAAAGTATGAAAATACAATTTTTCTTTAGATTACAGCCCTCTGCAGGAGAAGTTTAAACTCGATCAGGGGTCTCAAACTTAAATGATCTGTGGGCACTGTCATCTCATGTGAAGGTCACTTTAGTGTTCAAGCAGCACAAACAAACAAGAAAACACCCACAAATATTTACTAAAATGTAGTGTTTTGTTTCTTTTTATTTCAAATATTGTATAACAAGCCAAAACTGCAAACGTGAATGCAATTTTTCCCTCACTTTTAACTAACTGAAGCCTTTCATTGAACTACCAAACAAACAAATTGGTCCTCTCTTGCTGGCCAGACACGTGGGACCACATCTGGTTTAATTTTGTTCTTATTTAACAAAATAAAAATGCAGACATAAGTGTACACAGTAGTTTTTGACTTCTAGTAAAACTTGTTTTCTTCCTAAATACTTCTCTCACTGAACTAAGACAGCCAATCCCTCAACATGTTTGTGCTCTCTGCTCATATTGCCTTCATATTAAATTATTTTTTGCTTTTTAAAGAACTTATTTTAACATTGAACTCAAAAACAAACAAATCCTCCTCAACAAGAAAAGTAACTTCAAGGGCCAAATCATATTATATTTCTTCATATCAATGTACGGGCTGCAAGTAGGGGTGAGGTGGGCTGCAAGTGGCCCCTGGGCCGTGAGTTTGAGACACCTGATCTAGACAAATGGTGGCTTGACTAACAATAACATTAAAACACATAGATGCATTAAAATAATGATTTGATAAAAATACGTAATTTTTAATTTTTAACATGTTGGGGGAATTTATAATTTCATGTTGAATCTTTCTCTTGATTAAACTATTTTTATTTCTTGTGTTACATTCACAAAAACGCTGTGTCAAAGTTGATCAAATGTATGAAAGATTTTATTTCTTGCAACAGTTTAGAGGGTGTAAAGTTCCATCTTTATTATTGCTTCTTCTCTTCATTCACAGAGACACAAACAAAGAAGAGAAGCGTACAGTGCTTTCCTCGACCGTGTGGAAGAGAAACTTGGGAGAACCTGGAAAAATAAACCGTGACTCTCTGTCGTCCTTTAGCCCTGTAGCTCTGAGGTTTTGAGACTTCTACATCATCAGTGTGATTTTACTTTTTACAATACATTTTTAAGCAATTAACTACACACAAAAGCCAGATGTAGCAAATGTTATGTTTTCCTATTTACTTATCAGAAGGTTTAATAAACATTTGAATAAACAAACCAGTTTCAAAAAGTTAGAATTTTCTTGCAATGATTTCATGGTTTAGGCTTCACAGGTTTCAACACATTTGCTTCTTTCTCTAAATCCTCCCTCGGTCATGCTGCAATAGACTTCGGCTGCTGGGGGCTTCCCATGATGCACTGAGTCTTTAACCTTCTCTCACCCTTTTTCACTCACTGTGTGTTTACACACCACTCTGCCTTATTGCTTATCTCTGGCTCTCTTCCACATGTTATCCCCCTGCCCTCACCCCAACCAGTCACGGCAGATGGCTACCCCTTCCAGAGCCTAGTTCTGCCAGAGGTTTCTTCATGTAAAGAGGGAGTTTTTCCTTCCCCCTGTTGCCAAGTTAAGTGCTTGCTCATGGGCATCCTTGTGATTGTTTGGGTTCCTCTGTATTACTGTCTGATGTAATTAGCCTCACAACAAACGTCACCTGTCTGAGGCGACTTTTGTTGTGATTTGCCGCAAAAAATTGAACTGAAATTATTTGAACATTTTTCCACAGTTAGACGTGAGCGTCACACTGATAATGTCTTACTGAGCCTGAGTGAAGCTTTCTATACAGCGACTTTAAGGTCTGTATTTTGATTTGCAAATTGTTACATGAAATTATAAACTAAATTTAAACTGAAATAAAGTGAAAAACAATAATGCAGTTCTTTATGAAACTAGTTTTTATTTGATCAAAAAACAAAATAAAAATTTATAAATGCTCACACAACCAGAGAATTTCTCATTGTAACATGCTTGTAGCAATGCATTCAAAAATAATACTGGAATATTTCAGCATCACATCGTTTTATCCATGTGTAAAATTTCTCTGCAGCAACAAAGCAGCAGCTTCTTTCTTTGACCTTCATTTATTTTAAAGATAGTGTTGCACCCATTGTGAGTCCTTGGGGTGATACAGATGTTTAAAGCTGCTATGGTTCCTCATGGTAACCACTACTGAACTGAGTACCTGCTGCATCTACATGAAAGTCCATATCACTGAGGCACTGGAGAGAAAAAAAAAACTGTGTAATAACATCATTTTACTGTATTGTTCACTTTTCACTGCTCAGGATTAGAATTGTGTTTCCTCTCTTTCCCAAATGCAGTCACATTCTTGAAAAATGTCCCTGCGTAGTCATGATGCTGAACCTGTTCTTGGAGATCTCCTGCAGCTCCTTGATCAGTCCCTCCAAAAATGGAATTTTTGCTTTAAATCGCTGATTTCAGCTTGATGAGGAGCTTCCAAATATGATAACTGCACATGAGAGAGATCCTGGCAACTTGAAGTTAAAATTTAAGCATTTGGACACTTGTGAGTAGTTTTCTTGAGTTTGATTTGCAGCTTTATCTTACTTTTCTATTTAGGCAGCAACATTTAGTGAAACAAATTGATTTGTGACAACATCAAAAGCCTATTTTCTGTTGATTAATATTATTTCTCTTCTAGTGAAGATCAGGTCTAAGACAGATTTTAGTTTTCGAGACACCAAGACACGGATGGATACTTATAAACCTGCAGAGCCAAAATGGGATGCCCAACTCTTTCTCCCTCCACTGCCCTGGCCTCCAAAATCAGCTTCCTACACTGTCAGTAGAGCTTCTTGATTTTAGTTCTGTAAAGTAGTTAATTTTATTAAGTCTCAGGGGGCTGTTATCTAAAAACAAACCCAAATCATGTAATCGTTACACAGATTATGTTCTGTGGGAAGGCTTAACAGCGGCCTCCCATGGACGAACGTCATAGAGCCTGCCTGAAACTTTGAAACGGGAGTGGCATTCAGGGAGGGAAACGTGGGTGTACGGGGCGCGGGAGCCAACCCTGATGCGCGGCCTGTGAAATGCGACCCAGGGGTACTCTGGGACCCCCGGGGTCTGGGGCTGCCCCGAAGGGGAGCACAAGGGTTAAACAGCTCTGATAGGAGAAAGTCAATGAGCACGCAATAAAGTGGACTTGTTAGGGCCAGTTTACCATCAGCCTTGCTAAAGTTGAACTTCATTTGTATTTAAAGACAGACTTTGAAGAAAATTCTTATTTGAAACTGGTGATAAAATCCAGGTCAGATAGTTACATACAAACATACAGTACACACTACTGCTCAAAAGTCCCTGATTTTAAGAGAAAATTGGCTTTAATGTAATACCACATGAAGTTTATCAGTAATGTTTTCACAGCTTTAATCAAATCATTCATCATCCATAAGTTGTGATGGAAAAATGTCTGCAAGTGTGCAGGAGCCCATTTTTAGAGACAATCACTCCTGTGTTATAATGTTAATTGAAGTTTGTTTTTTGTTTTTTTTTTTTGGCCTGTCCCGTTTGGCTCTTTTGCCCTCAGAATTGTTGTCTAAAGGCAAAGAAAGATGCCCAACGGATTTACTTTACCAAACTGACCATCCCAGCCTTGCCGTAATGGTCCATTTGATTCACCTTTTATTGTTTATTTTATTTTCACTTACTGAATACGGGACAGACTTGACTGGGGGAAAGAAGGGGAGAAAGAAAGAGGGAAAGAGAAACAGCTGAGAAGAGGGACGGGGGAGAAGGGCAAAAGACAAAAACCAACAGAACGGGCAGAGAAAAAAAAAATGCATATATCAATCACCTGGATCACCTGCTGAGAAAGAAAAAAGAAAGCAAGCGGAAGAGAACAAGAGTAATAGAATAAACAACATCACAATGATATGCAAGTGTGCAGGAGCCCATTTTTAGAGACAATCACTCCTGTGTTATAATGTTAATTGAAGTTTATCAGGTCAGATGACCAATAGATGATAAGAAATATACTCTTACTAATTATTAGAGTTACAAGTACTTTGCTAAGCAAAATTAAATGAGGTTAGGTTGGAACTTGAGACGTTTACATAAAAGGTTCAGTTGGTGATGCATGAAAGAAAATAATCTTCTTTTAAAAATCTTTTGGAGAATTCTGATGGTAAGAAATGAAAAATATTCAAAGAGTGAAAGTGTTAAAAAAGTGAAGGTTTTGTGCAGCTGGGTGTTGTAGCCCCTTTAGAGGAAAATGTAAACTTGGTTTAATGAGGTTAAAAACAAAACCTGGGATGATCCAGACACATTTATTTTTTCTTTAATTTAAGTCAATGAGCACGCAATAAAGTGGACTTGTTAGGGAGAGTTCGCTGTCAGAGTTAAAACACTCCAACTCAATTTTGGTGATAGAGACAGCTAAAAAAAATGAGCGTTTTGTTGACACTGATGACATAATCCTGATCAGATACAGACAGACACATGCATACAACACACACTACTGCTCAAAATTTTGTGGTCAAATTCAAACATTCTCCTTTTATTAATAATTTACATTTACTTTAACATAATATAACAAAAAGGTTATCAGAAATGTTTTCACAGATGTGTGTTTAATGAATCATTCATGTTAAATCACCCATGATGTATTAGGAAATGTCTACACAGTTATACATGGGCCCATTTCTAGTAACAATCACTCCTATGTTGACAGATCACATGGTTCTAAACCAGGAACACATCTGATTTAATCAGATTACAAACATCATCCATCACAAACTTCGACAATTTACTGTTTTTAATCCGCACAATGATTTCGGTTTGTGCTGATATCTTTGGAAAAAGGTTTCTTGACTGACAAGTTGAGATCTAACATTACAAACTGACATCTGGTAACACGATGTACCAAATGAAAATGGGCTTCTGTAGATGTCATGGTTCCCTTGCCCTCTTTTGCTGGCCTGCTTCTTTCTCTCTCTCCTCTTTCGGTGTATGCCTGTGTTGTTGTCTGTGTGCTTGTCTTTTTTAGGGGATGCTCCTCCACCTTCCTGTCGCTCAGTCACTTGTGAACAATCAGCTGATTACTCGCCTGTTCCTCACGAGGTCTTCATGCTGGCTTCTAAACAACCAGATCATTGCATTACCAAGGTAACGGATCATGCCACAGTCTTGTCACATTTTCCATCAGTTCTTGCTTTTGCTCACTCTCTGTTTCTGTGCAGACCTGTGCAAATCCGCCACCATCTCCTCATTGAACGACTGGCGACCTGTAGCCCTGACCCCCATCGTGAGCAAATGCTTCGAGAAGTTGATCAGGGACTTCGTTTGCTCTGCACTACCCGACTCACTGGACCCTTTGCGGATGACACTACAGTGGTGGGTCTTATCACCAAAAATGATGAGACGGCTTACAGGGAGGAGGTCAGCACCCTGACCCACTGGTGTCAAGACAACCATCTCACCCTCAACGTCGCAAAGCCAAAGGAGTTGATAGTGGACTTCCGGAGGTGCAGAGAAGTACAGATCTCCATCACCATCAATGGCGCTGCTGTGGAGAGAGTGAGTAGCTTCCGGTTCCTTGGAGTACATCTGGCTGAGGATCTTACGTGGTCAGTACACACAAACAAAACAGTGAAGAAGGCCCAGCAGCGCCTCTTCTTTGTCAGGAGACTGAAAAGATTTGGCATGAGCCCCCGCATCCTCAGAACCTTCTATTGCTGTGCCATTGAGAGCATCCTCACTGGATGTATGGCAACAGCACTGCTTGCAACCGCAAAGCTCTCCAGAGAGTAGTGCGGTGCTCTGAACGGATAATTGGAGGTGAGCTTCCCTCCCTCCAGGACATCTACAGGAAGCGGTGCCTGAGGAAAGTGGGGAGGATCATCAAAGACTCCAGTCACCCCAGCCATAAACTGTTCAGACTACTTCCACTAGGAAGGAGGTTCTGCAGTATCCGGTCCCGTACCAGCAGACTGAGAGACAGCTTTTTCCATCAGGCCATCAGACTGCTGAACACTTCATAGACACCTCAGCTTCACTACTGGAACTTCAACATTATGCACTCCACACTGTATATAAATGCCACTTGTTTTGCACATGTCCAACTACCAACCTCTGTATATTTTATATATTTTATTGTTTACTCTATTTAATTTGTAAAATATGTATACACACACACACACACACACACACACACACACACACACACACACACACACACACACACACACGTAGAAAAACACATTTAGTATACACATTCAGTAATGCATACACTCTTATATTGTACATATATTTATTCATATAACTCTCAGATTTAGCCATTCTTATATTTTGCTTGTTCTTATGGTATTGTATTTTTGCACACCTCTGTTCCTTGTGAAGCTCGCACACAAGAATTTCACTCGCATGTATTGTACCAGTGAACCTCCACATGTGATGTGACAATAAAAGTGATTTGATTTGATTTAAAAGGAGATGGGGGTCAGGGTGTCAGCACCCCTGGCCACTTTACCAGTGTTTTTCCAATGTGGGGGGTTTACTGTAGAAATTGAAGACCAGAGACTATAACTTTAACTGTTGTGTGAAAGTCTTCAGATCAGCCTTTAGAGTAGGACTGCACAGGATGCAGTGTGCTAATCTCCAGATGCATCTGTAAGGAAAATGGGTAATAAAATGATTGTGTGAAATTTGGAAACATCTCTGCGTGATCTCTACCAAGACAAAAAGAATCGGAGAGACCAACGTTGTCTCAACAACACTTGGTAGATATTCCACTAAATCTCATTTGTGATTTATGATAAATGTTACCATTAATTATTTATATTTCTTTACGCTTCTGAATAATTTAATAATTGAGTCTAATGGGAGGCTGAGCCTTCAGCTTTCCTGTCCCTGTCCTGTTTAACCAGAAACGCTCTCGTCTTTTAACATTAAACTCATAACTTTCCGTTTTGATCAATCTTAAAACTACAGCTGGATCAGCTGACCCTGTCCCATCCTTTAGTTATGCTGTTATAGGCCACAACTGCTGATTAACTTCCCATCATACACTGAGCACTTCTGTCTTTTACTCTGTGTGTTAATATATCACTACTGCGTGTCAGTAACGTTGGTCCTCTTCCTCCCATCATGTGTTTTGTCCTGTCCTCATATGCTCTTGATTTGTTTCTTATTTTGTCTTTTCTGTCATCCCTAACCCGTTGCTCGTCCTTGAGCCTCATTCTGCCAAAGGTTTCTTAAAAAGGTTTTTTTTCCATCCCACCATCCCCAAGTGCTTGCTCATAGGGTAGCTCCAACTGTCAGAAAAAAGGGCTTTCACATTGCACAGGTTTCTAAAACTCTGTGCCTCTGTTTCCTGTCACACTGACTGAGCCTTTACTGTATTTCCAATGTAATTTAGAGAGAGAAACATATGTCAATACTAAGCTGTTAAGAGGCTACTTACAATAATCTGTCTTCTTGAACTGAAACCTGTATACAGTCTGTGATCAGCTGATCTTGGCCTGAGGTTTACTGCTTTTTGTGGATTTACACATCTGAATCCAACAAGATGTACACAGATGTTTCATGATTTCCATCCCATACACTGTCTTTACACTGTTTAAGCCACAGATGTTAAACTGATTTTTACATCGAGGGCTACATACATGCCACCAGTGAAAATCTCCCGTGTAAAGTAGTATAAGTGCACATTTCATTTCTGAGCTATCTCAATATTTGAAAAAGAAGTGCAATTTCAACAGTATGTCTCAGTTTTCTCTACATGATAAAAAAAAATGCTGTGGTTGCAAATGAAAGAAATCTCTCTTGTCCTTTTGTGCAATACAAAAAAGTAATTTCAATATCCAGGCTGTATACTGCACTACCATTTTCCTCCCCTGGTGCCTGAAATCAGCTGGTTGTAGCTAAAATGCAAGTGGAACCGGTAAGCAGGTGTCTTTATTAAATGTTTTTGTTACTACAAAGTCAAAATGTTATGATGGTTTCAGTATTTTAATGATGATGATGGTAGGCGTGTTTTATCATCATTCATATGATGACGGATTTTTAGGCTAATAGTTAGGCTAACACACTTACCTCTCCTCTGTTTCTTTCCAAAACTGATAGATCCTCCACTTCTTTTAAGTGTCTACCAGCGCAATTCTTAGCATATTTTGGTTCCTGCAACTGGTCCGTTGGATTATTGTCTCCCCAGAAACACTTCCCTTGTGCTTTTGGAAATGTTTTTTCCTATTTCTGCTTTGTTTCTCCTATTTCTGTTGTCATTTTTCCTATTTCCGTTGTGTTTTGTGTGCTTTTGTAGGGCTTTTCTTATTGCTGGTGTTTTCTTAAGTTGCAGTCCGTTTAGCCTCTCAGGGCCACCGCAGTGCAGTCCCAAAAAAAGTTGTTTTTTATTTAACCCAACAACATAGTTGGTTAAATTATACAAAAAAATCAAAATCTTGGGCCCATAAAAGAGGTCAAAATAACAGAACTCTACTCAAAGTTAACAGCAACCAATACTGATACCTCAAACAAACTGACCTCACTAAACGAGCCAAAGGGGGAAACTTAAAAATCACAAAAAGGGGTAAAACACCCAAAAACCTAACGTAAATAAAAGGACGTTTATTCACTTCACAGACCCAGTGACGCCCATTCAGTTTCATTATCCAGGAAATAACAGCTGATGCTCACACTTCTGTTTAAGACACAGTCCAACACAGTTCCTCACCCTGAGTGGAACAATGGGTCTATGTGAGTACAGCTGCCTTTTTCAAATCATCTCTACATCATATGAGTTCATGATTCTAGCATTACATAAAATGTCTTTTTTTTTTTTTTTCCCCATTTGATTCACCTTTTATTGTTTATTTTATTTTCACTTACTGAATATGGGACAGACTTGACTGGGGGAAAGAAGGGGAGAAAGAAAGAGGGAAAGAGAAACAGCTGAGAAGAGGGACGGGGGAGAAGGGCAAAAACCAAAAACCAACAGAATGAGCAGAAAAAGAAAAAAAAGAAGAAAAAAAGAAAAAAAAATGCATATATCAATCACCTGGGTCACCTGCTGAGAAAGAAAAAAGAAAACAAGCAGAAGAGAACAAGAGTAATAGAATAAGCAACATCACAATGATATATGGGAATATGACAGTAAATACTAAATATTAAACATTATTGTGCAGCACATAAGATCAACAGAACACAGTGTGCTTTGAGGTAGGAGCCAAAAAGGGTGTAGTTTGTGGGTGTGATCACCCGTGTGTACACCTGTGAGCATGGACGCGTTTGTTTTTTAAAAGGTACCTTCATGTAATGATCTGCTAGAGGGTGTGGGGGGGCCACAGCCCCGTCCTCCAGGGCATGAAGCAGGTATGGAGGAGATCAAAACTCCAGACATCCAGAGGCCCCCAGAACACAAGAGACCAAGGAAGACCAACAGAGGGGCAGCCGCGCCACTGTCCCAGAAAGAGCTGAGGAGAGTCCCAGATGAGGGCTCACTCAGCAGCCGCGGAGCAGAAGCCAGGGGGAGTTGCAGTGACGCGCCCGTGAGCTCCGCCGGCAGCCAGCCGTGCCTGAGTGACCGAGCCCCAGGCCGAGAGGCCGGGGGCACCCCACCTCCGAAGTGGCCCGAGCAAGCCCCAGGCTCCAGGCCCCGATAAGCGGCCGCCAAGGAGTGAGCCGGTGTGTACCTGGACGCCCATCCCCGGACACAAAGAACCACCAACGCACCGATGTCTGAGGGAGTCCGCCACTGGCAGGGGAAGTGGTGGTAGGGGGAGATAGGCCTCCATACCTTGGAGGGCCTAAGATGTCCCCAGAGAGGTAGCGCCTGACACCCAACCTGACATATAGACACAGAAATACAGGCACACACATATACAAACATCCATTCCCACCCTCATGCTCTCATATACACTTACTCCACACTCAACCAACGTGGAGACAGACATAAAGAGACGCTGTACACACGATCACACTCCCCAAGCGTACTCTAAGCCCCGGGTCTAGGTACCCTTGCCCCTGGAGGGGGGGAACTGCACCCAGACCCAGGTGGTGTTACCCTTTTTCCCTGCGGTGGGGGGGAGGCAGACCGCCCCGACTCCGCAGAAGCAGGGAGGCCCCACACTCCAGACCGCAGTCGGACGGCCAACTCCTCCTCCTAGCCCCCCCCCGCTCCAGCAGGTCGCAGAGAATGGGGGTGAGAGAAGACTCCAAACCTCCCTCCACCCGCTCATTGTAGTGTTGATGCATGTGTGTTCTAAGGTGCATTTAAAACCCAGGAGGGCATGGAGCTACCTGCCAGAGAGCAGCAGGTAAGCGCATGGTCCCTCCTGCTGGCCCTCAATGTCTACGTGTATTTAACATTGAGAAGTGGGGAATGACGCCAGGGGTGGGGGGTACACCCTGATGGTACTTTGGATTCCGTGTATCGTGCCCACCCCCAAGATCCTATATGTATGTGTAATGAGAGTGTGAGTAATGTGAATGTCTAAGTTGTGGGATAAAATTGAGGCAGAGGCAGCCAGAAGGGGACCGGGGGGGGGGCCTCCTCTGCACCCTGGTGACATACCCCTACTCCAAGGTCCTGCATGTGTGGGTGGTTGTGGTGGAGCGGGAAGAGGGAGGCAGCTGGAGATGGAAGGGAGGGGCAAGTGACCCCTCCCTGGGGCCAGCTCCCCCGCTGACCCCAGTAGGCACCCCCACACTCCGCGACCCACCAGGGAAAGGGGGCCCAGGTCCATCCAGACCGGGGCCCAGCGCAGCAGCGCCTCCCGGCCCCACAGAGCCCAGGATAGTCCACCCAACCCCACCACAGAGAAAACTGCACCCACCCCACCATCCACTCTTCTTCCAGACTACATAAGACAATAAACACCCAGGCTGAGATCTTCCTCCACCTCTCCTGTATCTCCCCCTCCTGTAGAGAGAGCCCCCGAGGAGAGGAAAGCTCCTGCAAGATGTGACAATCTTCCCCACCAGTTGAAGAGCCCCCCAGGTGGCTCGATGCACCGGCGGCACCCTGCTCCAGGGCTGGGCCCCCATGCACCCACCCGCCCACAACCCCGGCAACACATCAACCAGGACCCAAGCCCCCGAGGCCCGGCCCGGGCCCAGCCCAGAGACGGAGCGCCCCCAGAACCTCACGCCCATCCCGGACCCACCCAGGGGCAGCCAGGCTACCAGGTCAGTAACCCACGTCCGTCAGCACAGACCCTCCCCTAGTCCCGCTGCACGCAGCCGCGAGGAAACAGTCACCTGAGAGCCAACAGAGCCCCTAACCGGACATGACCGCTACCCCGGGTTGAGCCCCCAAAGGAAAATGCCTCCGGGGAACCCCCCGACGCCCTAAGCCTGTCCCTACCCCCACACCAATCACAACAGTGAAGGCGGGACCAAACTATGACCACCCACCCCCACTAGGTGATGGAGCTGATCAAAGCAGTCCAGAGCAATTGATCTGATGTGGTGGCAGAGGCTGTATCAAGACTAATGTAATCTAATAGATAATTTCTATATTGGTTAGAATTAAGATTATTTTTATTTTTCCAGTTCATGACTGTTTTCTTGGCTATGCATAGGGCAGTGAAGACCATATGGGCGATATTCTTTTCTGAAGTGACATTATCTAAGCTGCCCAACAAACACACTAAGGGGGAAGTTGGAATGTTACATTTCAGACACTTCGATAAGTCTTCACATATCTCGCGCCAAAACTTCTGAACTGGTGGACAGAACCAAAGAGCGTGGATATAATTGTCCGGTGAATTGGTTTGGCAGTGTGAGCAGTTGTTGGTAGACGTAAAGCCCATCTTGAACATCCGATGACCTGTATAGTGCACTCTATGTAATATTTTGTATTGAATTAATTGAAGACTGGGATTTCTAATTAGATGAAAGGTTTTTAAGCAAATCTGAGACCAGAAGTTTAGGTCTAAGTTAACTGATAAATCCGCTTCCCATTTTGCAATAGGAAGTGATATTGATTCATCTGTTTTAGAAAGCATTCTGTATATTTTGGATAGTAATTTGGGGGTTTTAAGAGTAAGAAATTGAACCACACTTGGTGGTGTTTGTAGTTCAACTTGACCCGGTTTAAATTTCTTTTTTACTATGGATTTAATTTGTTGATATTCTAAAAATCTTTTCTTGTTGATCCCATATTGTGTAACTAGTCTGTCAAATGAAATAAATTCTGTTCCTTCTAGTATATGTTCTAAATATTTGATTCCTTTACCACTCCAATCTGAAAAGTTTATCATATTATTGTTTTGTAATATGTCAGGGTTGTTCCAGATAGGTGTACGTTTGCATGGGATTAATGAAGACGCTGTCAATTTTAGAAACTCCCACCATGCTGTCAGAGAAGCGCTGATGTTGATGCTTTTAAAGCATTCATGTCGTTGGATGTTTGAGCTGATAAATGGTAGGTCTGAGATCTCTAGATTATTGCAAAGTGCTTGTTCTACATCTAGCCAAGGTTCATCTAAGAGGGTATGTTTTAGCCATCCTGAGATAAACTGAGGCCTGTTGGCTAAGAAGTAGTGCTGAAAGTTAGGCAGTTCTAGTCCTCCTTTATCCTTGGTCTTTTGTAGTGTTTTTAAGCTTATACGTGGGGGTTTATTTTTCCAAAGGAATTTGGACATACATGAATCTAGAGATCTGAACCAATCTTGTGGCGGTTTAGTTGGGATCATTGAGAATAAATAATTTATTTTTGGTAAGACCATCATTTTTATAGCGGCAACCCTTCCCATGAGTGATATGGGTAGATATTTCCATCTAGCCAGATCATCTTCTACCTTCTTTAAAAGTGGGATATGGTTTAATTTAGTTAGATCTGCAAGCTTGGGAGAAACATTAATACCTAAATATTTTATATTTCCCGATTGCAGTGGTGTAGAAGAGGAATTATGGAGGGAGCAATTAATCGGTAGAACTGTAGATTTTGACCAGTTAATTGAGTAATCTGATATTCTTGCAAAAGAGTTTATCAATTCAATCACCCCAGAGATATTGGTTTGTGAATTTTGGAGAAAGAGTAACACATCATCCGCATAAAGGCTGATTTTATGTTCCACGTTCTTGCATTTTATGCCCTTAATTACTGAATTCTGTCTAATTGCTGCTGCTAGTGGTTCAATAAAAATTGCAAACAGTGAAGGGGAGAGTGGTGCCCCTCAAGAGACAGAAGCTGGAGGATGTCTGGTCGTTTGTTCTAACACAAGCTGTTGGGGAATTATATAATATTTTTAACCAGTTTATGAAAGAGGATCCAAAACCAAATTTGTGTAAAGTTGCAAATAGAAATTTCCAGTTAACTCTGTCGAATGCTTTTTCTGCGTCTAAAGAGAATATTGTAGTTTCTAGGTTTTTACTGTATGAGTAGTCTATCAAATTAAGTAATCTCCGTGTATTTGTTGATGAGTGCCTACCTTTTATGAAACCAGTTTGGTCAGGATGAATTAAGAGGGGGGTTATTTTCTCCAGTCTCTTTGAGAGAGCTTTGCAGATTATTTTAAGGTCTACGTTTATAAGGGATATTGGACGATAGCTTGAGGGATATACAGGGTCTTTGCCTGGTTTTAGCAGGAGATTAATGTTTGCAGAATTCATATTTGATGGAAGTCTGCCCTTTTCTTTAATTTCCAACAACGTTCTGTAGAAAACTGGTGCTAGAATCGACCAGAATTCTTTGTAGAATTCTGCAGGAAAGCCGTCTGGACCTGGAGCCTTATTATTGGGCATACTTATCAGAGCTTCCTGGAGTTCACCTGGTGTCACTGGTGAATCCAGTGCCATTGCTTGAGTGTCCAATAATTTTGGAAGAGTTATGTTGTCCAAAAACTGATCAATTTCTTTTTTAGATGGGTTTATTTGTGGTGAATACAACGTTTTATAGAAATCCCTGAAAATGTTGTTTATTTGTATCGGATCATATATTGTGTTCCCAGATGAATCTTGAACAGCACATATAGTTGTTTTTTCTTTATTTATTTTTAGCTGGTTTGCTAGAAATTGACCGGATTTATTACCATGTTCATAATTTTGTAGGCGTAGTCTTTGTACTAAGAATTTTGTTTTTTTATCAATACATTTTTACATAAAATGTCTTCATAGGGCTGGGCGATATATCGAGGTTTTTTTTTTTTTTAAAATATCGATATATTTTCATACGAGATATAAGATACAATATCGTTTATATCGATATAGTATATGTTACGTTATAATTATACTTGTGGAGCCGCAGGTTTGCCTCTCTTTCGTCCACTTTTGTCTCTACGCAACGTTACTCGGCCTTGGCTCTCCTTCACTGAACACAACTCCTCCTCCCCCATAGCTTCACCTGCAGGCAATGACAAGATGAACGCGGCAAATCTCCGTTAGCGAGTTACCGCGGATCGCCCCGTGCATGGGGCTGCACGGCGGCAACACGTTAGCGAGCTAACCGCGCTAACGAGCTAACCGCGCTAACAACATGCAGCCCACAGGGGCTGCACGGTCTAAAATCCTTTGATTTTCTCAAAAATTGACAGTGCGCCTTTTGTATGAATTCTGGTTGTGCTTACTGACCGCGAACCGATTTTATGTGGTACATGGCGCTCAGCAATCTGTCAAAAAATGTTTTAGTACAACTTTGGTAGGCTACAGGGCTGCACCGCTTGATGGACTGTCGGAGCATTACGGCTACCGTAGTCTGGAGCGATACATACTGTGCTTCAATGTAATATTACCATATTGTGTGTGTATAAGGGCCATAAATGGCACCTGTTCAGAGACATGGTTACAAAGAGGATTTCAAACTCAAGGCTGTCAGTCACGCAGTAGATGACGCACTTGGGAATAGAGCAGCTGTGAAATCTGTCTCTTTGTTATTATGCTCAGCGTCTTTTAGTTTACATTTTGACTGCACAATTGTGCTTTTTGTTATGCACAAAAACATTGTTTTCTTTTATTTATGGAGCATGATTATTTAATAAATGCTGATAATTTATTTTTGAGTAATTTCTTCATGTACATCTACGCCAGGGGTCGGCAACCTGCAGCTCCGGAGCCGCATGCGGCTCTTCAGCCTCCTCATTCACCTGTCTCTACTGAGGGTGGGGTACCCCGGCATAAAAGTTAGGCGCACACAAATTTTATAATAATTTATATAATATAATGTGTTTTTCTGGATACACTGTGCTTTTTCAGCATTCAAAGATTGATGACACCGTGTCAGAGCACTGGCTATGAATTTCTGAAGGATCAGGCCTTAACAGAAAAGTTAGCAATAGTTCTTTTCCTATTACAGCTACATCCACTTCTGTCATGCCTAGGCTGCCCCGAAGGGGAGCACAAGGGTTAAGTGTCCCTTATAGTGCAGAATATACGGTAGATCAGGGATCTCAAAATTACGTGGCTCTCACATTAGATGACAGTGCCAGCTATATAACAAGTATAACAAAACTGTGAATGTGAACACAAATTTTTTTCTCACTTTTAACGGTTCGTATTTAACAAAATAAAAATGCAGACATAAGTGTACACAGTAGTTTTTGACTGCTAGTGAAAATTGTTTTCATTATAAATACTTCTCTCACTGGACTAAGGCTACGTTCACACTGCAGGTCTTAATGCTCAATTCCGATTTTTTGATCAAATCTTTTTTTTCTGCTTGTTCACACTATAAATAAAATGCGACAGCAAACGCGCTCTAGTGTGAACCCTCAAAGCGGCCCGCATGCGCAAAAGAAGACGTCACACACAACGTGCTGTTTAGACCCAGAGCAAACAATATTGTTTGACTGATGGCCCTTAATATAAAGACTTCGGACTTTACGTTTCCCAATTTTTGCTTTAAGTTATTTTGTTATTTACATAATAATGTAACCTAATAATTATCCTTATTGCTGTTTTAGAGGAGCGGTGCTTCAAAGGATAGTTGCAGATTTCTGTCAGAATCTGCAGATTACACAGTATAAATAAAACGTCACGTTTCTCCAACGTTGTCTTCCCAACAGTTTCACTGGATGGCCAGGAAGCGTTCGGATGTCTTATCGGGCGCTGATAATTGGCGTCTGTCTTGTGTCAGTGACGTAAAAGACGGATTTAATGCGACTTGATTATTCACACAGCAGTCGCTTTCTAAAACATCGGGTATGTATTGGATTCAGTACCACATACAAAAGTGACCCAGATCAGATTTGAAAATATCGGATTTGTGCCGTTCACACTGTCATAGCATGATCGGATATGGGTCGCATAGGGTCAAAAAAAAAAATCGTATTTGATGCGCTTTTGCCTGCAGTGTGAACGTAGCCTAAGACAGCCAATCCCTCAACATGTTTGCTGTTGCTCTGCTCATAATGCCTTCATATTAAATCATTTTTTGCTTTTTAAAGAACTTATTTTAACATTGCACTCAACAACAAACAAATCCTCCCCAACAAGAAAAGTAACTTCAAGGGCCATATTGCATTTTATTTCTTCACGTCAATATATGAGCCGCAAGTAGGGGTGAGGTGGGCCGCAAGTGGCCCCCCAGGGCGTGAGTTTCAGACACCTGATCTAGACAAATTGTGGCTTGACCAAGAATAACATTAAACCACCAGTTATACATATATGCATGAAAATAATGATTTGATAAAAATACGTAAAAAATAAAAATTCGTAAATACTTAATTTCACAGAAGTTATCGCGTTAATTGCGATTAATGATTTGAAAAAAAAAAACAACCAAATTTAAAAAAAAATACGTGTCTCACAGGGCTCTAGACTAACTTTTTGCCATGGGCGTACCGGTACGCCTAACTTTAAAAAGTTAGGCGTACCGGCATAAAAGTTAGGCGCACACAAATTTTATAATAATTTATATAATATAATGTGTTTTTCTGGATACACTGTGCTTTTTCAGCATTCAAAGATTGATGACACCGTGTCAGAGCACTGGCTATGAATTTCTGAAGGATCAGGCCTTAACAGAAAAGTTAGCAATAGTTCTTTTCCTATTACAGCTACATCCACTTCTGTCATGCCTAGGCTGCTCACTAGGGCTGGGTATCATCACTGATTTCTATAATCCATTCGATTCCGGTTTTCAAAGTCCGGATTCGATTCAACTTAGCCTCAGACAGTCAGAAATATTATAATTCTCATCATTTATCAGTGACTTCATCAGAATTGTGAACATCACAGCAGATGCCTTTGTGTGAAAGTAACTGAGAATAAAACAGAAAAACATGAAGGAGATTTTCCTGGTCTGGCTTTTTATAGCAGATAACCTTAAAAATATTCTACAATGTTCTGCATATAAAGTTTGAATTTCTTCAGTATTGAACAACAGAAAAAATAGGCTTTCTTGTCCGAGGTCATTTAAGTGAAAAAAAGAAAAAGAAAAGAAAAAGACAGCAGCCGACAGCGCTGTAAACAACAGTAGACTGGTGGGTAATAAGCGAATGAATAATACAGAAAACAGAGATTGGAGACGGGAAACTGTTCTTGAAGTACAGAGAGAGATAGAGAGAGAGCTAGCTGTGCATGAAGTGTGATTTTAATAGTTGTGGAAGCAAAACAGCAAAATTCATAACGACATTGATCAAATGTGAAGCGCAGTTTGCTGCTTCTTTTGCTGCTGGCTCGGTGAATTTTGGTTGGAGAGAGACAAAACCTGCAGCTCAGAATCAGCGCAAAAAGATGTAAACACAACGCGTACTGGACGCATCAGAATCCCTAAGCTCCGACAGCATGTCCGTCTACGGGCCGTCGGGTGAGAAAGCCGAGAAAGAAAGTTGATTCTGATGCGTCGGTCCGCTCTGTGTTTACGTGTTTGTGTGGAATCCGTGTACCTGCTCTCATTTGCTGTTTGGTTGTTGTTGAAATGGTTTTGTGAGCTTTAATCTGAGAATCTGGCGTTTCTGGCAAAACAGTTATATTTAAAAGTTGATTCAGGATTTAATGAATTGATATCGCTTTATTCAAGCTACTCACCTCCCACTTCCACCTGCACTTTCAACTGGACCACGGCCAATCAGAGAGGTCCCGCCCCTGACTATCTCTGATTGGTTTAGTCCACGATAGGGGCAAAATGCGTGTCTGTTGTTGACCACAGGGAAGGTTGCAGATTTTTTTTTTTTTTTTTTTTTTTTTTGCTACCCGAACATTTGGTCGCACAGGTGCAACCAAATTTTTTTTTTTTTTAGTCGTACCACTGAAAAATTTGGTCACATTTGCGACCAAATTGGTCACACTCTAGAGCCCTGTCTCACTTTGCATTCAAAGTAAAGGGGAACGTTTGTCAATGCACGATTTCCTGGTTTACCGATTGCACTGATGAACACCTTTCACTTTACAAAGAATCAGAAGAAAGCACGTTGCTAGGACTAATCGGAGGCAAATTTTATTTCAAAAGACTACCCAACGGAAGCCTTGATAAAAGCATTGTTTTGTGCAAATTGTGCAAAAAGGAGTTTACATACCACTGAAGCACTTGAACCTTACAGTACCATCTAAATGTAAAACATGTTGCAGTGAGCGCAGAAACTGTGGGAGCTGTTAGCGCTAGCAGTTCGAGTACCAACAAAAAGTGTCGGGAGCCCAAACTTGATGAAATGACTGGCTTCAGGACCAAAATTAGTAAGTCAACATCAGACAAACTTACAAATTCTCTCGCAATTCTCTGGATTGCTCTGGACCGTTTTTTCCTGTGCGGCCGGTGTTCCAGATCTACTGGCGTTTAGATCTACTGGCGTTGGTCGAACAGATGTGTGGCAGACTTGCGTTTCAGGAGCTGCTACCGACAAACCAGTCTCTGTGACACTTGTAAGGTTATCTCAAACACACTCCGTCAGTCTTGATGCTGTTGAACAACAAAATGTTTAAAAATGTCGCGAGTTTACCTGGTGATATCCTCAATGATCGGGAGACTCTTGTCATCGTTATCATCCCCCCTCGCACGTTTTATTTCTCCGGTTTCAGCGTTTTTGCTGCACAACTACAGCGTGCAGTTTACTTTGTGCACTAACATGTACTTGAATCAACCAGCGCCACCTCTGGCCAAGTGCCACAACCTACAGCCAGATCAACTTGTGACACAAATCTGCACCACGTTTGAATTCGTTTCATGCACAATACATTTGCACCTTTCAATTGTGTCTGTCTGTGCATCATGCAAATAAACCTTTGAAATGAATGAAATGATATCATATATGTAATATCAGCCTACATTTGTACAAAATGCCAAATTATGTACACAAAGTCATAAGAATCACCACCCTTGTTCATCATGATATCAATACTTTTGCCCATAAGAAAAATGTCGTGAACAAATATATGACACACTAATATTTCACCAGTGTTGTAATTTCACATGTCGTTAGCATAGTCTGCGTGTGTCTTTTCTCTGCAAATGAACATTTTAGAGTTGCTTGTTATATACAGTCTGTATAGGTGTGGTCAATCTAATAACAATCCATAAGGAGATGGCAGTTACGCTGAATGTACAGCAGTTACACAGTGATCAGTAATAAACAGTCTCCAAAACTTGGATATAATCCTCAATTTGGAACCCATCTACTGACTACCACATAGCAGCTGGACCAGTCTCCAATGCAGGTCAGTCCACTGCTGCCACCTGTGGCCAAGTACCATAGCCTACTACTAGATTAACTTGTGACTAGGGATGGGTACCGGTGTGTTCTGACATAAACGGTAGTAACCAGACCGAAAAGCAGCGCACATTTCGGTGCTTTTTTTTCCTGAGCTGTGATACACTTCTAGCCAATCATTTTACGTTTCCGAGGATAGTAGGCGGGTCCAGGTACGTACGTTCTTTTAGAGCAGAGCTACAGATTAAAAATGTCCAAGGCGAAGCGGTCAAAAGTCTGGCTGTACTTCACAGCAAAATATGCAAACTCAGCAGCCTGCAACAAGTGCTTTAAGCTGATACTGTGATACTGTCAAAGGAGGTAACACCTCGAATCCGATGAAACACCTGGTGACGCATAGCGGGTTTTTTTAAAAAGCCGAGAAATGCACCGTATTTGATAGCTTGCTGCGAGACCTCACACCGTGCACATCTACTGCGGGTGTGGTGCCTGTTATCGGACCCGGAGTTAGCAACATCCCCCAAAACACGAAGAGGAGAGTCCTGGCCCCTAGCCCTGCCAGTGTAGCAGAAATGATGACAGATGATGATGGCAGCAGCAGCCGTTCTTCTCTGCGTGAGTAGCTTAATGTTGTTCGTGTGTAATTTATGTTGAGTAGGCTAACCACGTTATTAAATTAATGCATGTAAGGTGAACTAGCAAACATTATCATAGCTACATGCGGCTGTCCTCTTGTTTGATGGCAGATACTCCCTTCACCCTGGCCAAAAAGGCTAAAATGACCAAAGAAAAAGTGGAAAACAGTTAAACATGAGAGGTTTTGGACAGAGTTTGTGTTTTTTCCATTGTTTAAGCACTGCTTCCAGCCAAGAGTGATACCATATATGCCCCATAGCTGCAGAAAAGGCTAACATTGTTATCTTTTTACAAAAAAAACAGCTGAACATGAGAGATTTTTGGACCAATTTTGTGTTCTTCATTCTTTAAGCACCGGTTTGAGCACTGGCACCGTTTCAAAAGTACCGATTTGGCACCGGTATCACAATACATTTGTGATTGTCAATGTTGTCTTTTCTGTCCCATAAACCATGCAACCACATGAAACACAATTGTGTATCCATTTACATCTCATCATATACATGAAGTTTTAGACATCACAACTCCTTTTGTTTATGTTCTTACACAACAAAAATATGTACTTCACACATAGATTACAGAAATATGTCATTAGTGTGCTCACAACACACCTTGTCAGAGTAGTCTGCCTATTTCTTTACTGTGATTTTGTATCTTTCAATTGTGCAATCATGTGGTGTTTGCTAGGAACACTGGTAGCCAATATAGGTAATTAAGCAGCACAGCTGGAGAGAATTGGTAGTTATATGCAGTCTATATAAGCATAGTGAGTACAACCAACATTTGCGGGTTTTGTGAGGCGATAGCAGTTAGTGAATTTACAGCAGTTAGACAGTGATTAGAAGGCAACTATAGCCAGTGTGGTTGAGAAGATCTTGTGGGAGAGTAGACTTCTGAAAGTGAGTGACTGAGGTGTGCTAGTAGGTTTGTGTGGTGTGTCTTTGAGTCTGTGTTTGTGGTACAGTGGAGTGGGTAGATGTAGGTGAGGGAAATGGATCCCAAAATTGTGAGGGAGCTTCTGGAGTTCAAACTCCACAATCGCTATCCTGAAGGATCAACCAGCAGGGAAAGATATACAATCAAGAGAAGAGCTGAGACCTTCAGGATAAATGGTGAGTACAATGGATAATGTCATGTAAACCATCAGAGTGTAGTATTGTCAGTGGCGGCTGGCCCATAGGGGGCGCTCGGGCTCCGCCCCCCCAAATGTGGAGGAGTAAAAATATATATTTTTTAAAAATTCATCAATGATAGTTTTACTATGTGTGTGCCCATATACAGCCAGGCGTATTTTAACATTTTCACCAGCTGACTCATTAAAGTTCAACCAACAAACGGTGTTTTTCTTCTTCTGGGGCGCTCGTCAAAGCGCCCTTGATATGCAGCGAAATAGCCTATCATTAAATGGTTGCCAGGGGAAAATAATAAATATTTGACCTATCAGCGTCGCTGAATTAAATGGTTTGGGGGCGCTTAAAATTGCGCCCCTGCAGAAAATGCGCGAAGATTTGCTGTTCTAGAATTTTACCTCAGTCAGTAGCCTAAGTGAGCTATAAGGTCAGAGAGAGACGATGGCAGCGGTATTGTTAACGGTTGAGGCACAGCCTCCCCCAAATTCGGTTAGATCGCTTCTAACCTACCCTTTTGCCAGAAGGACAATGGCAGAAAAACTGCAAGTTAAAGAGTTGGGACCTGACAAGCCCGAAATTCAACTAACCCAGGCAACGAAGGAGAAGTCAAAAGCATACAACAGGACTTTTTGTCGGAGTTGGTTCCAGCGCAAGTCGTGGCTGACAGGCTGTGGAACAGCTAATGCACTTTTTTGTTTCCCGTGCATACTGTTCAAAAGTGACAAGTGTGATTTGACGTGGACACAATCTGGACAAACCGACTTAAAGCACCTCTCCGAACGAATCAAGAAACATGAAAGCTCACGAGTTCATATGGACAACAGTGTAAAGCTAGCTGTGCTAGGGAAAACTAGCATAGCGGCGCAGCTAGATGATGGACATCGGATTGCTTTAAGAAGGCACAACGAAGAGGTAGATAAAAACCGTCATATTTTATCTAAAATCATCGATTGTATTAAGTTTTGTGGTGCTTTTGAGCTAGCAATGCGGGGACATGATGAAAGTGATTCCTCAGACAATCCAGGGATTTTTAGAGGTTTAGTCGACTTGATGGCATCAATTGATCACGACTTGAGGCAACACCTTGAAAATGCTACTGTATTTAAAGGCACCTCGAAAACAGTCCAGAACGAGATCCTGGATTGCATGTTGGCAGTTCTGAGAGAAAGGATCGTGGAAGAAGTAAAGGCAGCGAAGTTTTTAGCCATTCAAGCTGATGAAACCACTGACATTTCTACACACTGTCAGTTAGTCATGGTGCTAAGATACATTGACCAACGAAACCGTATTCAAGAGCGTTTTTTTGAATTCATCAAGCTACCCAATGCTTGTGCAGATGCAATAGCCAGTGCCTTATCGGAGAGGCTGCGCTTCATCCTCCCCCAGGGACAAGAGAGAAAGTTGATCGCCCAGGCCTACGATGGGGCCGCTGTAATGAGGGGTACCACTGGAGGAGTGCAGCGTAAGATACAGGACATTTATGCTAACGCTCACTACGTACATTGTTATGCCCATCAGTTAAACCTGGTAATGCAACAAGCAACCTCCCACATCCCTCAAATCAGTCACTTTTTTTCCGACATAGCAGGATTCGCTTCTTTTTTTACTAAATCGAGCAAGAGGACTGCAGTGCTTGACGAGGTGGTGGCGCACCGACTTCCAAGTGCATCGGCAACCCGTTGGAACTTCAACAGTCGTGCTGTGAATACAGTGTATGAACATAAAGACGATCTGGTGAGGTGTTTTCAGACCATCCGTAACAGTGAAGGATTTGATGCCCCTACAAAGAGAGATGCCGGTGGTTTCGTGAGAATGCTGGAAGACGAAGCTTTCTGTTTTTTCCTGGCCTTGTTTCACAAGATAATGCCACATGTAGACATGCTGTATAACCACCTACAGAAGAGAAACATCGATTCTGTCACCATCGCAGGGATCACCCAGACATTCATCAGCCGCATGCAGGCTATCAGGTAGGCATAAAAGCATAAATATGTAACCTAGAATAAATGTTAATTATCTATGCATAGATTCTATCAAATTCTCTGCATATATTCTGTGTTCTGTGACTTAAATGTTTAATGGAATTCAGATAATTTTGATTTATATCAGCCTTTGAAGTAATTTTATGAAAAATATTTGATTAAGTATATTTGATGAAGTATATTCCCAGTAATGATTTGATGTAGCCTATACCATAGGCTATTTCCTGAAATTATGGCCAGGGCCTTTATTTACTTGCACTGGTTTTCCCCCAGCCATTAAACCAGGTCCGGTTATTAATTAAATCCGGTAATTCCCGGTAATTAGAACACAACCTTTGTTTGGTTTGTGTTTGGTTAATATATCCCTATTCAGTTTTCAGAAGCCATTAATGAAACTTATGTATTGGATCAGGGAGGCACTTCCTAATCTGGTTGTGGATGAGGAGTACAGGGGACCTGTTCAAGACCCACCCACAAAGAGACGGAGAACATTGGGGGAAGACAGGCAACACCATTTGGCACTGGAGGTAAGCACTAGCTGCTTGGTCTGATTTAAATCGGATCATCAGATAAAATCTAATGACGATGCTGTCAGATGTCATTTGATATAGTGGTCATGACTGTTTTGTTTTGTTATGGACAGATTTTTTTTTTCAGAATAATGATTAACATGAGACATGTGCCAAAGTCTTACCACTGAATCTAACTCTTACCAATTATATATTATTGGATAGGTGTGCGACACCATTATGAGCCATGCCAAGGAGAGGTTTTCTTTCACCAAGCACCTTGTCAGCGCCACTCTGTTGCAAGGAGACTTGTTCCAACAACACAGCAAAAATTTTCCAGATGCAGCACTACAAACCACAGTGGAAGCCTATCCCTCATTGGACAAAGCCAGACTTAAAACAGAACTGTCCCTGATCTACGACAACGAGGAGTTTCAGAGTTGTAGTGGTGCGCTGGCGCTCTATCAGGTTCTGATGGAAAACAACCTTCAAGACACATTCACCGAAACTGTAAGTCTTCTTAACATCCTCATCACCACACCAATGACAACATCAGAATCGGAGAGGTGTTTCTCTACTTTAAAGAGGATAAAAACTTTCCTGAGAAACAATATGGCTCAGGATCGGCTCAACGCTCTGGCTATGCTGTCCATAGAGAAAAAACTCACACAAGAACTTCCTGATTTCAACACCAGGGTCATCGAGAAATTTGCCACTCAGAAAGACAGACGAGCAAAGTTCTTGTACAAATAAGAACCCTTAACCATATTTACTCTCTTTCTCCATCCCTCTCTCTTTCTCTCTTTAGCCCACCCCCCCAATCAGTTTACAGTTGTTGTTTTCAATAGTTATTTTTCATTCATTCAAAAAAAAAAAAAAAAAAAAAAAAAAAAAATCTGTTCATGTTCATTTTTACAAATCTATACAAATGGCCAGAATATGGTTGTTCATTTTTACAAATCTATACAAATGGCCAGAATATGGTTGTTCATTTTAAATTTAAATTAAAATTGTGTTGTTTGATGTACTCATTAAATGGGTCATTTTAGTCGATATCATAAAAATTGCCCCCCCCTGAGATTTTTTTCAGGAGCCGCCACTGAGTATTGTGCTGTAATGTGACCATTTCTTTTTTTTCTGTTTGTTCTTGTCTTGCCTTACATGCTTAATGTAGCTGGAGACCTG
Source organism: Copadichromis virginalis (assembly GCF_057382275.1). NCBI lineage: Eukaryota > Metazoa > Chordata > Actinopteri > Cichliformes > Cichlidae > Copadichromis > Copadichromis virginalis. The sequence goes on along the minus strand of NC_140628.1, from coordinate 34,951,054 downwards.
TATTATGTATGCAGGCAGAAGAAGAACAAAACTGAGAACCTGGCAAAAGTGGTCTGCTCTGCCAAAGAGGCAAATGACATTTTTGAGGAATTTCATTCCAGCCACTTTGGCGGACACTGTGGATGGGAGAAGACCCACAGTGCTATCATGGCACGCTATTACTGGCCTGGCATGGAGGGGAACATTAAAAAAAATGGGTGAGCACATTTTGTCTGAATGAGCCTCAAACTCATTTTGAAAACCCCAAAACTCCCCCCCCCCCTTGTTTGTTTTTCTGTTGTTTGTTTTTGTCTTTTGTTTGTACTTTGTTGCTCCTGACTAACCCATATCACCTACAGCTCTAAGGCATTTTGCTGATTATTAGCATGTAACGTTACTTCATTTGTCAATAGGTTGCTCAGTGCCCACAATGCCAGTGTAAGCGGGCCAATATTAAGGAAGAGAAAGGATACATTCCAATCAAGGTACAGTAACAGACAGAATATTTGATACTGTACAAATACATCAAATGTAACATGTTCTTCCCCCCCTCACAGGTCACAGAGCCCTTTGAGCTCGTTAGAATGGGTCTTGTGGGTAAACTGACCTTAACGGATGGTGGTAATCAGTACATTTGTGTAATGGTTGACTATTTCACCAAATGGGCAGAGGCCTACCCACTGAAAAACAAAACTGCAGATGAGGTCACCAGTTGTATTCTGGATTTTTTTCTACAAATTTGGTGCACCTAAAAGACTGCTAACCAGGGCTCAGAGTTCTGCAACAAGGTAAGGTATTAATAGCTCAAGCAAATATGTAATGTAAGCTTGGATGACTAATGTGATCCCCTTTTCAAGGTCAACTATGGCTTGTGTAAAACCCTGGGCATCCAAAGAAGCCTCTGCTCACCATACCATCCCCAAACCAATGGTGGAGAGATTAAATGGCACAATCCAGAGGTACAATACTGTCATTTATGTTTTGTGCTGTAACTATGTCACAACGCTGGCTATTAAGTATATTGTTCTTATGCATTCACCTTTCAGATCCCTCAAACTGGTGAGTGACAAGCCCAAGAACTGGGACAAATTTCTGCAGTCCACAATGTATGGACTGAGGACAAAAAAGCAGCTGACGACAAAATACAGCCCATATTTCCTCATGTTCGGCAGAGAGGCAAGGTATCCATCGGAGATCCCAAAGGAATACAGGATAAAATGATGTAATTTACAAGAAAGAAAATGTCTCAATCCTAATCCAGTTACTCAGTCATTCTATTTTGGCAGATCACAGAAGACATGGTCACTAAAATCATTTCAAATGAAGACGTGTGTGAGGGCCTACAATCCCAGGAGGTGGTATACGCTGAAGTAACCAAAAATGTTAAAACCACCCAAGACAAAATCCGCAGGGGAAAGACAAAAAGGGGAGAGGAAGATGGCTTTCAGGTGAGAGACCTGGTTTTTTGCAAAAATGTGAGGCAAGAACAGAGAAAAGGTGGCAAACTGGATGCTGATATGCTGGGACCCTTGAAGATTGTGATGCTGGACGGCAAAAGTGCTGACTTGGTGTCAGAGAAGGGCAAGAGGACTCTGAAGGTCAACATCGACCAACTGACACACTACTTCCAGCCTGAGGAGAGGGTCCCAGCAAAACTGAAGAACTTGTCTGCTTCCTGCGAGGGCCCATCGGCACCACCAGTGTCACCGCCTCCCTGCGAGGGGCCATCGGCGCCACCGGTGTCACCTCCTCCATGCGAGGGGAAAGGTGCTGTGGTCCAAAATTGGGCCTTACAAGCTATTTTCGGAAAACATTGCCGATTTGGCCCCTGGGAAAGAGTTGGAAAGTGAGGTATGTAAATGTTTTCCACATGAGTGGTCGCCTCATTGGAAGGAAATGACAATGTACCGTTTGTGCTCCTAGATCATAAATGCCTATTTGACACTGGTGGGGCGACAACACGCTGCATTGATTATGGACTCCTATTTCATGACATCAGTTTGGCAGGGGTCCACAAACTGTTTCAGAAAGGTGAGTTGGCTTTGACATTTAAACATCCTCATTTAAGACTATTCATGATTGAATTCCAAATTTCCACTTCACTTTGTAGCTAGATCTGCTGAATTATGACGTGGCAGCTGGAGCAGTCTGTGACAACAGACACTGGACACTCATTGTAAGACATCACACAACCATGAGAATTTGAAGTGAAATTACTAGGTTTAACATGATCTCCATTTGTTTTTCAAGATAATGTATCTAACAGATGCGGGTTGCGTTTGTTGACCCATTTGGGGCAACACAAGCACAAATGGATAAGTGCAGGGATATAACAAGGTAAGCAAAAAAGGCTAATGTTAACCACAGCAGTCATTTTTCTAACTTGTACATGTGAATTACATAAGGCTGCTGCACTAAATAACATTCAGTACGTGTGGTTTTTTTTTTTTTTTTTTTTTCCCCCCCCTTTCCAGAGCTCTTTTTAGGAGAAAATGTCCAGCCATCGGCAAATGGATGTGCTCAACTGTTGCCCATCCATAACAGCAGGACCTAACATCCTGTGGCGTCTTTGTATGCAAGGTAAGTAAAGTGCTCATGGTGTATTGTACCTGAATGGACAGATTCTAATGAGTAGACAATGTTCAGCTTGCAGAACAAATACTTTCGGGGACCAATATACTCTACCCTGTTGACGAGGAGGGGGTTACCAGGCTCAGACAGGACATAGCGCTCTCTCTCTGATCCAAAACTCAGGTATACCCGAGAAACGGCATTTGGAACTCCATTTAAAATATTTCTGTGTATATCCTCATTGTGACATATGTGGATTAATTGTTTTTGCTGAGCCTCGTTACAAACAGACTCTGTGAAAGGAACAGGAGAACCACCGCCCGGGATGGCAGCATGCTATGCAGCATCGGCAGAGGAGCAATGACAGGAGGTGGAACATGACTCTTTGTTCCCACAACGCCGGAGAAAGCTGCGAGGACGGGAGAACCCACCCGACAGGTTGGGATCGGGCTGGCACACGCAGGACATCACAGGTGAGCTCACCGGTAATTTAGTTAGATCCTATAATGAATTGGGTCAGAGGGAAAGCGCAAGGTGGGGCTGGGAGGGACGGGACAAATTGAAGTACTGGTGAGGCCAGACAAGCCTGTGGTGAAACGGTTTAGGAGTCGGAGAGCCGATGTGCCACCTGCTAGAATAAACCATGCACCCGATATTAACACCAGACAGTGCGCAAAAGACACCTTCAACCTAATTCAAGCTGTACATCATAAAAATGTGGTAAAGGAAGCATTGGAAACGGGCATTTACCCACGGGCCATGGTAAAGCAGGCCACCAGACTTTCTGATTTTATTAAACCAGCAGCACCGAATGATAAGGTTAAAGCGCAACTAGCGGATAACACAGACTCCTGGACGAAGAACAACATGAACATTCTGTATGCAAATTATGAAGTTGTGATACAGTCTTTGAAATATGTGAAAATGAATAAGGTGTCACTCGATATTGCAAAAGGGTGGGCAGGGAAGAGATATGGGGCCCGGTTGAAGGCCTCCACTTTTACAATTGTGGAATCACTTTTGGTTTTGAGAGACGACGAGCGTGGGAAACAGTTGGAGGGCGGGCATCCACAGGCAGAAAATGGAGAGGGAGGAGAGGGGATAGCGGTTGAAGCACTAGGAATAGATTTAAATGATGAGGAGCAATTTCCAGCGTTGCCGACTCAGGCACCCATAAAATTGAATTTTGCTAAAAAACAAAACAAACAAACAAACAAAACCCACACGCTTTCTCTAGGCGAACGGAGAACGCTAATGGAGTAGATACAAGAAGTAAAGAAATATGGGGAGGGGAATGCCCGCACCTCGCTTGGGGAGGGTGGGGAGTTTAGTTTTAAGGCGAAGTTGAAGGCTAAGGAGGGAGGGAGGAGGACAGTGGGGAGGGAGGGTCTGATTCATCCCAATAAGATGGTTTGCTCTAATGTGGCTGTAGATTTGAATACAGGGATTGAGGAGTTACCTGCATCTCCCTCTGCTTCCTTTTTGGCACACTCAGGGGCAGGGGTGGATTTCGCCCGGTCACCGGCGCCTCCTATATTGACGACGCCTCATTCAGCCCCTCCGCGCTCCCGGCGTCCACCTAGCGAGCTTTACCGGCCTGCAGCTAACCAGCTCCGAATTTAAAAAAAAAAAAAAAAAAAAAAAAATTATATATCTATCTATATATCTAGACACAGGTAAAAAGGAGGTGGGGGAAATGACGATAGAACAACGGGAAAAAGCGGTAAAGAGGAGTAGAGTCTCGCTTGCCCGCTCTGATCCCCTCCATCCTAATTTTAACTGTAACCTGGACCTCAATGAACATAACAGCGGTGATAATAGTACCGCTAGTGTCAGGAGCTGATCAAGCTGCAAAATCTGGAGCAAAAGCTTGAGCCAATAAAGAGTCTCTTGCTGGACATTGACTTTAGGTATGCTCAGTTCTACGAGCCGTAGGGTCGGACGTGCGATGATCAAAGGCCTAGGCAGTTTTATTTGTTACCAAAAATACATAAACAACCAGACACTTGGATGGTCCCTTATGAGATTCCACCTGGGAGACCGATTGTTTCTGACTGCAGTAGCTCCACCTACAACATATCGCAATACACAGACCTCTTTTTGGGACCTCTCTCCAACTGGCACCCCAGTTATCTTAAGGACACTTATCACTTTTTGCAGACGATACGTCCCATGGTCGTGCCTGAACAAGCCTTTCTATTCACTATAGACATTGATAGTTTACATACTAATATCAATACACAGATGGGTCTAGCGGCAGTAAAAAAAACATCTTTCTGAGATACCCGGACGCTAAGCGCCCAGATACAGAGATTCTCCAACTGCTGAAACTCTGTCTTACCAATAACGATTTTCAATTTGACAATAATTATTACTTACAGGTTGAGGGCACGGCCATGGGGCAGAGATATGCACCGTCATATGCTACTATTTATATGAGCGAGTGGGAGAGGGAAGCGTTGGCCAAATGCGCACTGCAACCCATATTCTATCTCCGGGTTTTGGATGATATTATAGGCGCGTGGGCCCATGGAGAGGAGAGTTTTAAAGTGTTTGTGCAGGTCTTGAATACACACCATCATTCAAACATGAGACAAATCATTCACAAATTAATTTCCTAGACAGTGTTTTTTGAAACAGTGAATGGTCAGAAAAGAATGAGAACGAAGGTGTATTTCAAACCCACGGATACGCACGTACTCATGCATCGTACCAGTTACCACCCGCCTCATACATTTCGTGGCATAATTAAAATCCCAAATCCTCAGATTTCACCAGATTTATTGAAAAGAAACAGACTTGCATGAGGTGATAACAGTACTATTTAGGAGCCTGAGGAGGCGGGGTTACTTGCGCTCCTTTTTAAGGAGAGTACGCAGGGAGACATTAGCTTCTCTCCTCCCTTCTCCCACTCGCCTTTCCCAAACTAAAGGTATGAGTCGATCGAACGTGGGGACAGGGCAGCGGCTGTTTGAGACTGAGACCCGACCTCCTACAGAATTAGGGGCAGAGGATATGGTGGAAGAGAAGTTACTCCTCCCTTTTGTCTGTACCTTCCATCGGGATTACACCGTTTTTAAGTGGCATACAAGAGCATTTTAGAGTAATGCAACCGGGCTGGGAGGTACCCAGTCAGGCGCGGGTAATTAGAGCTCCCAGGAAGAATCCCAGTCTTGGGGACATTTTGGTGAGGGCGAAACTAGAAGGTAGGGTTAGAACACCTCCAGAAAAGTTGTTGTGCCATTTGGCACATAGATACATGGTGTCTAACCATGTATCTTGTTCATTTGTACGGATCACGTACGGACATCATGATTGCTGTACCGGACTTTATTTTTTTTTTGCAAGCCAGCCTGAAGAAGGTTCATTGTAACCGAAACGTCGCGTTTTGGCTTGCAAGTATATTTGACTTTTGTAATTTTGAGTTACGCTAAAATAAAGCACTCAGTTATCTACTCAGTCGCAGTTTGTCTCATCCATTAGAAGAGAACGGCTTGACGCTGCTTGTTTTGAATTTTAGCAGCAACGCAGCTAAACAAAGTTTAGAGGCATTGTTCCAATCATGTCCACATGGGAGACAGAGGACAACTGGACCGTGTTTCGCCGGAGAAGAGGCCGGAATGAGGATCGCTACTGGTCGGCCGATATGAGTAGACAAAGGACGGCCCGACACACCAGCTACCCCAGCCGCAACAGCCCGAGGACCTACGCGTCAGTTGTTAGAGGACGGGGACAAAACAATGATTATCGCCCTTTCCAAACACGGGACCGAAATTCGAGAAGGGAACGGCCGGCTGTGAATCACTTTGTGACCCGACACCGGGGAGGGAACTTTCAGCAGAGACCAACCCAAGATAATCGCTATTTAAAACCCACTCGTTCGGAGCGAGCTGGGCCGCCTGAAGATAGAATACAATCAGACGACCCAGATTTTTCTGCCAAGGTCCGTATAATTCACAGACTCATTAAAGCGATCCATCATCTTAAGAATGTATCAAATGACATTTATCCTCTGTCTTTGAATAAGTTACAAATAGAAATCCCTGATGAAGCCTTCTTGTTTTCTATTGATATTGACAGTCTGTACACAAACATTGACATCCAGGAAGGAATTAACTCAGACGAATTTTCCAAAAATATCTGGACAAAAAAAGAGACCGGACAAAGAATACAATTGTTAGAAATCAACCTTACAAGAAATGATTTCAAATTCAACGGGGATTTCTATTTACAGGTAAAGGGTACAGCCATGGGTAAAAAATTCGCTCCAGCTTACGCCAATATTTTCATGGCTGAATGGGAGTCTGAAGCCTTAAGCAAGTGTGTTAAAAAGCCACTATATTATTACAGGTTCCTGGATGACATTTGGGGAATATGGCATCACTCTGAGCAAGATTTTGAAGGGTTCCTGAATACCCTAAATGGCCATAATGCCTCAAAGCTTAAATCCACATTTCATAAAACCAAGATTGATTTTCTGGACACAACAACATTCAAGGGCCCAAATTTTCTAACTGACCACAGATTGGATGTAAAAGTGTTCTTTAAACCCACGGATACACATGCCCTACTGTTTAAAACCAGTTTTCACCCAAAACATACATTTGCTGGGCTTATTAAATCACAATTACTCCGTTTTCACAGAATCTGCACGCAGCAATGTGATTTTAAACAGGCCACCAGAATCCTATTTGCGGCACTCGCCACTAGAGGGTATAGTCACTCTTTCTTAAGAAAGTGCCTTAAATCATTTCTAATAACCAAACCAATTGATGTGTCCCCCCCATGCTCCCAGTATGGGTGACCTATTCCCCTGCGTCGTGCAAATTGGTTGGAACGATTAGGACCCATTTTCAAAATCTTCTTCAAAGAAACCAAATCTTGACTGACCACAGAATAATCGCAGCCTTTAGGAGGAACAGGAACCTGGGTGATTTTCTTATTAAGGCAAAGGTGCCACCGCTCTCTGAACCTAAGTCCAGAGACCAAGGAAAACAATTTTTTTCACCACCAGAAGTGGGTACAGAGTCTCTCTCTCCCTCTCTCTAATAAAAATAAGAAATATTGATATCAGATAGACTAGACAGTTTCCTCTGGCACTGATATTGTATGTACACTTTAGAGATTGTAAACAAATTGTGTTTTATAAAAACTAACAAAGAATTGTGTGGTTATGTTGATTACTAAACAAAAGCACAAAAGCACTCAGTGTCTTGTGGAGGCTAAATCCCCTCCACAATTTAATGCAGGAATCTGTCTGCCTTTCTTGTTTTAATATAGTGTTTTTAGTTAATTTATTAGAATTTATATTTTATTATATCTACCACTCTTCCCGTTAGCTCAGAAGCTGAATATTTTCACAATCATTTAATACAAGAACCAGTCAGTCATAAGGGATCGACTACAGTATATTCCAAAGAGGACCATCGAGGGAAGGAGAAGAGGAGCAGAGAAGTTGAACAGGAGTCTCAAAGAAGAAATCTGGATGATCCAGCGGCCCCTAGGACCGTGCAATAAAAACTTTAACGAAAGAGAACTAAATCAAACTGTGACAGGGAGAACATACTCTTTATCTCTGCCTGACCCCATCACACTCAATTAACTGATTTTAATTAGTAGGCCTTCTCTCCACATCATGTCATAGGCTTTTTCTATATCAAAAAAAAAAAAAAAAAAAAAAAAAAAAAAAAAAAAACTGCCACGACCCTCTTTATTTGTGCTTTCCTGACTTTGTGTTCCAAACACAACACCGGATCCCTTGAATTTCTCCCTCTTCTGAACCCACTTTGATTTATCATTTGCTCCATCATTTTACAGATACTCGATGTTAAAGCTATAGGTCTGTAATTTCCTTGGTTTGTCTCAACCTTCCCCTGTTGCCCACCACTGCCTCTTTCCACCTTCTGAAGTGTTCAAGTGAGCTCTGGTCTTAAATCCCTGTAGACATTGATTACACACAGGTGTTGCCAATCCGAGTAGACAACACGCCTTCTAGTGATGGGTCGTTCGCGAACGAAATGGCTCTTAGAGCCGGCTCTTTGACGTGAACGACGCGAGCCGGCTCCTTATCGCGAGCCGTCACGTGGGGTTTTGTTTTTTTTTCTTTCTCTCAGCCCCTCTCTCGCACTTTTTTTCCGCTTCACTCTGCACGCGAGCCTTGTGCTTTACGCTGGGCAGAGGGGGGAGGGGCGGTAGTTACACTCAGTAGCACAGGAACAGAGCCAGAGAGAGAGAAAGAGAGGCAGGGACAACAACATTAGAAAGGTATAGTAATCATCCACAACTATTTTCGGTTGCAGATGATAAAGGATTGAGAAAGTTTATTCATGCAGGTCCATATGACAGAGAATATGCATGTTCTTTTAGTTTTCATATTATAATTTATATTTAATTGTGTTGTGGTTTGCAGTGTTTTGTGTTCTTTTCACTTTAAATTTGTGAAAGGAAAAAGCTGAAAATGTAAATAGTTAAAACTTGAAATGTGAATAGTTGGTTTTTGTATTATATGATTTATTTATTACATTTTATGTGGAGTGAATAAATAAAAGTATATTTACGGTGGCCCCTAGAGACAAAGCACATACAAACTTCAAATCACGTACGAACTCTGAAGCATGTACAAACTCCAAAACACGTAAAAACACGTACAAACTCCAAAACACGTAAAAACTCCAAAACACGTAAAAATACGTACAAACTCCGAAGCACGTAAAAACTCAGAAGCATATAAAAGCTCAGAAGCACATAAAAACTCAAAACACGTACAAAAGACAACAGAAGTGCTCCAGGATGCTGGGCGCAGTGTTGAGCCTTTGTTATCTTGTGGCTACACAAGCCAGCAAGTACCAACGACCGGATTTGGTGTGTGGTAATAACAGGTAAATGAACTTTTTTTAAAATTATTTGAATATATATATGAGTGCCTGTGTATAAATACACAAACAATACACACATGCTTTCAATTGTGTGATTTAAGTGATCTAGTAGCTCTGCTTTGGAAGTTCAGTTCATGCTAGAAATGTGTTTTGGAGTTTATACGTGTTTTGTCTCTAGGGGCCACCGCATATATTTATATATAAACATATATAAATAAAACCACTTGTTTTTACGTTAGTAATTCCTTTTGTGCATAATTTTATATTATTGTTAATAATAAATTAATTAAAGCAACAAAACAACCTGAAGAGCCGGTTCGGAGCCGAAAGAGCCGGCTCTTTTTAGTGAGCCGAACCGAAAGAGCCGGATCTCTAAAAAGAGCCCGAAATCCCATCACTAACGCCTTCTTCCCAAGGTGGAAACACTGGTACAATGGAAAAAAACAGCACTCACCTGGAACATGACAGGGTTGTTGTGATTGGGTTTCTCTGTATTACTGTCTTTTTTTGCTGAAAAAAAAATTTTTTTGAACTGAACTGAATTTCCACAGCTAGACATGAGCGTGACACTGATAATATCCTTCTTAGAAGGGAGGCTTTCTATACAATCAGTTGAAGGTCTGTATTTGATTTGAAAGCTGTTAAATGAAATAATAAACTAAATTCACAGAAAAACAATAATACAGTTCTTTATGAAAACTAGTTTATTTGATCGAAAAAAACCAAACATAAACACTCAATCATAAAGAACCAGAGAATTTCTCATCGTAATATTGTTGAACCAAACCTTTAAAAAACAAAACAAAACAGTAGATTATTTCATCACATCATTTTAACTATGTGTAAAGTTCTCTGCAGCAACAAAACTTCTTGCTCTGACCTTCATTTATTTTAAAGGTGGTGTTGCATGCATTGTGAGTCCTTGGGTTACTGACAGTTACAGAACTGAGGACCTGCTGCATCTACATGAAAGTCACATGAGGCACTGGAGGAAAACTGTATAATAATATAATTTTTGTTTGTATAGTTCACTTTGCACTGCTCAGGATTAGAATCGTGTTTCCACTCTTTCCCAAATGCAGTCGCATTCTTGCAAAACGTCCCTTTCGGGCATTGTGGTCATGATGCTGAACCTGTTCCTGGAGATCTCCTGCAGCTCCTTGATCAGTCCCTCCACAGATGGACTGGGCCAAGTTTTGTTTTCGTCACTTATAAGAATGTATGTCTGTCTCTTGATCAGCTCCAGTCGCTCCAGGTGTCGCAGCTTGTTGAGGAACAGCAGATCTCTTGTTGGTTCCTCACGGTGGAAGCTACAGAAGACAAGACAGGAAAAAACGTCAGCTCTAGTTGCGTGTTGGCAACGATAGACCCATAATGGGAAATTGTTGACACGATTTTCTGTAGTGTTTCAGTTGTACTTAAGAAATCAAGACAGAGAAAAGCTTCATTTGCAGCAAAATGTAAATGACGACACTTTTTTCAAGTGAGATGATTTGATGCTGCAGGTCACACATAAACCATCAAATGGAACTTTTACTTTGTAATAGTAATATAAATAAAAATCTGCTGGGCATACCGTATCCTAAGAGTCTTGAGTTGAGGAAACAGTGTAGGAAGCCGTTTGCAGAGACTGTCAGCAAAGCGGTTCTTATCTATGTCCAGATGCTCAAGTCGCTGGAGTTGAGATGCAATGGAGCTCATCTGGCATGCGCATATGGATGTTCGCAGTGTCAGACTGGTCACCTGGGATGGAAGGTCTTCCGTATAAGAGGCAAGAAAATTCCCTCCTATAAGGAAAGAAACGACAGGACAGAAGTTACAGAAAACAGTTTTGGCCTGGAGCTTCACACAGCTTCACTTAAAAAACAAACAAACAAAAGGATGCATGCAAGACAACAGATTTTTGCTTACTACACACACTTACACACACAATACAAAGATTAAATGCATGTTTTGACTCACCAATGATTGAGAGTGATTCCAGCTGTTGCAGATGACTGAGCCAGGAATAGAGGTTGCACTGGAGACCATCCCAGGGGTACCTGTAGTGGACAGCAAGCGACTTGAGTGAAGTCAGACCCCTCAGCGCATCCTCCGACAGGATGATTTCTGTGTAATTGACTAACTCCAAAGAGATCAGTTCTGGGCCGCCGTACTCTCCTACAGGATAAAAGAGGTGGTTAGCTAAACATTTAGTCTCTGTCAGTTAAGTTTAGCATAGTCACACAATACTGCACAACAGGCTGTGTGCTCACAATACTAATCAGAATAATATGTATTTATGAATGTAATCAGAATAATAATTCCTAAGGAAATTATGTGGCTTAGACAGTTGGTCCAAGATAGTAACAGTAATAGACTAAACTAATTAAATAATACAATATATTACAAGAAATAGCACTAATATATACAAATCGCTCAATTATAAACATCAAGAATATTACAGAGGTGAAATATATATAATAATGCAGCATGTGTGCAGCTCAACTGACTTCAATATGATGGGTTTTGTTCCAATATTAAGGCATAATGTCAAGAAATCATTGTATTTTCTTGATGAAAAGCTCTTGTCAAAGGTGTAAAAAGTGACTGTATTGGTTCTGATGCTTGCAAGTGTAAAGTATAATCAGGAGACTGGCTTACCTGGGTTTTCTGGGTCCAGTGGGTAGAAGTAGTTGCTGGGCAGTGGCACTGGTGGCTCCCCTTTCATTCCCCAGGATAAGTGTTTGAGTTTCTTCAGGCTTAGCAGCAGGTTGTGGAAGATGCAGGAGGGCACTGGCCTCATCCTCTCAAGCCCTTCACTTTCCTGCTGGTGGAACAGCAAGTACTCCAGGTTGACCAAGTGTGACACGCTATTGATGAACGCCACAGTGTCGTCGCAGGACATCTGAATGTTGCAGACGCTGAGGTGAGTCAACCGCTCGACTAGTTGCTGACTCTGACACTGCACCACGAACGGCCCAACCCAGGTGGCGTTTCGTACCCCAAGACTCGTCAGGTTGGGGAATTCACACAGGTTGTCTAAGTATTTCATCTTGTAATATCGCCGTTCCCTCACACAGACAATGGTGTTGAGTGATGGGAGGGACTTGCTGAGGATTTTCCAATCTTTGGGTCGTAAATGTCGCACTGTGGCACGGCTGACCCCACGGCACTGCACGGTGTCCCAGAATCCAGATGTGTAGCGGGGAAAGTTGGAGAGTCCTGCTGTATAATCCTTCCACAGGGACGGGTGGTCGATGAGATCTCTGAAGTGTCTGCAGCAGAGGCGGGCTGTGTGCTTTTCCTCAGTGTTCAAGTAGCCGAACACCAAAACCCAAACTTCAGGTGGCAGATATGGTAGCTCCTGGACCTTCATGTTGACTGTTTGAGCCATTGCACTTCAATTCCTTACACAAATTCAACCAATGCAGAGGCAGCAGACCTACAATTAATAGTCCTTTGTCCCTGAGTAATCACACTGATTCGCTGAAATGTAGGAGCACCTGGAAAGGGAACAACAACAGTTTACAACTCAGGCTAAACAAAAAATGACCAAGACCTCACTTAAGCTCTTTTTTTATGTAAAAGGTGTTTATTTTTGCCCCAAACTATTCAGGCAAGCCTCACACCTCCATCAAGACTGTAATATGAAATAACTATCCCAACGTCCTTGTGGGTTGCCATGTGAATTTAAAGAAGCTTGTTGAGGTGAAATTTGCTTGTGCCTGTGAGTCACTGAAAACAAGGCCTCCTTGTATTCATCTCCAAACAAATAAATTAATCTCTGACTCAGTCTGGCTTCATGAAACGTGGATATAAAAAGTCATATTATTATTACAATCCTAGATTATTTTCACAAAGCATTTCATGCACACGTTAATTCCCTACAGCCAGCCAAAAAGAAACAAATGAAGGATAATCTGAGATGTGTTTTAACAGAAAAACCACTCTCACTCCCAAAATTACTTAAAACAGGTTAATAAAGATCTATCCATTAGTGATGGGATTTCCGGCTCTTTTTAGAGATCCGGCTCTTTCGGTTCGGCTCACTAAAAAGAGCCGGCTCTTTCGGCTCCGAACCGGCTCTTCAGGTTGTTTTGTTGCTTTAATTAATTTATTATTAACAATAATATAAAATTATGCACAAAAGGAATTACTAACGTAAAAACAAGTGGTTTTATTTATATATGTTTATATATAAATATATGCGGTGGCCCCTAGAGACAAAACACGTATAAACTCCAAAACACATTTCTAGCATGAACTGAACTTCCAAAGCAGAGCTACTAGATCACTTAAATCACACAATTGAAAGCATGTGTGTATTGTTTGTGTATTTATACACAGGCACTCATATATATATTCAAATAATTTTAAAAAAAGTTCATTTACCTGTTATTACCACACACCAAATCCGGTCGTTGGTACTTGCTGGCTTGTGTAGCCACAAGATAACAAAGGCTCAACACTGCGCCCAGCATCCTGGAGCACTTCTGTTCTCTTTTGTACGTGTTTTGAGTTTTTATGTGCTTCTGAGTTTTTATATGCTTCTGAGTTTTTACGTGCTTCGGAGTTTGTACGTGTTTTGGAGTTTGTACATGCTTCAGAGTTCGTACGTGATTTGAAGTTTGTATGTGCTTTGTCTCTAGGGGCCACCGTAAATATACTTTTATTTATTCACTCCACATAAAATGTAATAAATAAATCATATAATACAAAAATCAACTATTCACATTTCAAGTTTTAACTATTTACATTTTCTGCTTTTTCCTTTCACAAATTTAAAGTGAAAAGAACACAAAACACTGCAAACCACAACACAATTAAATATAAATTATAATATGAAAACTAAAAGAACATGCATATTCTCTGTCATATGGACCTGCATGAATAAACTTTCTCAATCCTTTATCATCTGCAACTGAAAATAGTTGTGGATGATTACTATACCTTTCTAATGTTGTTGTCCCTGCCTCTCTTTCTCTCCCTCTGGCTCTGTTCCTGTGCTACTGAGTGTAACTACCGCCCCTCCCCCCTCTGCCCAGCGTAAAGCACAAGGCTCGCGTGCAGAGTGAAGCGGAAAAAAAGTGCGAGAGAGAGGCTGAGAGAAAGAAAAAAAAAAACAAAAACCCACGTGACGGCTAGCCGGCTCGCGTCGTTCACGTCAAAGAGCCGGCTCTAAGAGCCATTTCGTTCGCGAACGACCCATCACTACTATCCATACTTTAAATGCTTAACTTGACGAAAACAGCATTGCAGTACATCTAACCAGCAGAGATGCTACAACAGGTAAACTTGAACTACACAGCAAATTATAGTTTGTGGCAGAGAATAATCCTTACCTTGCAGGAGTTTCTGAAAAGTGATGAAGAAGCTCTTCCAGCCTGCACACACACTGGGCCAAAGCAGAGTGACCATCCCTGGTCTGTGACCCTTAAAAAGCTTGCTGGTACTTAATTAACATATGACTTTGTCAATAAAATAATCCCTGTATATCCTCCTATTTGTCTGCTGTTGACATCAGTCAAGTGGAGTGTGTCAACGACTCCTTTTACACCTCAAAAACTCTCGATAGGTCAATCAAAGGTGCTTGAGCTCAGGTGGCAGAGCAGGTCAGCCACTAATCAGAAGGTCGGTTGTTCGATCCCAGGCTGCCTCCTGGCTGCATGCCAAATATCCTTGGGCAAGATACTAACCCCATGTTTTTGATACAGACCACTGGTGGTGGTCAGAGGGCCCGGTGGCGCCTGTGTCCAGCAGCCTCGCCTCTGTCAGTGCGCGTCAGGACAGCTGTGGCTACAATGTAGCTTGCTATCGCCAGTGTGTGAATGTGTGTGTGAATGGGTGAATGACTGAATGTAGTGTAAAGCGCTTTGGGGTCCTTAAGGACTAGAAAAGCGCTATACAAATGCAGGCCATTTACCATTTACTTGAGGCTGAAGCTCATCACTCCATTGTTGTGTTCCAGACTGCTTGATCACATCACTTACACCCACTAATTTCATGTCCCTTCTCTTTCTCATATGCATCTGAAAGCTCACCATGACATATTGCTGTTGCATGTGTTCATGCAGAATTCCTGTGTAAAACGTCTAAACTAGCACACTTAGAAAACAACACCAGTCACACTGCGCCACCCATTTTTGTCCCTTTTTCTTAGCTAAATGTAAATCAAAGTAAAGAATATTTTCAATGTTTCATTTAAAAGAGTTTATTTCAAGCTTGTAATAACTGAATGTTCTACAGCACCAAAGGTTTTGTAATCACATCAGAGTTACACAGATCTTATCTGCAGTCCATCACTGTATATCAGCTAACTCAGAGGCCAGCAAAAATCTGTTTTTAGCATGTTATTTTCAGCAGCCCAAAATCTGCATGGAGCCACATGTGACTACTCTGTAGTAGGTTATTTTTTTTATGCACTTTAACTTTATCCATGATCACTTACAAAAACAGTCCAATTAAAGTAAGAACTGATCTAATCTTTAGATGATGATTAATTTCTTCCAAATCCTTTTGGAGCAGCTAGAGCGGGGGTGTTCAACTCCAGTCCTCGAGAGCTACACACCTGAATCAAATGCTAGCTTGTTATCAAGCCTTTGCCAAACTTGATGGCACGCTGAAGCACATCTGATTCAGCTGTGTTGGAGTAGGGATGCGTCTAAAAGCTGCAGGACAGTAGCTCTCGGGGAATCTAGTTGAACATCCCCGCTCTAGCTGCTACAAATGGATTTGGAAGAAATTTATCATCATCATCTAAAGATTAGATCAGTTCTTACTTTGATTTGACTGTTTTTGATACAGTTAAAGTGCATAAACAAATAACCTACTACAGAGCTAGAGGATCGTTTCTACAGACTGAAGAATGGCAATAAAGATCTTCACGTTTCCTATCACAGTTAATACATGCATAAAATTTGTGCCAAATATTTTATGTAGAGTATGTCAGTAAATTTCAGCTGAGGGGACTCTGTGATCATTTTGTACCGGTCTGGAGGATTTTCATTCAACAGTGAATAAAAGTTCTAAATAGAAATACGATAACAAGCTTAA
This sequence comes from Copadichromis virginalis, assembly GCF_057382275.1. Lineage (NCBI taxonomy): Eukaryota > Metazoa > Chordata > Actinopteri > Cichliformes > Cichlidae > Copadichromis > Copadichromis virginalis. Next base: position 34,934,594 of record NC_140628.1, on the reverse strand, counting down.
TGCTCTCTAATTAATTTCCCCCATGAAACCATACAAAAGTATTACAAATAAGATAATAACAAAATAACAGTTTAACATTATAACACACATCTAACTGAAAACTGATTCTCCCCCGCAGAGCCAGTTAGAAAAAAGTAAATGACGGGAGAATGTGAGATGGTTTTAACAGAAGTATCGACCACTTTCTCCCACCAAAACCACTGCAAACATCTTTTTAATGATGCACTAGCATAACAAAGAAACAGAGAAAGCAGGGACGAGAGGGCGTCGTACAACTGTGAATTAAACAAAACCTGCATAACCTTTATCTGCTGTTTGCAATCTACATGTATTCGTCTCAGGGCTGGCTGGGTCAACGAGTCTCAACAGCTCTCTGTAGCTAAAGACCTCAAAAGAGGGGTTAAAGTTCATGTCTGGTCTAAACCAGTCAGCCGTTTTCAGACATGCAAAAAAGCTACACACTGTTCTACACATTAAAGGACAGAAGTGCATGTGAGAGTGGGAAAAACTATGGGAAAACATAGGTGCCACTTAAAGGAAACTATTAAAGAAGCAGCACCAGAGTCAGAAAAAAATCAAATGTATTTAAGTGTTATTTAATAAAAATCACTTGTGGCTCAGAATCAGTATTTATGGGCAATTCTATCCTCTTAAGCGTGAATGATCGGTCTACTAGAAAATTAATCAGTTACCTGAAAAAATACCTGAAAACAAATTTTAGTTTAAATGAAACAAAATGGTTAAAATAATTGTAATATTATCTTTTATTATTAAAATCTTAATCACAGTCAGTTTGTTAAAATGTTTTTGGGGGCAACAAAAAATATATTCTATATGAAAAAATCTTACAGCATAAATTTAGCTTAATTCAAATCTCTACTGGCTCAATGCACCAAAATAGATTTGTCACATGAAGATGCCCAAAGACTTTGAAACACAAAGAATAAACTCGTGCATAATGTTGAATCAATCATTGATGATAAGTCATATCAACTTTTTAAAAGTGAATATGTAATGTTTGTAAAAACTTTGTTTTTTGTTGTTTTATCAAAGAAGTGATGAGCAGTTTGCATCAGCATAATCAAAAATCAACACTTTAACTCTAGTTTGGTCATTTTTATTCATTTTGTTTGAGTGCAGCTGAGCTCCGTCGGATCTATTTTAAGCTGAAGAAGTGAAGCTGGCCAAGAAGCGTAACAGTGAGGTAAGCTGTCCTCATATCACTGTGTTACTGTACATCAACATGAGAGTAGACACTGCTGATTTTTAGAATGTGAATCAGCTGTGAGACAAGCCAGGAGAGAAAAGCTGGTCATTATGTGGACTTACTCTCTGCAATGGACACATAAATACCAGAAAATGCAACTCTTTGATTTCCTTTCCAATTAGTTTTTCTAAAGACTCCTAAAAACGTTCATTCTTGTGTATTGTAAGAATTCCTAAGCAATGCAAATAAAGTATTTAGTGACGAAAGTAACTTGAAAAAATATACAAAATGCAAAGAGTTGATAAAAATAAAAACATGGGTAAACATGCACAAGGAGAACAGAGTGATAAATGATAAGGTGGAGACCATATGCACCAGTGATTGGACACATGAAAACAACCGTGAAAGGTGAAAACAATCGTTAACAACCTTTAACACCTTCAACAGCTCGACCCTCATTAGTGTCACCTGTAGTTGTCACACTAATGAGGGTGGAGCAGAAAAACCATAAAAGAGGGAAACAAAGGAAACAGACACACAAAGAGACTTCTTACATAAACAACAGAGTGTCACACTAACAGTTTTTTTTTTTTTTAGATTTAATTTCTGAACCTAACAGAATGTAATGCAATAACAGGCTTTGAGTTTTTTGTGATGTGGCTAAAATCAATGTTTTACATGCAAGTCTGCTTTAAGTTTAACATCCTGCAAGATTCCGCTGTTTTCTAACAGGTTATTTTCCCAGTGTCCAATCATTATATTACGTTACGTTAGGGTGGGCAAGTCAAGAACGGTGAGATAAAGACCAAATGAACCAATCTAAAGAAAATGTTGCACATACGTTGTCAGAGCAATTAATATCTTTATCAGGCTTGTCATAAAAATGCCTGGAGGTCAGAAACTATCCAGCACCCTGAACGGCTTTTTATCCTTTCTCGCTCTCTCTCTCTCTCCTTTTCATTAACAACAACAACAACTTGCTATTGAAATTTCACTTATCAGTGCTGGGGCATATTTATCCCTCTCCAATTTTCTTCCAATATATATTAGAAAATCAGTTCGGTTTAAATGCTCAGTTTGTTTTTCCACAAGTTAACAGGACTTCATGACCATGGTGAATAGGTCAGATAAATCTTCAAATTAAATAATAATAATAATAATAATAATAATAATAATAATAATAATAATAATAATAATAAAGTATTGTGCAGGGTTTTCACCAAGTAGGCCAATAACTACAAAGACCTAAAATAAATTCATGTTCTAAGTTAGATGTATTCAGGGCTGGACTGGGCCAAAAATCCGCCCGGGCATTTAGACTAGAGACCAGCCCACCAGGTACTATAGGAAAAACCATAAAGCCTTTGAATGAAAACAAACGCTGTTGTCACAGTGATGTACACTGTCTTGTTGGTATATATGTATCAATCTAATAAACTTAAACCTACACCATCCTAAACAGTACTAAACAGTACCCGAAAGTAGGCTGCTTGGTCGAGTTAACCTCCTGAACTATCTACAACACAGGGTGAAAACCTGAAATTAAGACAGAGAAGACTAGAGGTGAGACGTGATCATTACTGATGACAGATTTAGATATATTTTCATAAACCATTCATTTGCCACATCAATAAACAGTATGGCAGGGCAAAATATTTTTTCTAACATGGCAACCTTTAAAAAGTGAAAGGAGACAGAAAGACAGGTGAGAAAGAATACAACTTAATTGACTTTTTGATGGCATTTTACACACAGTACTGGTACAGTATCTAGAAAATGTGGGAAAATACTGGCATCATATACAGTACTTAGCTACTTCTGAAGAAAATATGATGGGACCCTAAAAAAAATTACTATGTACAGTAATGGATTTCTATACATTTTACATCAGATGAAAACGTTTGCTGTAAGATTCAGATAACTATTTGTTAAAAGCGAGACATGAGAATAAGAAAGAAAAGTATTTCTTTGTGTTCCCCTCTCCCTGTTAATGCCCTACCTGCCCCCCTGGCAAAACTTTGCTAGATCTGCCCCTGCACAGTTACCAGCTGTCAGCTACTTAGAAAAGGATCCTGGTGTTATTTCTCTCTCAGAAACAGTTAATAACTTCCCTTCAACTCATTCATGTCACCTAAAAGGTAAACCTGTTTCTCCATCACCTGTTCAGCTCTGATGATTCAGTAAGGACATCTCCTGGGCCCTATTTCAGGAAGCCGGTTTAGTGCAAACTCTGAGTAAGTATACCCTGAGTTAACGAAAACTCTGGGTTTTCGGTTTCACAAAGCGAGTTTAGATTAATTCTGAGTGAGTTACTATGACGACACACTCCGTGAAGCTAACCTGCCCCCTAGCAGGTTTACTTCAACTAACCCTGACCTTCTCCGCCTCTTTGTCGGAAACCTGACTGTAGGAAGTGTCAGACATGGCCTGCCCCTTCCTTGAAGAGCCAGTAGATGTTGAAGCCCAAATTCTCCGCAGAGCTCTCCGCCGGGAGAGAGTGATTAGAGCGCGTTCGGACATTTTATCATTTCCTGATGATTTCCTGTGTGAACGTTACCGTTTTTCAGCACAATCTATAATTTATTTGAATAACCTCCTCAGGCCTAATACTGCTCATGTGACATTCTCTCAGTTCTGTACATATTATTTGTATTGCACTTCGGTTTTTTGCAAACGGGAGCTTTCTGTATAATATTGGTGACGCTGAGCACGTTTCCAAGGCTACCGTCTGTCGGGCAGTCAGGAATGTTACAGTTGCACTGAAACGTCTCCTGTACTCGTTTGTGGTGTTCCCCGGTCATAGACCCACAAGATTCATCAAAGAGGGATGCCACAAAATTGCAAGTATCAGGATGAACGAAACTTAATTCATGATGTGGTGATATTTGAACTACTACTTAAATTTTACATTTATGTTCACGGTTCCCAGGCATGATTGTCTGTATAGATGGTGTGCTGGTGTAGTTCTTCTTCCCACCAGCAAGAGTCGCTACAGTTCTTTCATGCCAAGATTTGTTTGTTATTAGCTGTAGAGTTAGTAATGCAGCACACTTTGAGAAAAGACTGACTCAGCATGTTGTTCAGATAAACATCTGCATCCATCCTCTTCGTTGTTTTACAGAAAGCATCGCTTGTGAGTATTTAAGTTGAACAAGAGTTAATGCAACTATATTTGCTATTATTTATGCACTTTTATGGTTAAAGGTGTACTGTATTCAGATTTACTTTCTTTCCAATGTTAGCTAGTTTAGTCAACTGACTTGCATTATCGTGTGAATATATAGACTGAATATTGCTTATTTCTTCTGTTTGTAGTTTCACTCTGTTGATAATTGAAGGCAGCGTCAATAAAAGGGACGATACACCTGTCAGTTGTCGAGGAGTTTATCTATCTGCATAACTGTATCCAGTGTAGCAGTGAGGGCAGAATAGTGAAAAAGCGTCCTTCTACAAGACAGCCTTTGGATGTTACGTCAACTCAGCTACATCAACCATGTCTGAAGCAAGACAAGATAAAGCATCATCTGTCCGTTCAGAGAAATCATATGGGTCAAAAGGTACAAGTAGGTCATCTGCCAGTATGGCCGCCCTAAACGCTCGAGCCAAAGCTGAAGCAGCACGCAAAAGAGCCGAATATGCTAAAAAGGAAATCGAAATGCAAGTTAAGAAAGCAGAGCTTAAAGTAGAGGAAACACGTCTAGAGGCCACATTACAAGCCCTCCAACAAGAACGTGACGCGGAAGCGGCACACGCCGAAGCAATAGTTTTTGAAACAGCAGTCAATGATCTTGAAGAAGAACACGTGCGTGTACCTCAAAGGGTTGACACTTTAGAACGCACCTTTAACTATGTGAAAGACCAGCTCATCATCAAAGACAGCACAAGCCCAATTGGCCATACCGAGTATAATTCAATGCCTGCACCAAATGTCACATTCCTCACGCCAAAACAAGAGCCAACCAGGTCGGACACCTTAAAGGAATATGTCCTTCAACCTCTGAGTACTGACAAAGGAGAAAACGTTTCCCAGTCTCCGAAATTAATGCAGAAAATGTCACCAGGTACTTCACCGAGATTTGAACATAAGGTGAGCATGCAACAAGGAAACATTTCTGACATAGCCAGGTTTCTTGCAAGACGCGACTTACTCACCGGTGGCCTCCGAAGGTTCAGTGACAAGGCAGGAGATTACTGGGGATGGAAATCTTCGTTTGAGAATGCAATTTGTGACTTAAACCTAACGGCCAGTGAGGAACTGGATTTGCTGATTAAATGGCTTGGCACAGAATCAGTGCAATATGCATATCGTTTAAGAGCTGTGCATATTAACAATCCCTCTGAAGGACTTGCTAAGGTGTGGGAAAGATTAAATGAGTGCTACGGCTCCCCCGAAGCTATAGAGAACGCACTGCTCGACAGATTGGACCGTTTCCCAAAAATCTCATACAAAGATCCACAACTGTTGAGAGAACTACAGGACCTGCTCCTAGAAATAGATGCCGCAAAGAGTGAAGGTTACATTCCAGGTCTACTCTACCTCGATACAGCGAGAGGCATTAATCCAGTGGTGGAAAAACTCCCCTATGCTATGCAAGAAAAATGGATGAACTATGGTTCTAAATACAAAGAGGACCATTGTGTGTCATTTCCACCATTCTCTGCATTTGTGGCCTTCATCAGTAGAGAAGCAAAAATGCGCAACGACCCCAGCTTTAGGCAGTCTGTGCCGCCTCTTCCTGCCCTTTCAAAGACGAATAAACTTTACGAAAAACACGCTAAAAGAGAACCCATCTCAGTCATCAGAACTGAAGTTGTCAGTACGGAGCCGAAATCAACTCCTACAAACATTGAGGACCCAAATAAGGAATGTCCTATCCACAAAAGACCTCATGCTCTCAAAAAATGCAGAGCATTCAGGGAAATGCCACTGGAGGAGCGAAAGGCCTATCTCAAGAAAAACATGATATGCTTCAGATGCTGTGCTTCTACAAACCACCAGGCAAAGACATGTAAGTCAGAAATACATTGTATAGAATGTGATTCAAAATTACACATTACAGCTCTTCATCCGGGACTGGCACCAACGACTACTGCGACAGCTACTATTGCAGAGCCGGTAACAGTTGACGGCGGGGAGCGCAATGCAGCACGGCCCACAGCTATCTCGACATGCACACAAGTCTGTGGAAGTGAATTTGAAAGTCACTCATGTGCCAAGATCTGCCTTGTGTTCATTTACCCAAAGAACTCACCTGAAAAGAAACTTAAGGCCTATGCCATCCTAGACGACCAAAGCAACAGGTCACTCGCAAAATCATCGGTTTTCGACAAATTTGGCATCACAAGGAACTCATTTCCATATAAATTGAGAACCTGTGCTGGATTGGAGGAAGTGACAGGGAGGAGAGCTTTTAACTTCATTGTGGAATCGGCAGATTGCACGTCACGTCTTGAGCTCCAGACACTTATCGAGTGTGATATGCTACCCGACAATCGCAGTGAGATTCCCACAGCTGAAGCTGCTCGAAACCACACCCACCTTCAGGAAATCGCGACCGAAATCCCGGCTCTCGACCAGAGCGCTCAGATCCTGCTGCTCATTGGAAGGGACGTTATTCAAGCACACAAAGTTCTCGACCAGCGCAATGGACCCCCAAATGCGCCATTTGCACAGAAGCTAGCTCTTGGATGGGTGATCATTGGCAACGTTTGCCTGGGTGGAGCTCACAAACCCGTGCGTGCTAACATTTTCAAAACGAACATCTTAGACAATGGTCGTCCAAGTCACTTCCTTCCATGCAAAAATGCCATTCAGGTAAAGGAAAGTTTCAACTCGCAAGGCTACAACAAGGTCAACACCCCAATGCGAAGAAAGCACTCTTCGATTGGAGAAACGGTTTTCAAACAAACAAGTTTAGACGAGAGCCTCGGCTACTCACAGGAGGAAAGGGCCTTTTTACAGATAATGGATAAGGAAGTCTACCAGGACAGTGCTAACAGTTGGGTCGCGCCACTACCTTTTCGTTCACCCAGGCCACGGCTGCCGAACAATAAGCGGCAGGCTATGCAACGCCTTACATCGGTACGCCACATGCTGAACAAACGCCCTCAGGTAAAAGGTCAGTTTACAGACTTTATGCAAACTTTGTTTGACAATGGCCACGCTGAGATAGCGCCACCACTCACTAAAGAAGAAGAGTGCTGGTACCTCCCCTTCTTCGGCGTGTACCACCCGCGCAAACCGGAACAAATACGCATAGTCTTCGACTCAAGTGCACAACACAATGGAATATCCCTCAACGATGTTCTTCTTACTGGGCCCAACCTCAACAATAGCTTGTTGGGTGTGTTGATGCGACTCCGTGAAGAAAAGGTGGCAGTCACAGCCGATATCAAACAAATGTTCCATTGCTTCGTGGTCAGGGAGGACCACCGGAATTTTTTGAGATTCCTCTGGCACCAAAACAATGACATGGATCAACCGATCGTGGAATACAGAATGACTGTACATGTCTTTGGCAACAGCCCGTCGCCCGCGGTTGCAACTTACGGACTCAGAAGGGCATCAGAGGACCGAGACAAGCAAGACATCACTACACAACATCTGGTGGAACGACATTTTTACGTAGATGATTGTCTTGCCTCCTTCCAATCAAGTACTGATGCCATTGTTGTTATGCAAAACGCTCAAGGCACTATGGCTTCATCTAATCTGAGGCTACACAAGATTGCATCCAATGACGTGGATGTAATGAAGGCATTCCATAAAAACGATCTAGCCAAAGGTCTAAAAGACCTCGACCTAGGAGCTGACATTCCACCTATGCAAAGAAGCCTTGGAATAAGCTGGGACATTGCAACAGACAAATTCACGTTTCAAGTGTCCACTGCTGAGAAGCCCTATACCCGCAGAGGGGTACTTTCAGTTGTCAACAGTCTGTTTGACCCTCTCGGGTTTGCAGCTCCGGTCAGTATCAAAGGCAGAGCTCTCCTTAGAGAACTTTCCACAGACATATGTCAATGGGATGATCCACTCCCAGAAAAGTTGCTCCAAGAGTGGAGTGCATGGAAAGAGTCCCTGAAACTTCTCGAAGAAGTCAGAATACCGAGAATGTACACCTCTATATCCTTCAATGGTGCAGAAAAAAGGGAGCTCTGTATATTCTGTGACGCGTCTACAAAAGCTATCGCTGCAGTAGCCTATGTCAAGCTAACAGACTCAGAAGGCAACAATGAACTGGGATTCATGTTTGGCAAAGCAAAACTCGCACCGCAGCAAGAAATAACAATCCCCAGGCTCGAGCTATGTGCAGCTGTTCTTGCTGTCGAGATTGCTGACATTATCACAGAGGAAATTGATGTTCCCTTCCATTCTACAAGATTTTTCACAGACAGCAGAGTGGTACTTGGATACATACAGAATGAATCCAGACGATTCTATGTCTATGTATGCAATCGTGTACAGAGGATTCGAAAATCGTCCAACCCAGAGCAGTGGAACTACGTTCCAACAGAGCTTAACCCGGCCGACATAGCTTCAAGATCAATCCCAGCTAGTGCACTCTCATCAAGCACATGGCTCAAAGGACCAGATTACCTACTGAGATCAACCCCTGAAGTGACTAAACATACCTTTGAACTAGTCAATCCTGAATCAGATCCTGAGATCCGTCCAACAGTGACATCACTTTCAACCAATGTCGTGGCTTCTTTCCTCGAAACGAGACGATTTGCGTCTTTCTCTACTTGGGGGTCACTGTTGAGAGTAATAGCAAGGCTCATTCATATTGCAAGGTGTTATAGGAACAGTACTCCCCCAAAAAGGTGTCATGGCTGGCATATCTGCAAAAGTCTTAGTCCAGAAGATTACAGTAAGGCAAAGAGCGTTGTTCTGAGTGGTCTTCAACACGAGGTTTACCATGACATCTTCACATGTCTTCAAGCCCAAAAAGACATTCCAAAACAAAGCCTTCTCAGAAAACTCTCTCCTTTCAAAGACAATGCAGACTGTCTCAGGGTTGGTGGTCGCCTTTCACAAGCCAGCATGGAAAGCGACGAAGCACACCCCATTATCATCCCAGGCAACCACCATTTAACTACTTTACTAATCCGACACTACCACCAACAGGTGCAGCACCAGGGGCGCCATTTCACAGAGGGAGCCATGAGATCCGCTGGCTTCTGGATTGTTGGTGGGAAACGGAGCATCAGTTCAGTCATCCACCACTGTGTAATTTGCCGCAAGCTCAGGTGGAACACAGAAACGCAAAAAATGTCAGACTTACCCATCGATCGTGTGACAGTCTGCCCCCCGTTCACTTACGTCGGAGTTGACGTCTTTGGACCGTGGACAATAAGCTCTCGGAGAACAAGAGGAGGCCTTGCTAGCAGCAAACGCTGGGCCGTCATCTTCACCTGCTTGGGCATCAGGGCCATTCATGTTGAGGTCATCGAGACGATGGAGTCGTCTAGTTTTATCAATGCTCTGAGACGATTCATCTCTATCCGAGGACCAGTAAAGCAGCTGAGGTCCGACTGTGGGACTAACTTTCTGGGAGCGTGCAAGGAGCTCGGAATAACTTCAAAACACTGCGACAATCAGGAAATTCAAGACTTTTTATCCAAGAATGAATGCACATGGATCTTCAATCCTCCTCATAGTTCTCATATGGGAGGAAGTTGGGAGCGCATGATCGGCATCGTGAAGCGCATACTGGACTCTATGCTAACTGTCAACTCAGTTCGCCTGTTGACCCATGAGGTTCTCGTTACCCTTCTAGCAGAGGTAACCGCTATTGTAAACTCTCGACCGCTACTACCAGTCTCATCAGATCCAGATTGCCCCTTTCTTCTTACGCCTGCTACCCTCCTTACGCAGAAAACTGGATTACCACCTACACCACCCGGACACTTTGACAATAAAGATATGTTCGGACGCCAATGGAGACAAGTGCAACATCTTTCAAATGTCTTCTGGCACCGTTGGAAAACACAGTACCTGCCGACACTCCAAGAGCGAAGAAAATGGCAATCTGTGAGTCAAAACCTTCAAAAGGGAGATCTAGTTCTTCTAAAGGACAGTCGAGCTAAAAGAAACCACTGGCCCATGGGGGTGGTTGTTGAGACCTTTCCTAGCCAAGACGGACATGTCAGAAAGATTGAGGTAAAGGTCACTTCTGGAGGAATATCTAAAACCTTCTTAAGACCAGTGACAGAGACTGTACTCCTGCTGCGAAATACTAATAGAGACATTGATCCTTAAAGATGGTGATGACATCCAATAGATGTCAGACGGGGAGTGTGCTGGTGTAGTTCTTCTTCCCACCAGCAAGAGTCGCTACAGTTCTTTCATGCCAAGATTTGTTTGTTATTAGCTGTAGAGTTAGTAATGCAGCACACTTTGAGAAAAGACTGACTCAGCATGTTGTTCAGATAAACATCTGCATCCATCCTCTTCGTTGTTTTACAGAAAGCATCGCTTGTGAGTATTTAAGTTGAACAAGAGTTAATGCAACTATATTTGCTATTATTTATGCACTTTTATGGTTAAAGGTGTACTGTATTCAGATTTACTTTCTTTCCAATGTTAGCTAGTTTAGTCAACTGACTTGCATTATCGTGTGAATATATAGACTGAATATTGCTTATTTCTTCTGTTTGTAGTTTCACTCTGTTGATAATTGAAGGCAGCGTCAATAAAAGGGACGATACACCTGTCAGTTGTCGAGGAGTTTATCTATCTGCATAACTGTATCCAGTGTAGCAGTGAGGGCAGAATAGATGGCACTCACATTCCAATCATTGCTCCTTCAGTAAATGAAGGAGACTATGTGTTAAAGATATTCTATTTTAACAAGTACTCAGATGCAATGAAATATCACTCAGACACTTAGAGCAGTTTTAAACGTGCACAGGTGAGAGACTCAGGGAGAGACTCACACACCTCCTTGGTGCAGTCTGGCTTTATTTATACACATCATGAAGCATACAAAAAAGGAAATATCATCCTTATCTTGTCAAGAACGCAGGTGTGGTTTCTCAAAAACTTTGTGTTTTCTACAAGGTTGTTTCTTACTCGTGGGTGGCGGTTTCCTGCTAGTGTGAAGGCAAACAGTGACAATGTGAAGGCAAAAGAGTGATTATGTGAAAGCAAACAGTTTCCGTTATAAAGTAGGGAGCCAGCAATTAAAATATACAGCTGGTTGAGTACAGAAGAGAAATATAAACACTCTTAGTTGATTATTATATGAATAATAAAACCTTTAAAAACAAAAATACTCTGACACTATGTGAACAGGAAGTCTTTCCACAGCATTAATGTACAGGTACATAGTTCCCTGTAGCATTTCAAACTAACAAATCATTTCATTATAGTAATGGATGCTAATTTGTGTTCTGTGAAGATCATATGTGATGCTGCCAACATTATCACAAATGTGGAAGCCAACTGCTCAGCCTCTGTGAGTGGTGGTGGTGGAGGACCCCCACCTGTTTTTCGGGCCTCCGCTTTTTTTTCTGTTGGCTATAACGGGTCACATTTGAGCATACAGAGTAAGCAAATATGTACTTGTAATGTGCTCAGATAATTTCAATAAGTGCTTACAGAGGGGGAATTAATGTAGCCTCTAACTGCAATTGATTTACATGGGACAAACAGACCAAGCACTATGGCTCATAATACAATTACACCTTACCTGTTTGGACTATATTTTTATATTTCATTTTTACTTGCTGCCAGGAACGTTTGGGGCCTGTTGGGTTGCACCTGCGCTCACATCACATCACAAAATAAAATGTATAAAATACAAAACAAAACAAAATATAATAAAATAACGTGTTAAATGGGTGGAAATCCCTAGATCAATGTTTAAATTAACACTCACGCATTGACTCTGTCGGCTATGTTTTGCCATGCATGCTCCCTTTCTTTTGCAGCTGAGGCTGTGTTACTTTTTTTCCGCAAAATTTGCATGTTATCGGCATATGCTGCCATCAGAATTTCGGCCTCAAGCGCTGTAAAATACATTGACCGCGCCTTTTTTCCCTCCGTCTCCATGTATCCTTTATGTATCCTCGTGCGCGCGCTTAATTTGGGGTTAAAGCAACTCCGCGTTGATTGAACTAATTGTTATCAGCCTTTCTGAAACCGAATATTCCGAGTTGGACAGTTCGGAGTTACTCAACCCTCAGTATCGTTTTTCACTCTGAGTTTTCTCCGCTGATAAACAAACAAGAGAGAAAAGCCGATCAGCTGATCATTGCTCAGTTTCATGATTGAAGTAGAAACAGGAGGGAGGGGGAGAGAATGAGAGAAGAAGAGGCAGCTGTGCAGCAAAGACAGAATAACTCCAACTTTGTCTTTTTCATTGTAGCTGAAGTCCGGGACAAACTGCGTTCCTTTTCACCTCAATACAAAATGCGCAATATTTTCTCTGAATACGAGACGAGTCCCTTTTTTACCGGATGGTTGGAAACTCTAATAACTAACCTTACAAATAAAATAAGATAAAACAAGTTCAACATCAATAATATCATAGCACCCGCCCAGCAATATAGAAACTCCGTCATGCTCCGTCATTCGGAGGTGGGGTGCCCCCGGCCTCTCGGCCTGGGGCTCGGTCACTCAGGCACAGCTGGCTGCCGGCGGAGCCCATGGGCACGTCACTGCAACTCCCCCTGGCTTCTGCTCCGCGGCTGCTGGGTGAGCCCTCATCTGGGACTCTCCTCAGCTCTTTCTGGGACAGTGGCGCGGCTGCCCCTCTGTTAGTCTTCCTTGGTCTCTTGTGTTCTGGGGGCCTCTGGATGTCTGGAGTTTTGATCTCCTCCATACCTGCTTCATGCCCTGGAGGACGGGGCTGTGCCCCCCACCCTCTAGCAGATTATTACATGAAGGTACCTTTTAAAAAAACAAGCGCATCCATGCTCACAGGTTTACACACGGGTGATCACACCCACAAACTACACCCTTTTTGGCTCCTACCTCAAAGCACACTGTGTGCTGTTGATCTTATGTGCTGCACAATAATGTTTAATATTTAGTATTTACTGTCATATTCCCATATATCATTGTGATGTTGTTTATTCTATTACTCTTGTTCTCTTCTGCTTGTTTTCTTTTTTCTTTCTCAGCAGGTGATCCAGGTGATCGATATATGCATCTTTTTTCTTCTTTTTTGTTTTTCTCTGCCCGTTCTGTTGGTTTTTGTCTTTTGCCCTTCTCCCCCGTCCCTCTTCTCAGCTGTTTCTCTTTCCCTCTTTCTTTCTCCCCTTCTTTCCCCGAGTCAGGTCTGTCCCGTATTCAGTAAGTGAAAATAAAATAAACAATAAAAGGTAAATCAAATGGACCATTACGGCAAGGCTGGGATGGTCAATTTGGTAAAGTAAATCCATTGGGCATCTTTCTTTGCCTTTAGACAACAATTCTGATGGCAAAAGAGCCAAACAGGACAGGCAAAAAAAAAAGAAAGAAAAAAAGAATGAAATGAAAATAATTTGAATGAAAACAACGGAATTAGAATGAACAGAACAGAATATGAATGAAAACAATGGAAGTTGAACGAAAGCAACAGAATTTGAATGAAAACAATGGAAGTTTAAAACAAACAACAGAATTAGAATGAAAACAACATAATTAGAATGTACAGAACAGAGTTTGAATGAAAACAATGGAATTAGAATGAACTGAACAGAATTTGAATCAAAACAATGGAATTAGAATGAAAACAACTGAATTAGAATGAAAACAACTGAATTTGAACGAAAACAACAGAATTTGAATAAAAAGAGTAGAATTAGAATGAAAACAAAATCATTTGAATGAAAACAACGGAATTTCAATAAAAAGAATGGAATTAGAATGAAATGAAGAAAAAAAAAGAGAGAGAAAAAAGAAACTCCGTCATGCTAGCTAGTACACAGTACGAGTTATTGTAACTGACTGTAAAAAGTCAGCATAACGAAAATAAACTCCACCTAAACTTGGTTTATATCTGACCCAGATAGACTGCAGGTCATAACTTCTTACCTGAAGTTCAGTTCACCGCCTCGGGTCTCTGCTCCTCCTGCCTTTCCGTCATCCACCTGCCAGCGTGTTACATCTGCTGGCCTCCACCACTTGCTAATGTTACTGAATCTCTGGATTCAGTAACATTAGCAAGCAATTGAGTTATTTTTACACACCTCCCAGCATCTGGCCAATCCACCACCTTTCAGTGTTTATGAAGTACACTTCATGGCACTCCTGCTTGCATATCTCTGACATCTTAGTGGTGCAGCAGCCGTCGATAGAGCCAGCCCTGCAAACCTGTGGATGGACGTTGCAGTGGACAGTGGGAGGATGCATCCTTAAGCTCTCTTTGCAGACCACCCTATGTGATTCTCCACTTGCCGACTAGATGAGACAAACCGCAGGACACAGTTGCAGCACCCCATCCATGTCTGATCTATCTTCAGCAGATCCAGCAACACTGCCAGGGACTTCCTGGCATGTATTGGAGTTGTGACAGAAATGGTCCGGGAACAGGATACTCAGGTTAATCTCGTGTGGACACATGTACATAGCTGCAAACATTGTAGTCTTCAAATGCTGCTTATGCATTGCACATTTGTTTTTGTTGTTGTTGTTGTTGTTGTTTTTGTTGTTGCTGATATGTACTCTCTTTATTTGTAATTATGACTTGGCATCATGTCAATACCTGTTGATTAAATGGATTCAGTGACTATTACTGTTTGATTCCATTTATTGCGAAAATAAGACTTGTAACGTCCAACACAAAGGGCACAATGTCACCAAATGATTTAAAGGAAAGTGTCTGCAATGCAGGAAATAGAAGGTGTCTGGTGCCTGGAAAATCATCTCAACACACAAATGTCACAGAACTGTCAAAGAAAATTAGAGGGGCGCAGCAGTCATTTTGGTATCAGACGTTCCAGGATTGAAAAAAGTCTGTCCCTTCGCTCCTTGCTCTCCTGCGCCCTTCTCTCCTCTGCCTCCCTTTGTTGCTGCATGTCCTCCCTGATGAGGTTGAGCAGCTCGTCATCCCGATCCCATTTCCTCTTCCTTGCTGTTGTCCGTGGCTGACTGTCTCCCTCATCAGTGTCAGATTCTGCTACGTTCTGGTCACCCACTGCTGAACTTGGCCCTGGAGTGTCCTCAGGGAGAGTGGACAGTAGGAAAGGGGGCCTGATGGACGGCCTCTATCCTATTACTTCGTCCATGAGCGCATACCAGGGCCAAGTGGCAGCAGTGGGCTTCCCACTTACACCCTCGCCTGACCCTGGATACTTGCAGTCCTAAAGGCAGGGGAAATAAAAACACGACAGTTAACACATGATAACACCACAACACTTCTTAGCAGGTGTACATTTACTAACTTGTGTCCTCGTGACTTATCTGCTTGAGAAGAACATACTTTGTATTTTGTCTTGAGGTTATCCCACTTTTTCCTTGCCTGCAAGGGGGTGACTGTCCCCTGCAAGCCCATCTTCTCCAGTATAGTCCTGATCACACCTGAAAAATAAGAGCAGACAGAAACCTTTGCAACTATGTTGATCCCCACATCCGAATGTTTGCACATCAGCACGCCAGAGTGATACCGAATGGACATCACAGGTTCTGTGCAGCATGAGGGTTCATGAAACTACACTCATATATGGGTGTGAATTGATTTGTTCTTGTACCTCCATGCAACAGTGGCAGTATTCTTCACCCCAGTGAAGAGGTGGTCGCAATCTGATGAGGAGAGTTGTTTGCTCTTTGTTCCCTGCAACGTATCACAGACCGATTAATTAGCAAGATATAACGTAGCTGTATGTGAGTGGCAATGCATGACAAACTGCTGGGGCCACCATACTAGTTCACGTGTAATCTATCACGGGGATTCTATGGATTATAAACTAAACACAGGCATATGCCCAGAGACTACCAACAGAACCGCTATGGGGTTTTCACTTTTGTAACACCAGATTTTCAAGTACTTACATTTGAATGCGGATTCCTCTCCCACTGTCACGCCCGGTTCGCCCGCCATTGTTCCGATCCAAAATCCTTCTACTGGTTCGGAATTTATGCGGCAGGTGGCCCGCAATGACTCCTGGGATATAGTAGGAAATGAAGGATACATCGGACCCATCCTTAGAATTCAGGGCAAAGTAGGACGCATTTGTCGCCACATTTTGAGTACTCTTTGGATTCGGACAGCCTTCGTCACGTCGCTGTGACGTCATTGCCTCCAAATGTGGCATTGGCGTATCCTTTCCCTGGTTCCAGACACGACTAACCTTCAAATTCGCAGAGAGGTAGGACGCATTTGTCGCCACATTTTGAGTGCTCTTTGAATTCGGACAGCTTTCGCCAAGTCGCTGTGACCTCATTGCATCCAAATATGGCATTTTAAGCATCCTTCCCCTGAATTCGGACACAGACAAAGTTGCAACATGTTTGCGTAGCTGTGTTGACCTACACTGTAAAAAGAATAACCCTATTCAAATTTAAAAAAATGATGTCCAATTGTCACATCCAAAATATTTGGCTTCAGAGAATCCAAATTGAGTCACTTGATTTGACCTGATACTTTTATGTTGATATAAACAATATTACTAGACTTGACTGAAACTTTAAATTTTGCATTGATCCAAATTGATTTTTTTACATAGAACCATATTTTAATTATTGAACCAAGCTAATATATTGAAATTTAACCAACCTAATGTATTCACATCGAACCAAATTAACATGAACTAATATGTTTGTATTGAAGCCAGGTAATTGATTTACATATATTCAAACTATATTTTTTACATTTCATTTTATTTCAGTTCAAAAATGCTCTGCATTTCCTATAAAAAACAAGACAGTTGGCCAACCAATTATTTCAAAATTATTTATTGTTCCAAACCATTTTAACTATAATCAATAGAGAGGATTAGTAATATACAGATTTAGTGCTACGGCAGAAATGATTAGAGAAATGTTTGTTTTATAAAACCTGCAACCTTTTGAAAACCAGTATAAAACCTGCAACCTTTTGAAAACCAGTATAAAACCTGCAACCTGTCTAAAACTGGCATAAAACCATTATAAAAACTCTTTTTAAACCAATTTGCAAGTACTCAAAAATGTTTATATGTGCACTGTGCC
Source organism: Copadichromis virginalis (assembly GCF_057382275.1). Taxonomy (NCBI): domain Eukaryota; kingdom Metazoa; phylum Chordata; class Actinopteri; order Cichliformes; family Cichlidae; genus Copadichromis; species Copadichromis virginalis. The sequence continues at coordinate 34,917,249 of NC_140628.1, read as the reverse complement.
TGTACAATGTAAAAAAAAATCTACACATGTATCAATGAAATCAACTTAAATCTCCCTTTCAAATGGGTGTTCTTATAATTTTTGAATGTAGAATACCACTGCAGGCCAACCAAGAAAATAACCAAGCACACATGCACATGCATGTGCACATACACATCCACACATGCATGCAAACACACTACTGTGCAGTGTTAAGTTCACAATTAAGTTTGCGAATCTTAGAGGTCATCTTGTTAAAGTCAAGCTCCATCATAATCTTTTGAAGAGCCTCAAAGGTGAACCTGAATCCTCGTGGATATTCCATTTTAAGAGCATAACAGAGTCCAAAGACCATTGCCACTCCAGCTGCCACAGAAGGCAACTCATTCAGGACTTCCACACCATCAATGATTATCCCGATGTCTCGACGCTGATGTAGGAGGCTTGAGTTGTCCCTGAAGATGAAGAGTGCCATGGTGGTTACTCTGCAGCTCTTCCTCAGCTTCATCTTTCTGGGATATCTTGAGGTAAAATATGGAACAAAATGTACAAGTGAAGAACTGAAGTCTGGCACACCTGATAAATCTTTGACCATAATAAACTACTATTTTGATAGTTGTTTGGTCACAGACTATTAGAACAATTATTTGACTAATCAGATTGTGAATTGCATAATCATTAAATTAAATCAATGGTGGAAAATTTTCATAAATGTTCCACAAAGCCCAAGAAAAAAAAGAAAACAATACAGAACCCTAAGATATTAACTTGATGAGTTGATTAATCGTTGCTGTCCTACATTAATCATTGCATTTAATAGCAGAGTTGTCAAATTTACATCAAGAGACTGCATCTCATGTAGAGACAGAACAGATATGGACATACCATGTATTCTTTTATCAAGTCCTCAACACATCAGCAAGGTGAATGAGAGGATAATGATGGAGGGTCTAGATTATTATGAAATGTTTAAAAAGGATGTGCAGTGTAAATGCAAAATGATACCTGTTCAGATTAAATGAAAATGTATGCTTCAGCCATGGAATGGATGGAGCGATCTGTGGTTCTGAAAGCATACAGAAAAAAAAGAATAATGTTACTTCTCTATAAAACACATAACATAGAAAAACCAAGAAATACGTAACATGACATACACATCCTTATAAAAAGCTAGTACTATAATTTGATTTAGGTTTACCAAACAGTCTACAGACCAGCCATTAACAACTAAGTTTGGCATAGGGTCAATTTAATGCTGTTAAAATTAAAATTTCTTCAGAAAATGCACATTTTTCCGAGCCGCGCCTGAAAGTCAATTGAAGGAATTAGTCTTATGTCATTGATCTTATATGTTGGCGTGTTATTTCTGTCTCTAAATCATGCACATTAATAATTATCTTTTGCGCTCGGTGTACACACACATAACACACAGATATTTATATGAAGAGAGACAGAGACAAACGTGCGCGCACAAACACAAGCTTGTGTCTAGAAACCGCGCGCTCACCAGAAAAATTCAAACGAAGCGGAGCACGGAGTTATACTATGAATGTTATGAACTATGAACTTATGCTAGCTAGCTGTATCCACCACCGATGCATCGTGGTAACGCTAGCTAGTTAGTATACTGGTAAAAAACGGCTTTTTGCCTAACTTGCATTCCTGACTGTGATGGTCGGTTTCTGGTAACCAGTTCTAACGTCGCGCCGGATAGCTAGCTAGCTTGTAGCTAGCAGCTACAATCATGCAAAAATTAGGGGTGGCTGTCGACCCAGCTTAAATGGGGTTATTTTCTGCAATTTTGGCAATACAAATTATAAAAGCTTTTGTAACACACTTGGCTTTACTTACGTTTATTTTCAGATGAAATTAATCAAAGATGTGACACGATGTTTCCAGCAGCCATGCAGAATAAAAATGGGTCCCGGTCTATTTCTGGTGGGCGTGTTCAAGTGCAAATCACTTTGACTCAAATTAAAGATATTATCTGTTCAACATGAAAAGAAATATATGTTTTGAGAGAAATCAAAAACTTTGCGTTGTGTCCTTTGTACAGATATTTAGTTTCATCCAAATCAAAAGTGGTATTTTAAAATGCAAAAAGAAAGGGTTTCACAATCAAATCAATGATTTTATTCTGTTTTGAATGGCACTTATTAGATTGAATGAATGACTGCATGTTAGACTTTTTTCAGTGTAAGGAGTTCAGGACTTTGTGCACCACAGTCATTTGCATAAATCCTGAGACAGTCCTGTCCTCTGTAAGGAGTCAAACAGTTGGGTCTTGCAAAGAGGAAGGGGTTTTCTTCCGGGACTCCACACTCTAGTCTTCTGCTTATGAGCTGCGTTAGGGCTTCAAACATGTCTGGTGATAACAGTACAGCAACCTTTCGGCCTCTTTTACCCTTAATTTCAACACGATTGAAATGTGCACACAGTTGTTGCTCAAACTTAGAGAGGCCAACTGCAACATCCTTATGTAGGGCAGCTGTGTCCCTTTGAAGAAACGCTTCCAGCTGCATCTTTGAAACCTCTCCTCCTCTTCTTCGATTGAATAAAATAATTTTTGACAGAGTTATTCTGCAAAGTTCCCCATAGGCTTGTGGTGATGGATTATTTTTCAATTTCTCTGATGCTGAATTTGCCTTCTTTTCAAGCTATTGGTGAAGACGCTGCACATCCTCAGTGAAAGGGAGTGTGGATGGCTTGTTAAAGTGCTTGTCACTCAGAGTTGTTAAAGCTCTGTGAAGGATAAGCTCAGACCATTTTGATGCGTACAGTTTTTTTTAAAGTCTGGGTTGACTTTTCCAGCTCATTGTCTTCTGCTGTCAGAGCCCTACACTGTATGATGTTAAATATCTTGTGCAATGAGTGACCCAACTTTAGAGCAAGACTTGGAGTTGTATAGGAGAGCCTGTCTTCATTAGTGATGGGTCGTTCGCGAACGAAATGGCTCTTAGAGCCGGTTCTTTGACGTGAACGACTAGAGCCGGCTCCTTATCGCGAGCCGTCACGTGGGTTTTTTTTTTCTTTCTCTCACCCTCTTTCTCGCACTTTTTTTCCGCTTCACTCTGCACGCGAGCCTTGTGCTTTACGCTGGGCAGAGGGGGGAGGGGCGGTAGTTACACTCAGTAGCACAGGAACAGAGCCAGAGGGAGAGAGAGAGAAAGAGAGCCAGGGACAACAACGTCACATTAGAAAGGTATAGTAATCATCCACAACTATTTTCGGTTGCAGATGATAAAGGATTCAGAAAGTGCGGATTCATGCGGGCCCATATGACAGAGAATGTGCATCTTCTTTTTGTTTTCATATTTTAATTTATATTTAATTGCGTTGTGGTTTGCAGTGTTTTGTGTTGTTTTCACTTTAAATTTGTAAAAGGAAACAGCTGAAAATTTAAATAGTTAAAAGTTGAAATGTGAATAGTTGATTTTTGTATTATATGATTTATTTATTACATTTTATGTGGCGTGAATAAATAAAAGTATATTTACAGTGGTCCCTAGAGACAAAGCACATACAAACTTCAAATCACGTACGAACTCTGAAGCATGTACAAACTCCAAAACACGTAAAAACACGTACAAACTCCAAAACACGAAAAAACTCCAAAACACGTACAAACTCCGAAGCACGTAAAAACTCAGAAGCACATAAAAACTCAAAACACGTACAAAAGACAACAGAAGTGCTCCAGGATGCTGGGCGCAGTGTTGAGCTTTTGTTATCTTGTGGCTACACAAGCCAGCAAGTACCAACGACCGGATTTGGTGTGTGATAGTAACAGGTAGATGAACTTTTTTTTAAATTATTTGAATATATTTGAGTGCCTGTGTATAAATACACAAACAATACACACATGCTTTCAATTGTGTAATTTAAGTGATCTAGTAGCTCTGCTTTGGAAGTTCAGTTCATGCTAGAAATGTGTTTTGGAGTTTGTACGTGTTTTGTCTCTAGGGGCCACCGCATATATTTATATATAAACATATATAAATAAAACCACTTTTTTTACGTTAGTAATTCCTTTTGTGCATAATTTTATATTATTGTGAATAATAAATTAATTAAAGCAACAAAACAACCTGAAGAGCCGGTTCGGAGCCGAAAGAGCCGGCTCATTTTAGTGAGCCGAACCGAAAGAGCCGGATCTCTAAAAAGAGCCGGAAATCCCATCACTAGTCTTCATCAAACCCAGCCACCTCCTTGACAGCTTGGATAAGTTTATGAAAATTTGCAGGTCTGATCCCATCCTCAAGGTTGTATATCGAATCTTCCTTGAGAAGAATGTAAAAGTCACTTCGCACAGCAGCAGAAACTTCATCATCTTTCATCACAGTTAAAAGCTTCCATACACCTTGGGATATTTGTTGACACAGTGTTGAGTCCACCATCATGGACAAGGACAAGACTTTTTCTTCCTGCCTTTTCATCAGCCTCCATCGTTTTGAGAGACATTTACGAGGTCTCTCCGAAGGTACATTCCTTGACAATACATGCAGTGCACATTAGTGATGTGCGATGCCACTGATTTTCTTTCCAATCCGAGACCAAGTAATATTCAGGGTGGTATCGACGATACTGATCCGATACCGATACTCAAATCATAGCATCATAATGATTACAGGACATCAGATTACTTGTTCTTATCACTTAATAATGTAGGGTTCATCATATAGAAATAAAAAAACTGTGCGCTATTTGAACACCTTGCCTGCCAGCAGCACTAAAGGACTCCGTGAGAGATGTCTGTCTCGCCCTAGCAGCACCTGTCCCTCTCCTCCTCTTCAGTTCGCCTCAACATACACTCGTCATATTCTGTGATATGATTTACTCTAAGGTGTTTGACAAGGTTAGTGATATTGCCACAACCATACATGCCAACCCTCCCGATTTTTCTGGGAGAATCCTGAATTTTAGTGCCCCTCCCGAAAATCTCCCGGAGCCACCATTCTCCCGAATTTCTCCCGATTTTCCACCTGGACAACAAAATTGAAAAACCATATCGCAGAATTCCAGTTTCTGCGAGTTTCCAGCCAATTCCAGTTTCCAACAATGGCGGTAGCGACTTAGTTTTAATATTACTCTTATTTCTCTTTCTGGGTCGCAAAAAAACTTTTAACATATTTTTAGGTGAGAATGTAGCTGTGTAAACTTCAAATATCTGAGCCGACCGACACATCGTTTTCAAACCCCCGCGGTCTTTCGCTACTCGGGTTAAACATCATGTATAAGTCACTTTGATAACTTAAAATTTTTATTGTTTGGCTTTTTCAGTGTTTTATTTGTTCGTGAGTAAATCGGCTTGGCTCAGATTAAAGTTATTAGATTAGATTAAATTAAATTTATCTTTATTAATCCCTCGGGAGGGTTCCTCTGGGGTTTTCACACAGCTGAATAAACGTCAAACAGAAAATGATTAAACAGAAGAGTTTACGTCAGTGCCCGGTTATATTTTAGATAGCAAGGAGCAGACAGCAGAGTTTCACTCCACCAAGGGAGCTCGTGACGTACTACCCAGCTTTCTTTAGACCGTGAAGGCCGGGTCCTCAGGTGGAAGCAGCCTCTGAATTTGGACACCCCCGCTGTTTCCAGGCCGGCCAATAATAACGGTGACATTTAACGTATTTTATCCGATAAATAAACCCTGTAAAATGTATTTACCCCCCCCCTCCAACAGCCCTTTTGAATGTCTCCCTAATAATTCAAATCAAATCACTTTTATTGTCACATCACATGTGCAGGTATACTGGTACAGTACATGTGAGTGAAATTCTTGTGTACGAGCTTCACAAGCAAAAGAGTTGTGCAAAAATAAAATAACGTAAAACAAGCAAAATATGAGAATGGCTAAACCTGAGACTAATAAATATATGTACAATATATAAGATAAGATAAGATAGAACTTTATTAATCCCTCGGGTGGGTTCCTCTGGGAAATTCGATTTCCAAAAAGCACAGCACCGACAGAAGTTACAGTTACAGAATATTATATATATATACACACACACACACACACACACACACACACATAAATACAGAGACAAATATAAATAAAATATACAAAGGGGATAAATAGGAATAAAAAATAGAAATACAAGTGAATTGCACATTTCAAGTATTGAGGTCTATTGCACCATTGACTATTTACAAAAAAGTATTGCACAAGGTATTGTACAGTGAGGTGAAGAGGCACTACAGCTTAGTTGTTCCCCCCTCCTTTGTCCTCCTGTTTCCCCTCCCTCTCCCCTCCAGAGAGGAGTTAAACAGTCTGATGGCGTGTGGGACAAAGGAGTTTTTAAGTCTGTTAGTTCTTGTCTTGGGGAGAAGCAACCTGTCACTGAACAGACTCTTCTGGTTGTTAATGGCCGTGTGCAGAGGATGCCCAGCATTGTTCATAATGTCCAGCAGCTTTTTTTAGTGTCCTTTTCTCTGCCACTGTCACCAGAGTGTCCAGCTTCATGCCGACCACAGAGCTAGCCTTCCTGATCAGTTTCTCTAGCCTGCATGAGTCCTTCTTTGCTGTGCTGCTCCCCCAGCACACCACAGCATAGAAAAGTACTCCAGCAACCACTGACTGGTAAAACATCCTCAGGAGCTTCCTGCAGATGTTAAAAGACCTCAGCCTCCTGAGGAAGTACAGTCGGCTTTGGGCTTTTTTATACAGGTGCTCTGTGTTGCATGACCAGTCCAGTTTATTGTCCACCCACAGCCCGAGGTACTTGTACTTGTTGACCACCTCCACCTCCTCCCCCTCTATCTGAACCGGCAGTGGACCTTCTCTGGACCTCCCGAAGTCCACAACCAGTTCCTTAGTCTTTGAGGTGTTGAGTTGCAGGTGTGACAGGGCAGTATGTAGTATCAGGGCTATGGCACCATCAGTGGACCTGTTGTGGCGGTATGCGAACTGTAGAGGGTCCAGTGAGTTGGGTAGTGCAGAGCAGATGAAGTCCCTGACAAGCTTCTCGAAGCATTTGCTTACGATGGGGGTCAAGGCTACAGGTCGCCAGTCGTTTAATGAGGAAAAATAAGTCTACATCATGTATTTTAAGTACTAAAATTTAACAATATAAAATCTTACAATAACCTACCAGTTCAAGTCCAAACCTTGTGCTTTTGATGTAACAGGTGTTACGACTGTGACCGTAATTGTGTGTGGATTTGAGTATCTAGGTGCTCCTCCGGGATTGGTGCATCCAGGGTGGATGGCTCACACCGATTGGCTGAGGACTGGGAGACAGCGGATAAGAAGAGCCCGCCAGGGACTGCCCAGTCATTCATCCTCGGCCCAACCCAGCCGGCAGACCGGTCACTGTATCGACGTATTATGTAATGTAAGAGCATGTAGGGGTGGACCGCCTTTTTGGTTAATCAGTTTTCTCCTGTTTTTGTTAGGTAGGGAGGAAAGTGATTGTCGTTTTGTTTAGTTCCTTTGAGTAGGTAAGTTTCGTTTATTTTTGAGATAGGCTGCTTTTGTTTGTTGTTTTGGCCTTGGGTTCACCCTGAAGCTATGATATGCTCCCTTCCTTTGTTTAACCGCACCTATTGTAAATAAATCACTGTCACAAAATAGTAAGTGTGTGACGTGCTGCTTGGGGTTGGACGGGGATGGATCACCCTTTATGTTGTGGTCTGGCCGCGCCTAGACGGGCCATAACACAGGACTTGTGCCAGATACAAGATTACACGAGACAGATGAAAAACAGAACGTGTTTATGTATTTACATTACAAAAGATATTCCAGTACTTCCATGCAGCTTAATGATTTTAGGTTCCCAGAACAAAAGCAAAAATTACATATCATACAAAAGACATTTGTTTAGGGATGGTTTTTGAGAATTGGTAATTAACTTGTACATGTTCGAGACGAGTTGGTACTAAAGTATCAAAGTAGTGGAACAAATGGTGTCACAATATTTATTTTACATAAATTGATTTTAATGGTCCACTAATAATGACCACGTTGCATTTTTTTTAGTCAATGACTGAAGGTTAGATGGAGTTTTATTTTGCCGTAGTTTGGCAAACTGGTATTACTCCATTAAAAGGCCTGTAATAGCTGGTAATACTAAAAGCAGAATGCTGCTTGATGTAGTCAGGAAAGCAGAACTTAAAAGTTTACTTCTAAAACCTGTTTGTATGTCTTCACTGGTTACTGAATAACTTGTGTCATTAATATTTGACACAAGAATCAGATTAAAATTGAAATGAGTTGAATATTTCCATAAGAATTAGAAAGCTGCCAGCCTGACAATGTTTTGCTCATGAATGTGTTCACATTCTGTTAAGCAGAATTCACACACCGTACCCCAAGTTATTATACACTGGCAGATGACAGAATTAAAACAGACAAATGTAAGAAAGCTGGTGTGTAGTGTAGAGCAGAGCCAGTAACTTAAAAAACATAAGATAAGTGAATAAATAATGTGCCAGCAGAAACAATAAATTAAATATTACAGGTAATAACTTCCTCTTGTTAATAGAGTAATATCTTGACAATCATCTAAAATAAAAGGACAAGAATACTCACCTTTACATTTCACGCAAATCAACTTGAAAGCAGGAAAATGTGCATTACAAAAGGCACATTTTTTCAACATCTTCTCTGACGAATACACCACATCATGTTTGCAGTTCTGTTGAAAAACAAAGTTCCTTGAGTTTATACCATTCATTTTCAATTCTTTGATGCCATGCAGAAACTTCACTCATTTGCTGCGACCATGTGACATGAATACATACAGTAAGATCCAACATTTCAGGGTTTCCCCATCATGATTTAAGCATATTTTCTGATAGGCTGACTATACTTTTTGAGTAAAAGAGCATCTGTGTAACCACTTCTCATTGACTTTAAGTTGCAGTCTCAGTTAAATTCAAATCAAGTGGCTTAGCTGTTCATTTAAAACATTGGAAAACATCAGGAAATGTGTATTTTTACTACAGCTGCTGGTTTCCAGTTACCAGATCTTGGTATCGTGTCTTCAAAGAGAGTTGACTGATGAAAAGTGAGCCTCTTCAAGCATCTGGTTTGGTGAATCACCCTTCTTTCTGAACTCTTATTCACAGTCATTGCTGTGTCTTGGCTTACATAGGCCTGCTGCATCTGAAAAATGATGATCGACAAAGAAAAACAAGGTTACTTTAGCTCATCTAGATGTAATGTTCAGATTTGTTATGTAACAACTGGAATTTGGTGTTGTAATCGTAATGAGCTCATCGCCGTTTCCCTGTCCTGTACATATAACACACAGAAATGCAAGAAGAAGAAAAAAATTATAAACCAGTTTCATGTTGGTATTGATGGTTTTAGAAACAAATCAAACTGCAAGGAATGAACTTTAGCCCCCTATTTGTGAGTAAAATCATTTTGTAATAGTGCACCACTATAAGTGCCTGTGCTGATTTGTTAGCAAATAGTTTTTGGACCGTCCAAGTCCTCAGAACTCACTGCTGGTATTGTACATACACCAGCACGATCATTAGATTTACTGCAGCTTTCTACTCCTCCTCATGACCTCACTAAAAATGGACTGCAGCTAACTCACCTCTTCCTCAAACACATCTTTTCTGAATTGTCTTTGAATTTATCTGGTGAAGGTTTCCCATCATGTTCCATCCTCTTCGAATAAGCTGAGTTCTTCTTCTTCTGGTTCCTCCCTTTAGGGGTCACTACAGTGGATCATCTGCCTCCATCTTATCCTATCCATAGCCGCCTCCTCGTTCATACCAACCCTATCTATATCCTCCATCACTATATCCTTGAACTCCCTCTAAGGGCTTGCTCTTTCCCTCCTGCCTGGCAGCTCCATATGGAACAATATATTCACTATGCCTATTCTACATATGTCCAAATCATGTCAGCTTTGCCTCTCTAACTTTGTGTCCAAACCATACAACATGAGCTGTTTCTCTGATGCACTCATTTCTAATCTTCTCCATTCTGGTCACTCCCAAACAAAATCTTAGCATCTTGAGCCCTGCCATCCCCTGCCTGGCCTTTTGCACTGCTTGTTGCTTTGGATGCTTGACTCCAGGTATTTAAACTCATGTACCTTCAATACCTTTACTCCTTGCATATTTCATATGAGCTGACCATCTGACGTCAAAGAATACAAAGACATATTTTGTTGAATGCATTGAAACAGAGGACAATTTTTACCTTTTCCATGGCCACTTTGTGAATCATTTGTCCCAAATGTTCTGCTTCATCTTTAGATTCATCCTGTGTGGGTCTGCTATCATGTGTCCCATCCTCTTCAGATGCTGCCGCCATCTGTTTTCAGAGAAGACAACAATATGTTTGGCTCATTTTTGATGGATTGATTGTGGAAGCACCGAAACTGAGGATGAATTTCACCTCTCTTTGTGGCATAGGACACCCAGTTTTGTTTTTCATGGCTACCTTAGGAATCCTTTTACGTTCTTGTTCTTCCTCCTCTTCTGAATAGCCTTCAGATTCATCCTGTGTGGGTTTCCAGTCATCTGTCCCATCATCTTCAGATGAGCTAACAGACTGCTTTTAGAGCAGAAAAATATATATTTTACTCATTTTCATGGATGTTTGGAAACAAAACACTTACATCTTTAACTGCAGGAGAAGAAACTCTGCTGGATTTTTCCTGCCCACCTTAGGAACCCATTCCCTCGCTTCATCCTCCTCCTCCTCTTCTGGATTGTCTTCTTGTGTGAGTTTCCCCACATCTGTCCTATCATTTTTGTAAAAGACCACCATCTGATTTTAGAAAAGTAAAAGTAAAAAGCTAAAAGATTAGTAATCAGTGAAAACACTAAAAACAAGTACAAGAACATACATTACATACTTTTCTCTTGCGCAACTGGTATGTCACTTTTTGTAGATGCTCCACCCCCTTTTTCAAATCCTGTTTAGTTTCGTTTATTGTGGCTCCGGCACTACCGGCACCCTCACCCTGACCTGGGCTCACCATCTGTTTATGGTACAAATTAAATATGTTTTGTTCATAATGGAGTAAATGATTATATATGAAAGAAGTGCAACCAATCAAAACTCTTACCAAGGGAGTCAGGGCACACATACCTTGTTACTGCTACACTGGAAGAGCGTTCTGTCTAAAAGCTCCTCTGTTCCTGATGACTGCTGCTCTTCCTTTTCAGATCCTTCACTGTCCTCATCCTGCACAGATCCTCTGTCCTCTCTCCTTTTCCTTTTCCTTGCTGCATATGTTGCAATTGCATTGGTGGTCAGTGCTCGGCTCTGGAGTGTGTCCTCTGCAGGGTCCTCAGCTGTGCAAAGCAATATTACTAAATATGAATAAATGTAAGTGTATAGATAAATATATGACTTCACTTTAGCTTATTTAAATAACCTTGATAAAATCTTTTGGCTGTGATGGCATCATGGCACATAAATGTTGCCACTCTGTCGTAAAATTTACGTCCCAACTGTCGCTTGGCCTGAAAGAATAATGTTTTAAAAAGAAACCACATGAATAAAACCCATGACACTTTAACCTACTTCATTGGGTGTCAAAAAATAAAAATGAAAGGTTTTCTCACGTAAGTGGAGGAACGTAGCATGTTGAAGGTGGGGGGCAATCCCCAGATTCATCATCTCCCAGGCTGCCTTGAAAAATACCGGTAGTCTATGAAGAACACCTCCACTAGAACTGTGGAAAAAAGTCGGTTCCTCTGAACAGCCTTCAACATACTCTCTGATATGATTGTAATGCTGCAACCAGGTATACTCATTCTTGTACAGGGGGACAGCTGCTTGCCCATGGTATCTTTGAGTTTTGTGCTGTTTAACTTAATACATGAAAAGACATGTTTATTCAACTGAATAAAAAAATGTCTATGTATACTTAGATTTATATAGTTTTAGTACATACACGGATGATGCGGGCACCCTGCTTAGTTTTTTCTGCCATTTCAACCTCCTCAGTAGTCATGTTGATGATCACTCCCTTTCGGTGACCAGTTATGGCAATAATATATCCGCCCAACAGTCCAAAAAACAATTTCAATATTGTTCTGCTCTGGGGTTGCTTCTCGAGGTCATCTGTAAAAACACAAAGAGAACACTACATGTATTAATATGCTATGCTAACACATACACTGCATTTACATTTCCAGTCCCTTGTGCAGATTATAGAGGGACTTTACAAGCACCATGTCTCAAGGACCATGCAAGCACCACAAAGTATCAAACAAAATTTCCAGACCAACCATACAAAAAACCCAGTTTCCAATTACAAAACCCTGTAATGTGTCTTAAGATAGAAGATAGAAAGAGATAAAAGTCTCACGCCCCTTGCCTCCTCTACAGAAAAAAAAGAAAAAAAAGAAGACAAAAAAGGAAAACATCAGGAAAATTTTGTGGAAGAGATCATCTTTCAGTAGACTTACACATCCAAAACACACACAGTCCTCATAATGTAGGTATCTTACATTAACCAACACTATAGGACTTGTGTCTAACACCCTCACTCAACATCCAAACAACTCTGCTGTGTTCTTGTTGCAATAATAACAACAGCAGAAAATTAGTCACCTGCTCATCATCTTTAAGGGACGACGATGCCATGGGCACATCAGCTTGAGGACAGTCAGGGTGCTCTGAAACCTTGTGCAAGCAAACACAAAAGTACATTAACATCCATTCAACACAGATACGTTGAGACTATACAATACAGTTACGTAGCTACACTACAATAAATGTAAATATAAATATGTACCTTTACTCTCCATGGCCAGTCAGAGTCACTGTAGTTGTATGTTGTTTCTTCCCCCAGCTTGATGTCCTTTATGGCAAATAAACATAGATGAGGCTCTCCATTTACTGTGATTGTCCTCATTTTGCTGTTTGGGCTCACGTGATCGTCATTCACCAGTCTGCCCAAGGAGCCATCCCCTCTGGCTGCATCAATGCTGAAACAACAAAAAATGTAAGACACAAAATTACACAAGCTTTATAAAAAGGCTGAACAATTTGATTACATTTTTAATTATATGGATTTGTAACAAACTAGCAGTTTGTCTTAATGTGGTCGTCATAACTTTTTGCAAAAAGTAGGCTGAAAAATTAATTATTCTAATTTACATACCATAATTGTTTTCCATTGTACCGGAATTCAAAAAGAAAAACCTTTAAGGCGTCATGGTACAATCTTGTTCTGTTTTCATATTCCTTCTGGGTTACAACGTCTCCTTTGTTATAGTTGCACCTAGTAAACACTCCTCAACCTTACAAAGAAAATAGAAAATTTCAACATTGGTCTACTGCAATGGTTAAACTTATGACTGTGCCAAAAATCCTCAACAAGTATCCTAGTACCTCACCTTTTACTGAATTTATGCATTTCAATTCAAATCCATCTTTGTCCTGCCCCAAAGATGCAAATTTTACTGCTTCATCTTTCGGTTTACTTTTTGCTCTCGGGGGCTGCATTGCAATTCACTGTCTCAGAAAAAGAAAAAAAAAGTACAATTTATGTAATATTTCAGGAAAATAGTTTACAGTGAAAACTGATCTCGTACAGGTGTTCTTAACCCTCTGGAGCCAAGGGTATAATTGGCTGTTTTTGACTACTTTTGATTTAATTGTTTGATCGGCTCATGTTCATTTATCCACCACAATAGGAAAGGAGAGGCAATAATGTATAGAAAATACCGTTTTTATATTTTCCTGCACTAAACGTAAAAACAGTTTTCAGGAAAAAGCTTAAATTATGTATCATAACTCTGGTTTTACTTGGCCTATCAACATATTTTAAAAGACTATTATATACACATGTTTCTGATACACCGTAAATTGGCCATATAATCTGCACTCCAGAGAGTTAAATGTTAGCTTATCTTATCTGAAATGTCTCATTAATAACGTGTCACCTATATTTCAGCATTGCTTAAAATCTGGAGACAGTGGGATGAATAAATAATAACATCTGAGTATTTTCAAATGTTACAGTTTAACTAAAAAGGTGTGCGTTAGACTAGGTATTTAACCTTGACTAATTAAATACACGTGTCATCAAAAAAGGCTAGCTTTAGCATGAGAATTACACTGAAATACAAAACTTAATCAAGGAATATACACCAAAGAAAAACCTCAAGAAAACTAAATCTGACTGGTTGCTGGGCTACAAAGCTGGCAAAATTTGAAAGTTTAAAGCTACCTGTTGGCTTCTCCACACCAGCAAAGTGTTGCTACTCCTCAACTCGAAGTCACGAAGTGAGGGGGGAGGGGTGAAAAACAGCTCATTGGATAAAAAGTGGTCAGGTGATGAGAGTTCAGACTTTTTTTGATGGAATTTCAGTGAAACATTTACTGTGACGAAGGACTGAGTTTTATTACATTTGTTTGTTTATAGGAAATTCCTCTTTTAAAAAGTATTTAGTTATTTATTTGAAGAAAAGGTACACTATAAGGCAAAACATGTTTCCTCACACACCACCAGCCAAGGTCCACCACTGAAGCAATGGTTTTACACTTACATCTGCATAGGTTAAACAAATCTGAGATTCAACCAACAACATAGTGTGACATATTTTAGATCCTTATGTTAAACCAGCATTTCAAGTTTCAAGTTTCTTTATTTGTCACATGCATAGTTATACAAGTATAACACACAGTGAAATGTAGCCTGACACGCTCCTCGACATGTGCAAAAAAATTGGGGGGGGGGGGGGTGTAGAGGAAAAACATATATATATATATATATATATATATATATATATATATATATATATATATATATATATATATATATATATAGTAGTAGCAGCAAGCAGGTGAATTCTGTACATTAATATGAATAGACATCTGACTATTTTACAGGATAGACAATATAAACATATTTAAAATTAAAGGAATTGAAATGTACATTGTGCCTTGGTTTAGTGTCTGGAAGAGTCCTGACTCAGTCAATTATAGATGATGTGAGAGGGCGGGTGTGTGTGTTTAGGGCCCGGATGGCTTGGGGATAGAAGCTCCTCTTGAGTCTCTCTGTCCTTGCCCGGAAGATGCGGAACCTTCTACCAGATTGCAGAAGTTGGAATCCTGCAATCCTGCAGCAGCGTTCTGCTGTACGGATCACTCTCTGGAGAGCTTTTTGGTCCTTCACACAGCTGTTCCCAAACCACGATGTCATGTTCTGTGTGAGGATGCTCTCCACAGCGCCTGTATAGAAAATCCTGAGGATCTTTGGAGAGACCCTGAACTTCCTCAGTTGTCGTAGGTGATACAGGCGCTACCTAGCCTTTTTGGTCTGGACCTGAATGTGGGCAGCCCATGTCAGGTCTGAGGAGATGTGGACACCAAGATACTTGAAGGACTGCACCCTCTCCACTGGAGCTCCATTGATGATAATGGGCTTGTAGTCTCTGTGCTGACCCCTTCTGAAGTCCACCACCAGCTCCTTGGTCTTGCTGACGTTCAGCTGGAGGTGGTTGTCCTGGCACCACGATGCCAGATTCTTCACTTCATCCATGTAGGCCGCCTCATCGTTGTTGGAGATGGCACCCAACACCACTGTGTCGTCAGCAAACTTCACAATGGTGTTGGAGCCATGGGTGGCCACACAGTCTGAAGTGTAGAGGGAGTAGAGCAGTGGCGAGAGGACACATCCCTGAGGTGCTCCTGTGTTGATGGTGATGCTGTTGGAGAAGCACCTGCCCACCCTCACCACCTGAGTTCTGCCAGTGAGGAAGTCCAACACCCATGCACACAGACGGCTGTTAAGTCCCAGATCCCTCAGCTTTGTGAACAGTCTGCAGGGCACTATTGTGTTAAACGCTGAACTGTAATCAACAAACAGCATTCGCACATAGTTACCCTGTTTCTTGTCCACGTGGCTGAGAGTGGTGTGTAGATCTGTTGGATCTGTAGGCGAACTGCAGCGGATCTGTGGTGTCTGGGATGGAGGAGGAGATGATGTTCTTCAGCAGCCTCTCAAACACCTTCATTACTACCGAGGTCAGTGCAACTGGCCGGTAATCAAGCATGTATCAAGATGTAGCTTTCTTCTGAAAAATGTATTTAATTATTATACTTTTGTTCTGATTTTTTGTTTGAAGATGCAGAAGGTGCATCCTGAAACCAATGAATTTATCACTAGCAATTATGGACAGTTTGAGAAACCAAACATTGTTTCGTTTAGCAGTACAGAATAAATCAGATCATATGATATGACTAAAAAAATCTGAAACTAATAAATCCTATGGAAATTATACAGTGTAAAATTGGCTCTGTTTACAGTATAGAACTGTACAAACTTGGATGGATGGGATGGATGGATAGTTATTAGTTATAACGACAAACTTGACAGAGTAAATGCTAACCAGTGTGGAAATGATAACCCAGTTTTTCTGGGGGCTGGGAGAATTTGTATTGTTGATTGTTAGGGAGAGAATTAGGTAAGTAAGTACAGATTGTGGAATATGTTTTTTGTATTCCAGGACATACTTCTGTCCCTATATTATCAATTATAATATGAGTTACCATGGGTGGCACAGTAGTGTGGTGGTTTGAACTGTTGTCTCACAGCCAGAAGGGTTCTGGTTTAAAGCCTTGGCTGAGTTTGCATTTTTAACCCTTGTATGGTGTTCGGGTCTGTGAGACCCGTGTTCAGTTTTTTTCAAAAGAAAAATTAAACAATTAATTATTTTTTCACGTGTAAATGTGTTGTGTCTTTCCACTCACTCCACTTGATTATAACTGATTTATTTATAACATTTTATATAAAAGAAAAACGAGAAGCACATTAATTCATAAATGTGATCTAACAAAGGTAAAGGGAAAAAATTAACCATGTTTGCTGTTCATATGTCTTGTAATTGGGATGAAGTAAACATCTGTTGAGTAATTTAACATAAAATTGTTTGATAGTGTTAATTTGGAAAGCCAAAACTCTAGCGGGTCCACCAGACCCATGAACACTGGCTGAGTAACAAAAATACAAACACCACACAAGGGTTAACTGCGCATGTGTGTGTTTTCTCCAGGTACTCCAGCTTCCTCCCAATGACCTAAACCATGTATGTTAGGTTGAATAGATATGATAATTTGATAGTGGTTATTGAGTGAGTAGTTGTTTGGCTGTGTGTTATAGACAGGGGTGCATATGACTGGTACGCAGGTACGCATGCGTGACAAAAATTAGGAATGCGTAGTGACACTTTGCGTACTTGACTGTCTCATTTAACCTTACATGTGTTGCTTGTCACCAGCTAAATGTCCAAAAAACAACAGACATTAAGCAGCTTCTTTGGTGTGCCGCCACTAGCTAAGAAACACCAACTGGAGCCAGAGAAAAGTGGCTCCAAGATGTGCCGTGGCTTGAAGCTAACAATGAGCACACTGAAATGTGGTGCAAGATTTGCCACACCCATCCACATCTAGCAGGTGTGTTTTTTAAAGGCTCAAAGAATTTTAACCATCCTTTATTTGACAAACATGAAAAAAGTAAGGTGTCACAGTTCTGGGTCATTTTGACCCAGCATTTTGAGTTCTTATGTTTTGGTTTCATTTTGGATTGTATTCTGATTCTTGTGCTTTGTTGATTATTAGTAGAATTCTTTGTTTCTGTTTATTCTTGTTAAGGGATTTGTTTTTAGGTTTTGTGTCTCATGTTTAATGTAGGTTTTGTTCTGGTGCCCTCGTGATTCCTGTAGGTTTAGTATAGTGTCTAGTCTGGGTCTTTGTGTAGATGCTTCTTGTTTCCTGTTTTATTGTGAAGGTCCGTGTCTTATGTGAGTGTATTCAGTTTAGCTTCTCTTGTCTCATCTCGTCAATTACTTCCAGCTGTGTTCCCCACCTGTGTGTAATCTCCAGGTGTTCTTCTGCGTGTATTTAAGTCGTGTCCTCTCGTGTGCAGGTTGCTGGTCTGTCTGTGTTTCAACCGTGTGTTCACCCTGCAGGTTCATCTGCTCACCTTCCTTCATGTTTGTGTTCATGTTTGCTGTTCAGTAGTGATGGGCAGATGAAGCTTCATGAAGCACTGAAGCTTTTCATCCAACTGGTTCACCCCAGCGCAAAGCGTCTTGAAGCTTCATTTGCTCTAGTAGGACATCTACTGGACGTAAAAATATTAGTTGGCATGAATTTAAAGAGTGTGGCATTTTGCACACAGCCTGTAAATGTCAACAACAAAAGGAGTGTGTAAACATGTATATTGTAGTGATGGCAGTATACTGTGTATATTTATACTGGCAGTATGGAAAATGATTATTTGGAAATGCTTAAAATGGAAATGATCATTTACTGTGAGGTGTGGTTGAGGTATGGACAGTGGTTGTGCTTTTGTAACGTTGAGGTATTGACAGTGATTAGTGTTTAGGGGACACATCATTGGTTTTTATTTAAAAACAACAGTTTATCCACTGTGGCAGGTTGTAGGCGATTTCTTTTTTTTGGACAATATTTCCCCTGCTTTTGAAAACATTTGCTCACAGGGCACAGATGAGGCAGGGGTACACAGGTATGTCAGTGCTAACTTATATAAGTGAGGATAGACATATTTTTGTCTCTCCCAGTATTTAAGGGGTCCTCCAGCCTTCCAATATTTGGCTCCATCATGTACCGTTGGACCTCAATATTCGCATCTGCTGTTACATTTTGTGTCTGTGTCTGCCTGACACTTTCATCCAGGCGACGGCACAGGTTGTTACCTAAACAATAAGGAGAGTTTTTATGTGATACTAACAATTCAATTTTCAATTAATTGTTATTTATATAGCGCCAAATCACAACAGCAGTAGCCTCAAGGCGCTTTATATTGTACAGTAGATCGTACAATAATAGATACAGAGGAAAACCCAACAATCAGTTTATATAAATGCAACTCAAATGCAATAACAATAGTACCGTGGGAAACAGCCTCAACAGTTTGTGACGTTGATGGCTGTGGTGGTAGTGCGGAGGAAGAGGAGGTGGTGGAGGCCCTCATTACGGAAGAACATTCGGCTTTCAGTCTTTTTTCTGCTTCGCTAGCTCTTGCAGGGCTGAGTTTTCTGAACCTTGGGTCCAGCAGTGTTGCAAGGAACATAATGCTCATGGTTTGTATTTTATCCAGCTTCTCTCTCAATAGCATCCTCAGCTTCTGAGCCAGAGAAGACCCAATGGATGGTGATTTCTCCATTTGTTCATTGAGGCAATGAACAAGCATAGTGAGTAAAGGTATGACCTTTGACCCAGACACTCTTTTTTTTTTTTCCTGAGAGAGCTCAGTGGTTGCATCGTTAAATGGTGCTAGGACAACCAGACACGCGTTTCCGCAGGTCCTACCTCCCTGCAGCTGTCAGACTGTACAATCAGAACTGCTCCCAACAAACATAGATGTTTACATCAGCGCTGTATCTTGCACTATTTTATCAACCGATTCACACTATAACCAGGGTTGCCTCTTATCTGTATTTAATTTTATTTAATTTAACAACAGTATGGTACTCAGTTTTTGGTAACCATTGTCCTTCATGTAAATATGTAAAAATTGTGTATGTTCTGTGTCTTGTGTACTGTTTGTTTGTATATGTGTTTTCTTGCTGCTGTTATACCCAAATCTCCCCTTGTGGGACAATTAAAGGATTATTCTATTCACTCTGAAATTATACCAAATTCCTCAGATGAAATAGGTGGGATGTCTGTTGTGAGACTTGCCAAAGCAGCACCCACTGGCTCCCTTTGCTCGAACAGTCTTTGCAGCATATTACAAGTGCTGTTCCAGCGGGTTTCCACCTCCTGTATTAGTTTGAGTTGAGGCTTCCTTAGTTGTTCCTGCACCACTGAAAGCCTCTCCTTACAAAATACAATTAAAAAAGCATACATTAGATTGTCAAGGGAGCAGAACTATACACTTGAGTAGCATTAAAGAAACTGTAATTAAGCCACTTAAGAACTTACCTTTGCAGTGGTACTGCTCCTGAAATATCCCACAATCTTCCTGGACTTGGCTCAGATGTCAGAGAGCTCAGGGGTCTGGTCAAGGGCCTTCTTCACCACTAAGTTCAGGGTGTGAGCTATGCATATGGCATGTTTGAGTCGTAGCTCCCTTGCACAAGCCCCCATATTGGCAGCCCCATCTGTTACTAGGCATGTAACTTTGTCAGTAATTGCCCATTCTGTCATGAGTGAGCCTTTCACTTGTGCAATATTTTCTGCAGTGTGTGCATTAGGAAAATATTGCACTCCTAAAACAACGGTGTTTAATGTGTTGGACTCATCAACAAAATGGCAGGTGACTGCAAGATAGGCCTCTGTGTTGATGGAGGTCCACATATCTGATGTCAGACTCACAGCTGCTGCCTTCTCAATGCTAGCCTTAGCTTTCTCCTTCATCTTCTGGTACCTGGCCTCCACCATGACTTTCAGGGCCTAAAGGTAAGAAAAAATATTTTGTTTAAAAGTACGACGTGGCTGTGAAGCAGTGTGTAGGGTAGCTACACAGTCCTGCCTGTTCACATTTTATTCTGTAAAAACTAAATTTTCACTGCTTTTATGACCTTTTTAGTGGGGAGAACATAGCTAGGATTGAATGATTTAACAAATCTTTTGAATCCTTTGTCCTCCACAATGCTAAATGGTTGGGAGTCCTCAATCACCATGCTAACAGTATAGATTCGTTTTGGTTCCGTTTTGCCATTTCCACCTTGTGCTTTATTTTTTTTCAATAAACCTCCTTCACATCTACGAGTGCCTGCGCTTGGATCATTTAATTCCTCCACATGTCTCATCCCATTCGCCATGACAGTACAGACCAGCCACATTATGGATCCAGCAGCATTCGCCCCACCCAAGGAGCTTCAGGAGGTCATAATTGACTCTGCTTCACGGTTGGTCAACCTATGGCTGGAGCATGAGGGAGAGGGATTTCTCAGCGCTGTGGAAGCCAGGCTACAGCAACTCATTTCCAGTCACTCCTGACTATTGGACTCACTGCACCCGCTCGTTCAGGATTTCATTCTCCACGAACTTCATCTTCTCCACCCCCCGCCGCTACCGCTTGCCTCAAAGGAGGATGTGCGGTCTGAACTGCGGGACGTGGAGTTAACCGGCCCGTCGGAGCCATCTCCAAGGAGGAAGCGACGTTCGCGTCACCCCACAGCCAGATTTGAGGATGTTAAAGCAGCCAGCTGTGGTGAGTGAAAAGGACACATTTTCTGTTTCTTCTGGCTCTGTAATTGTTTATTCTGGGGCTATTTTTTTATGTTTCCACTAAGAATAATGATGGATTTTCTGCATCACCCATGACCATCGCCTCAAAGACTGTCACTTCTGAGCCCACACTAAGTGTTAGCAATTGTGTTCACTCTGTTGCCTGTTTCTTCCCCTGCATTGGTTCATTCAGGGAAAGAGGGAAACCTCACTGAAACAGTTGTTTCTGAACTTATTTTTCCGTCACAACCCTCTGTTCGGTCAGCCACTCCACCACCTGTTACACCTCCACCACAATCATCTCCGCAGTTCAGTCTGCCGCCCAGCTGCCTTCAGGTTCATCTGCTCACCTTCCTTCATGTTCGTGTTTATGTTTGCTGTTCAGTAGTTTAGTTGGTCCCAATATAGATTAGTTTTGATTCCATTTTGCCATTTCCACCTTGTGCTTTATTTTTTCAATAAACCTCCTTCACATCTACAAGTGCCTGTGCTTGGATCCTCATTTAATTCCTCCACACCCCATTCGCCATGACATAAGGAACATGTGAATGTGGCACAAGTCATTGCTAATAAACAAGCTAGCTGTGAAGAAATGTCCAGTCGCCCACTTAACAGACAGCAAGACAAGAAAAAAAATGAAGAACAGCGGCAAGCTCTGTTTAATATTTTTCTCCTCACCTTCCATAAAGCTAAGCATGCACGCCCTATGTCTTCATATTCCGAGGATACTCCATTATTGAAGCGGCTAGGAGTAAATGTCGGATGTGCGTCTAATTCACATGAAGGGGGCACACAGATCATGCAGAGCATCGCTCACACCACCAGTGGGGAGTTACGAGCCAAAGTACAGTCTGCCGAATTTTGGGGGATGCTTTTTGATGGATCTGAGGGCATCACAAAAGCTAAGCAGGAAATTGTTTACATTGTGTCTGTGTCTAGCAACAGAGAGTTTACATCGGACTTTCTTGGACTGATTGAACTGGGTGCTGACCGAACTGCGCAGGCCATAACAGACAGACTTGTGAGGCTTTTCGAGAACACAGGACTGGATGACTGGACAACAAAGTTGGTCACTGTGTGCACAGACGGGGTTGCTGCCAACGTGGTTATGTACAATGGCGTTGTACCAAAAGTCCGGCAACTTGCTCCAGTCAGACTCCCTTGTGCACATTTGCACACAGATCTCGTCTGACAAATGCTCAACTCTCAACCATGATGCACATTCATCTGTCAAGGTAGACCACAGAGACATTTGACCCAAAGCCAGCTGTTGACCTGTAGCTGTTGACAACTAACCGGAGGCTCAACCAAGAACATTTAGGTGCGTCTGCAGCATCTTCATTATCTGCCATGCAGGAATCTGAAGTAGAGGACAGTGAGGAAAACTGCACTTACTCGTAGCCTGATGGCTTGCGGGTAGAAACTGACACTGAATCTGCTCATGTGAGTCTGAATGCTCCTGTACTGCCTATTCAACGGCAGAAGCATGAAGAGTGTATAGCTGGGATCAGAGGGGACCTGTTGATCTACAGTGCTGTCTGTAGAGGTCCTGGATGGTTTGCAGTTAAGACATGGCAATATCTTGTGATTGATCTGACCACTCTCTTTAGAGCTTTGCAGTCAAGAGCATTACAACTGCCATATCAGGTTGTGATACAGCCAGACAGAATACTCTTGATAGTTCATTGGTAGAAGTTGGTGAGTATTCTAGAGTCCATGCTGAACTTCCTCAGCCACTAAGGAATGAAGAGCTAATGTCACATGCACGCGATTGACCAGTTCAGATCACTGATGTTGATCCCGAGGAACCTGAAGCAACATACTCTCTCCACCTCTGTCCCCTCAATGTGAATAGGGGTGTGCCCTCCATTCTGCAGTCTTCTGTAGTCCATGATGAGCTTTTTGGTCTTGAAGATATTGAGCAGTAGGTTGTTTTCCTGACACCATGTCAGGGCTCTCACCTCTGCTCTGTAAGCAGACTCGTCTCCATCTGAAATGCAATGAATGATGGTAGTGTCACCTGCCCATCCAAAACCTTTATTTTGGTTTCATTTTGAGGGTTTTTAACCAGTCAAAGGTGGACTTGCTGATGTGTTTCAGATCATTATCCTGTTGTATAACCCAAGTGCTCTTGAACTTCATGAGTTCATGTTCAGTTCATGTCCACTTCAGGACATGAACTGATTGCCGGCCATTCTCCTTCAGGATTTTCTGGTAGAGAGCAGAAGTCATCAATTACAGCAAGGCGTCGTGAAGCAAAGCAGTTCCAGATCATCACATACCACCACCATGTGTGACTGTTGCTATAATGTTCTTTTTATGAAATGTTGTGTTAGTTTGATACCAGATGTAACTGGATTAACTGGATTCAAACCTTCCAAAATGTTCATCTTTTGTCTTGTCAGTCAACAGAATATTTTCCCAAAAGTCTTCGGGATCATTAAGATGTTTTTTGGCAAATGTGTGCTTTTTGGTCAATAGTAGTTTTTTCCTTGGACCTCTCCCATGGATGCCATTTTTGCCCAGTCTTTTTCTTATTGTTGAATCATGAACTCTGATCTTAACTGAGACAAGTGAGGCCTGCAGTTCTTTAGATGCTGTTCTGGCTGCATCTCTTGTGACCTCCTGGATGAGTCTGCAGTGCGCTCTCAGAGTAATTTTGGTAGGCAGGCTGCTCCTCGGAAGGTTCAGCACTGTTTTAAGTCTTCTCCATTTGTGGATAATGTCTCTCTGCAGTCCCAAAGCAATGGAAATGTCTTTGTAACCTTTCCCAAATGGACAGATGTCAATGACTTTGTTTCTCATATTGTTTCTTTAGATTGTGAAGTGATGCGTTGGCTTTTTGAAATTTTTTAGCCTACTTCACTTTGTCAGACAGGTTCTGTTTAAGGGATTTCTTCATTCAGCAGGTCTGTAATAATCAGGTCTGAGTGTGGCTAGTGAAACTGAACTCAGCTTTACAGAAACTGTTAATTGATGATTTAACAAGAGGGGCAGAGCGGGGGGGCTAGAAGAAGAAGTTGGCCGTCCGACTGGGGTCTGGAATGTGGGGCCTCCCTGCTGCTGTGGAGTCGGGGAGGTCTGTTTCTCCCCACCCCAGGGAAAAGGGTAACACCACCTGGGTCTGGGTGCAGTTTCCCCCTCCAGGGGCAAGGATACCTAGACCCGGGGCTTAGAGCACGCTTGGGGAGTGTGATTGTGTGTACAGTGTCTCTCTATGTCTGTCTCCACGTTGGGTGAGTGTTGAGTAATTGCATATGAGAGCATGAGGGTGGGAATGGATGTTTGTATATGTGTGTGCCTGTTTGTCTGTGTCCATATGTCAGGTCGGGTATCAGACGCCACCTCTCTGGGAACATCCCAGGTCCTCCAAGGTATGGAGGCCTATCTCCCCCACCACTTCCCCTACCAGTGGCAGACGCCCTCAGTGCGGTTCTTTGTGTCTGGGATTGGGCGTCCAGGTACACACCGGCTCACTCCTTGGTGGCTGCTTATCGGAGCCTGGAGCTCGCTCGGGCCACTTCGGTCACTCTGGCACAGCTGGCTGTCGGCGATGCTCATGGGCACATCACTGCAACTCCCCCTGGCTTCTGCTCCGCGGCTGCTGAGTGACCCCTCATCTGGGACTCTCGTCAGCTCTTTCTGGGATAGTGGCGCGGCTGCCCCTCTGTTGGTCTTCCTTGGTCTCTTATGTTCTGAGGGCCTCTGGATGTCTGGAGTTTTGATCTCCTCCATACCTGCTTCATGCCCTGGTGGACGGGGCTGTGTGTGTGTGTGTGTGTGTGTGTGTGTGTGTGTGTGTGTGTGTGTGTATATATATATATATATATATATATATATATATATATATATATATATATATATATATATATATATATATATATATATATATATATATATATATATATATCTCTCTCTTATACAGCTTGTATCTGTCTTGTGTGAAACTTGTATGAAAAGCATACAAGAGTGAAAACAGATATAAGATCCCTTGAAAAATTATATAAATGAAACTTGTATGTTTTGGATACTTACTAAAACAATATATGAAAGTGGCCACTTTCATGGGTAAATCATATAAGCCTTATATGATTCACTATATGAAGTAGGCCACATCTGATGCAAGTCTTTTATAAGTTTTTTCTATTTCTTTTCCATATGGGATAGCATGGGAGGCATTGGGAAAGGTCACAAGGGAGCACTGGATAGAGGGGCAAATATGTTTCTAGCACATGAAGAGGAAGGCTGCAAGCTACACGCTAAAGCAAAGAGCATCTAAGTAATACTAGATACTTATTATTCTACACTTATGAGAAACTAAACATGCGGTTGTGAAATATTGCAGTCTAAGAAGACATTCTGGTACCAGAGAGGAGGAAGCCAACTCTTAAGAAGTCCTCACTGATGAATAGATTAATCACAGGTGCATTGTTCCATGAGTTTATGCCTCTTTAACAAAGGAATGCTCTCCAGAGAGTGGAGATAATCAAACAGTACACAAAAACACACAATCACGACAATGTTTATAATATAAAGGATTCTAAGAGCAAAATATTATAAAATAAATGTTTAAAAATTAACCATCAAACAGTCAAGAGTGAATAAACCATAACTACAGTATCTATTAAGTGCTTGATCAAGTAGTTTAGTCATCTTAGTATCACTGAAAGTGGTGTTTTAAGGAGTTGTAAGGATTTATCTATGGTCATGTTGTGAAACACACAATTTTTAACAAAAACTATAACAATGGGTACCTAATCCTACACAGATTATACACAAAAGTTGAGTAATTGTGAATAGTAAGGACTTTTTTTTGTTTTCACTGAAACTTAGAATTTAGGCTTTTGACAACTATATAAGTATAAGCACCCTCCAATCAATTTTTCTTTCAATGAATTTGAGGACATCGGCTGATGTCTTCTTGCAAAATGTCCTTACAAACCACCTTGGCGCGCGCATGCGTGCACACACACACACACACACACACACACACACACACACACACACAAAATAGAAAAAGCAAACACTAAGCTTAAAAAGCTTAATATACATTGAAGGGTTTATCATTGGTATATAAGACTGTTTTGCTTATATGACATTAGAACGGGGGTAGGCAACTCCAGGCCTCAGGTGCTGGTGCCCTGCAGGTTTTAGATATCACCCTGGGTCAACACACCTGAATCAAATGATTAGTTCATTACCAGGCATCTGGAGGACATCAGGACATGTTGAGGTGGTGATTTAGCCATTTAAATCAGCTGTGTTGGATCAACACACATCTGAAACCTGCAGGACACCGGCACTTGAGGCCTGGGCCCTATTTCAGAAAGCCGGTTTAGTGCAAACTCTGAGTAAGTATACCCTGAGTTAACGAAAACTCTGAGTTTTCTAAACCCGCTTTCTGAAACAGACCCCTGGGCCCTATTTCAGGAAGCCGGTTTAGAAAACCCCGAGTGAAAAACGATACTCACGGTTGAGTAACCCTGAACTGTCCAACTCGGAATATTCGGTTTCAGAAAGGCTGATAACAATTAGTTCAATCAACGCGGAGTTGCTACAACCCCAAGTCAAGCGCGCGCACGAGGATACATAAAGCCCCGATTAGTGGAGCACAGATTAAGCGAGTCACCATGGAGACGGAGGGAAAGAAGGCGCGGTCGACGTATTTCACAGCGCTTGAGGCGGAAATTCTGATGGCAGCATATGCCGACAGCATACACATCATGCAGAAAAAAAGTAACACAGCCGCAGCTGCAAAGGAAAGGGAGCATGCATGGCAAAACATAACCAACAGAGTCAATGCGTGAGTGTTAATCTAAACATTGATCTAGGGATCACCACCCATTTAACACGTCATCTCAGTATATGTCATTTCATTGCCTATGTCATACATTTTATGTTGTGATGTGATGTGAGCGCAGGTGCAACCCAACAGGCCCCAAACGTTCCTGGCAGCAAGTAAAAATGAAGTATAAAAACATAGTCCAAACAGGTAAGGTGCAATTGTATTATGAGCCATAGTGCTTGGTCTGTGTGTCCTATGTAAATCAATTGCAGTTAGAGGCTACAGTAATATACCTCCTGTAAGCACATATTGAAATTATCTGAGCACATCACAAGTACACATTTGCCTACTCTGTATGCCCAAATGTGTGCCGTCACAGCCAACAGAAAAAAAGCGGAGGCCCGACAAACAGGTGGGGGTCCTCCACCACCACCACTCACAGAGGCTGAGCAGTTGGCCCTCAGCCAAAACAGTGGGCGCCCTGTGGCTGAAGGCATCTCTGCGGGGACATCCTCTGTGGCAATAACCCCACAAGACACAAGTGCCTACATAAGGGGTAAATCCAAAACAATACATAGCGTGCATACATCCATTCTGCACAGTCACCTTGACCAAAATGAACTATGTCGTAGTGAAGTTACTGTCCTACTGACAGAGAATGACAGTTATCAAACAGTCAGGTGAATAAACAACACTGAGACACTTGGAAACTGTTAACGTGCTGCACGGGTGAGGGCCCAGGGAGAGACTCACACACACCGAGCTGCAGTGGTACGTCTTTATGAAGAGCATAGCAGTGTCCTTTAATTTTGCATACATGTGTGTGTGTGTGTTAACCTCCCACAGGGTGAGCTCCCTGTTCCCAGAGACAGAGCGAGTAGTACATTTCGTACTTTTCCCAATAAGAGTAACATATGAACCTTAATGCAACATAAAGCCCATAAAAGCGTTTCCACCCTGACACCTACTGATTTTGCCTTCCCTCAGTGTCGGTTGTCTCTGAGAGCATACTGACAATGAGGTGTATGGTGATTGGTATGTCTGGTAATTGCCATTTGCGCCCACATAAGTCATGAGTGACCTGTATGAACCCCATATACTTCCAGTTGATGGTGATGGTGTACTGCATCTGGTGCAGCCCCCTGTTGAGCCAGACTGACATGCAGTCGTGAGTACTCGTAATACTCCACAGACTACATGTGTCAACAGTAGAACAGCAATGTTGTTAAATGTCTCCACCACAGGCATATGATGACGAAACAGTGACAGCTGCTACAGAGGAGGCCGCAACAGAGCCACACTATGAGGTATACAGCGTACAGTGGAAAATATAACAACTGACGACAATGTGGTACTATGATGACACCATGGACTTACTATGTCCCCGGCAGAGTGATGCTGGAAATGAAGAGGAAGAGGGTCCAGCCACTCCTACAACAAACCTTACCACAGTGGGTTGTTCAGCACTGATTTACAACCAACCTAAGTAGGCATGTACTATGGATGCCAATGCTATGTCCTTTGTTGCAATAGCTCCCTGTAAAGCAGCTGTATAAGACATATCTGGCCAGGAAGATACAGAAGTGCGACATGGAAATGGTGCACCTCCAGCTGCAGATCCAAAAGTCGAAGCTGGAGATTGTACTGCTGGAACAACAGTTAAGGGTGGGTGGAGTGATCATAGATGGACGAATCATGTCAGTGTTTGTACAACATACTAATATACGCATTTATTCTTTGTGTACAGGACATACAGGGTGACCAATAAAGGCAGTTGACCACAGTATCTGTGTATTTGTCTTGTAACATGTTGGGGTGACGGGTCACAGGAAATGGTTGTGGCATATGGTGTCTCTGACTGCTCTTCCATCCTGTACGTTCGTGGGTGGGTCAGGATGTTCATCGTGTGGATCACTGCTGATGTCTGGTTCAGCTGGACAGTGTTCACCTCTAATCGTGGCAATGTTGTGTAGGATCACACATGCCACAATGATGTCACATGCCCTTTCTGGGGTGACCCTGAGTCCACGAAGGCACTGGAACCGGGCCTTGAGCATTCCGATGGTCATTTCAACTCTGGCCCGTGTCCTGCAATGGGCCAGATTATAACGCTGCTGTGGGCCCGGTTCAGGGGCAGGGTAAGGGGTGAGCAAATAGGGTAGACATGGGTACCCCCTATCACCAAGCAGGTGGCCAGTGAACTCTCCTAGGACAGAAGAATACATGTCAGTGCAAACGTCCCTGTGGCAATTGGTCTCTGTATATTTCACAGTTACTTCGACCCACCATGTCCAAATTTGGTGCTCAGTGTACATTCCCGGAAGATTCGTGAGTCATGTACAGAGCCTGGCCACTTGGCTTCCACATTTGTGATGATGTTGGCAGCATCACATATGATCTACACAGTGCAGAGAACACATATTGGCATCCATTACCATGATGCCATCACTTGTTGGTGTGAAATGCTACAGGGAATTATGTACCTGTACATTGATGCTGTGGAAGGACTTCCTGTTCACATAGTCTCCTTCATTTGCTGAGGGTGCAATGACTGGAATGTGGGTGCCATCTATACAGCCAATCACGCCTGGGAACCCTGGAAATTTATGTACCATTTGAGTGGTAGTTCACGTATCACCACATCATGCATTGAGTTTTGTTCATCCTGATACCTGCAATTTTGTGGAATCCCTCTTTGATGAATCTTGTGGGTCTGTGACCGGGGAACACCACAAACGAGTGCAGGAGACGTTTCAGTGCAACTGTAACATTCCTGACTGCCCGACAGACGGTAGCCTTGGAAACGTGCTCAGCGTCACCGATATTGTACAGAAAGCTCCCGTTTGCAAAGAAACGGAGTGCGGTACAAAGAATATGTAATGGACTGAGCGATGTGTCTCATGCGCAATATATGGCCTGAGGATATTATCCAAATAACTTATTGATTGTGCTGAGAAACGGTAACGTTCGCACAGGAAATCATCAGGTAATGATAAAATGTCCATACGCGCTCTGATCACTCTCTCCCGGCGGAGAGCTCTGCGGAGTATTTGGGCTTCAAGATCTACTGGCTCTTCAAGGAAGGGACACGCCATGTCTGACACTTCCTACTGTCAGGTTTCCGACAAAGAGGCGGGGACAGTCAGGGTTAGTTGTAGTAAACCTGCTAGGGGGCAGGTTAGCTTCACGGAGTGTGTCGTCATAGTGACTCACTCAGGCTTCAGCTGAACTCGCTTTGTGAAACCGAAAAACCAGAGTTTTCGTTAACTCAGGGTATACTTAGTCAGACTTTGCACTAAACCGGCTTCCTGAAATAGGGCCCTGGTCTTAAATCCCCATAGACACAGGTGTTGCCAATCCAAGTAGACAAGGTGGAAACACTGGTACAATGGAAAAACCAGCACTCACCCGGACCGTGACAGGGTCGTTGTGATTGGGTTTCTTTTTATTACTGTCTTTTTTGCTGAAAAAAGTGAAGTGAACTGAATTTCCACAGCTAGCCATGAGCGTGGCACTGATAATGTCCTTCTGAGGAGGGAGGCTTTCTATACAATCACTTGGAGGTCTGTATTTTGATTTGAAAGCTGTTGAATGAAATAATAACTAAATTCACAGAAAAACAATAATACAGTTCTTCATGAAAAGTAGTTTTTATTTGATCGAAAAAAAACATCATAAACACTCACAGAACCAGAGAATTTCTCATCGTAACATGGTTGAACCAAACCTTTTTAAAAAAACCAGTAGAATATTTCATCACATCATTTTAACTATGTGTAAAGTTCTCTGCAGCAACAAAGCAGCAGCTTCTTGCTCTGACCTTCATTTATTTGGTAGTGACAGGTAGTGTTGCACGCATTGTGAGTCCTTGGGTTACTGACAGTTACAGAACTGAGGACCTGCTGCATCTACATGAAAGTCCAGTCAGTTAGTCACATGAGGCACTGGAGGAAAACTGTATAATAATATAATTTTTGTTTGTATAGTTCACTTTGCACTCCTCAGGATTAGAATCGTGTTTCCACTCTTTCCCAAATGCAGTCGCATTCTTGCAAAACGTCCCTTTCGGGCATTGTGGTCATGATGCTGAACCTGTTCCCGGAGATCTCCCGCAGCTCCTTGATCAGTCCCTCCACAGATGGACTCGGCCAAGTTTTGTTTTCGTCACTTATAAGAATGTATGTCTGTCTCTTGATCAGCTCCAGTCGCTCCAGGTGTCGCAGCTTGTTGAGGAACAATAGGTCTCTTGTTGGTTCCTCACGGTGGAAGCTACAGAAGACAAGACAGGGAAAAAAACGTCAGCTCTAGTTGCGTGTTGGCAACGATAGGTCCATAATGGGAAATTGTTGAGACGATTTTCAGTAGTGTTTCAGTTGTACTTAAGAAATCAAGACAGAGAAAAGCTTCATTTGCAGCAAAATGTAAATTATGTCAGTTTCTCAAGTGAGATGATTTGATGCTGCAGGTCACACATAAACCATCAAATGGTTTATGTCAACACCCTGGTTAAGAAAGCCCGTCAGCGTCTCTTCTTCCTCAAAAGACTTAAAGACTTCCATCTGCCACTGAGGGTGCTCAAGAACTTTTACTCCTGCACCATCGAGAGCGTCCTGACGGCAAACATCTGCACCTGGTTTGGGAACAGCACCAAGCAGGACAGACGAGATCTGCAAAGAGTGGTGCGCTCAGCCGAACGCATCATTCAATCAGAGCTCCCTGACCTGCTGTCCATCTACACCAAGCGGTGCAAGACCAAAGCTAGGAAGATTATGATGGACCTCTCCCATCCCAACAATGGACTCTTCTCACTGTTGAGGTCTGGGAAGGGCTTCCGCTCCCTTAAGGCCAAAACAGAGAGAATGAGGAGGAGCTTCTTCCCCCAGGCTATTCGGGCCCTGAACCAGGTGTAGGACTGGACTCTCACACACATCACAACACGCACCACCACACATTTCCTATAATTTATAATCTTTATAATCTCCTCTGCTATTTGCACATTTTTTACTGTAAATTTCTAAGTTAATTTGTAAATTTTGTAGTAACCTGTAAATTGTAAATACTGTAAAACTTTTTTTCTGTCATTTAATGGTCAGGCATTGTACAGCTACAAGCATTTCACCCCCATGTCATACTGTGTATGGTTGTGTGTGTGTGTGTGACAAATAAAATTTGAATTTGAAATGGAACTTTTACTTTGTAATAGTAATATAAATAAAAATCTGCTGGGCATACCGTATCCTGAGAGTCTTGAGTTGAGGAAACAGTGTAGGAAGCTGTTTGCAGAGACAATCATCATAGCGGTTCTGATCTATGTCCAGATGTTCAACTCGCTGGAGTTGAGATGCAATGGAGCTCATCTGGCACATGCATGTGGATGTTCGCAGTGTCAGACTGGTCATCTGGCGTGGAAGGTCTTCCGTATAAGAGGAAAGAAAAGTCCCTCCTATAAGGAAAGAAACGACAGGACAGAAGTTACAGAAAACAGTTTTGGCCTGGAGCTTCACACAGCTTCACTTAAAAAAAAAAAAAAAAAAAAGGATGCATGCAAGACAACAGATTTTTGCTTACTACACACACTTACACACATTACAAAGATTAAATGCATGTTTTGACTCACCAATGATTGAGAGTGATTCCAGCTGTTGCAGATAACTGAGCCAGGAATAGAGGTTGCACTGCAGACCATCCCAGGGGTACCTGTAGTGGACAGCAAGCGACTTGAGTGAAGTCAGACCCCACAGCGCGTCCTCCGACAGGATGATTTCTGTGTAATTGACTAACTCCAAAGAGATCAGTTCTGGGCCGCCGTACTCTCCTACAGGATAAAAGAAGTGGTTAGCTAAACATTTAGTCTCTGTCAGTTAAGTTTAGCATAGTCACACAATACTGCACAACAGGCTGTGTGCTCACAATACTAATCAGAACAATATGTATTTATGAATGTAATCAGAATAATAATTCCTAAGGAAATTATGTGGGTTACAGTTGGTCCAAGATAGTAACAGTAATAGACTAAACTAATTAAATAATACAATATATTACAAGTACAATACAGTTTCCAAAATTTAAGAAATAGCACTAATATATACAAATCGCTCAATTATAAACATCAAGAATATTACAGAGGTGAAATATATATAATAATGCAGCATGTGTGCAGCTCAACTGACTTCAATATGATGGGTTTTGTTCCAATATTAAGGCATAATGTCAAGAAAATATTGTATTTTCTTGATGAAAAGCTCTTGTCAAAGGTGTAAAAAGTGACTGTATTGGTTCTGATGCTTGCAAGTGTAAAATATAATCAGGAGACTGGCTTACCTGGGTTTTCTGGGTCCAGTGGGTAGAAGTAGTTGTTGGGCAGTGGCACTGGTGGCTCCCCTTTCATTCCCCAGGATAAGTGTTTGAGTTTCTTCAGGCTTAGCAGCAGGTTGTGGAAGATGCAAGAGGGCACTGGCATCATCCTCTCAAGCCTTTCACTTTCCTGCTGGTGGAACAGCAAGTACTCCAGGTTAACCAAGCGTGACACGCAATTGATGAACGCCACAGTGTCGTCGCAGGACATCTGAATGTTGCAGACGCTGAGGTGAGTCAACCGCTCGACTAGTTGCTGACTCTGACACTGCACCAGTAACGGCTCAACCCAGGTGGCGTTTCGTACCCCAAGACTCGTCAGGTTGGGGAATTCACACAGGTTGTCTAAGTATTTCATCTTGTAATATCGCCGTTCCCTCACACAGACAATGGTGTTGAGTGATGGGAGGGACTTGCTGAGGATTTTCCAATCTTTGGATCCTAAATGTCGCACTGTGGCACGGCTGACCCCACGGCACTGCACGGTGTCCCAGAATCCAGATGTGTAGCGGGGAAAGTTGGAGAGTCCTGCTGTATAATCCTTCCACAGGGACGGGTGGTCGATGAGATCTCTGAAGTGTCTGCAGCAGAGGCGGGCTGTGTGCTTTTCCTCAGTGTTCAAGTAGCCGAACACCAAAACCCAAACTTCAGGTGGCAGATATGGTAGCTCCTGGACCTTCATGTTGACTGTTTGAGCCATTGCACCTCAATTCCTTACACAAATTCAACCAATGCAGAGGCAGCAGACCTACAATTAATAGTCCTTTGTCCCTGAGTAATCACACTGATTCGCTGAAATGTAGGAGCACCTGGAAAGGGAACAACAACAGTTTACAACTCAGGCTAAACAAAAAATGACCAAGACCTCACTTAAGCTCTTTTTTTATGTAAAAGGTGTTTATTTTTGCCCCAAACTATTCAGGCAAGCCTCACACCTCCATCAAGACTGTAATATGAAATAACTATCCCAACGTCCTTGTGGGTTGCCATGTGAATTTAAAGAAGCTTGTTGAGGTGAAATTTGCTTGTGCCTGTGAGTCACTGAAAACAAGGCCTCCTTGTATTCATCTCCAAACAAATAAATTAATCTCTGACTCAGTCTGGCTTCATGAAACGTGGATATAAAAAGTCATATTATTATTACAATCCTAGATTATTTTCACAAAGCATTTCATGCACACATTAATTCCCTACAGCCAGCCAAAAAGAAACAAATGAAGGATAATCTGAGATGTGTTTTAACAGAAAAACCACTTTCACTCCCAAAATTACTTAAAACAGGTCAGTAAAGATCTATCCATACTTTAAATGCTTAACTTGACGAAAACAGCATTGCAGTACATCTAACCAGCAGAGATGCTACAACAGGTAAACTTGAACTACACAGCAAATTATAGTTTGTGGCAGAGAATAATCCTTACCTTGCAGGAGTTTCTGAAAAGTTCAAATCCAGTAAGAAGCAGATGAAGAAGCTCTTCCAGCCTGCACACACACAGGGCCAAAGCAAAGTGACCATCCCTGGTCTGTGACCCTTTAAAAGCTTGCTGGTACTTAATTAACATATGACTTTGTCAATAAAATAATCCCTGTATATCCTCTTATTTGTCTGCTGTTGACATCATCAGTCAAGTGGGGTGTGTCAACAACTGTCGATGAAGTTGAAGCTGAAGCTCATCACTCCATTGTTGTGTTCCAGACTGCTTGATCACATCACTTACATGTCTCCACACCCCACTCACTGTTTCATGTCCTTTCTCTTTCTTATACGTAACTGTTGGCTGCATCTGAAAGTCCACCATGACATATTGCTTTTGCTGCAATATGTCCACTGTGTTCATGAAGAATTCCTGTGTAAAACGACTAAACAGACTTAGTAAACAACACCAGTCACACTGAGCCAGCCATTTTTGTCAATTTTTCTTAGCTAAATAGAAATCAAAGTAAAGAATATTTTCAATGTTTCAAGCAAGCAAGCAAGCAATTTATTTATATAGCGCTTTCAGATCAGCCACGAGCTGAACACAAAGTGCTGTACACTTGACATGCCAAACATGATACATTGAGCATGTTAAAAAAAATGAGAAAAATAGTAATAATAATATAAGATAAGTAATATATATATATAAACACATTTAAAACAATAAAATCAGCACATTAGATTAAAACAATAAAATCAGGGTCAGACTGTGTCATAAGCCAAAGAGTAAAAATGAGTTTTAAGACGTGTTTTAAAAGTGGACAGTGAAGGGGCCTCTCTAATGTGCTGGGAAAGAT
Organism: Copadichromis virginalis; assembly: GCF_057382275.1. NCBI lineage: Eukaryota > Metazoa > Chordata > Actinopteri > Cichliformes > Cichlidae > Copadichromis > Copadichromis virginalis. The sequence goes on along the minus strand of NC_140628.1, from coordinate 34,881,724 downwards.
TGTTCCACAGATTAGGAGCAGCAATAGAGAAGGCCCTGTCCCCTCTGAGCTTCCTCTTGGACCTGGGTACCTCCAGGAGCAGCTTGTCAGCTGACCTGAGAGACCTGGGGGGTGAGTAAGGATGCAGAAGCTCAGAGAGGTAAGTTGGGGCAAGACCATTTAAACATTTAAACACAAACATGAGAATTTTAAAGTGAACTCTAAGATATACAGGCAGCCAATGGAGTGAAGCCAGGACGGGAGTTATGTGCTCTCTTTTACGAGTTCTGGTTAAAAGTCGTGCAGCAGAATTTTGGACCAGCTGCAGACGAGAGAGAAGATGCTGACTAACTCCACAATATAGTGCATTACAGTAATCTAAACGACATGAAATAAAAGCATGGATTACCGTTTCAAGATGCGGCTGAGATAAAATAGGTCTTATCTTTGCCAAGCGCCTTAGATGATAAAAACTGGACTTGACAGTACCCCTAATTTGACTATCTAATTTAAAATCACTGTCCATCTTAAAACCCAGGTTTGTAACAACAGATTTAAAATACTCTGCCAGGGGTCCCAAATCAATAGCGGAGGGTTCACAAGGTCCACTAGGACCAAACAGAATGACCTCAGTTTTGCTGGAATTGCATCTTAGAAAGTTTAGGGACATCCAAGATTTAATGTCTTCTAGACATGCTAAAAGTGGCTTAATAGAGAAGGCATCGTTCTGCTTCAGAGGCAGATAGATCTGACAGTTGTCAGCATAGCAGTGGAAGGATATTCCATGCCTTCTGAGGATGGTTCCCAGGGGCTGTAAATATAATGAAAAAAGCAGAGGCCCTAAAATTGAGCCCTGCGGGACCCCAGACTGAAAAGTGGCAGAGGAAGACTCATACCCTAAAAAGTTAACACTAAAAGTTTCATTTAAAAGAGTTTATTTCAAGCTTGTAATAACTGAATATTCTACAGCACCAAAGGGTTTGTAATCTCATCAGAGTTACACAGATCTTATCTGCAGTCCATCACTGTATATCTGCTAACTCAGAGGCCTGCAAACTTTAAACTTTAAAAATCTGTTTTTAGCACAAGTTATTTTCAGCAGCCCAAAATCTGCATGGAGCCACATAGAGACGATGGCATTTTTCACACGAGATACAGTAAATGATGTTTTTCATGTTCAAGGTCGTTCTCTGCAGAATGGGTGCCCCTGTCTGTCCATGAGGATTGTACATAAACTGTCTTGGTTTGAAGGCCCAATGGTCAGATTTCACTGATCCTATTCTCCCTATCTGTTCCGGTAATTTAGCTCTAACAAGCATGTCCCTTAGGTTCTTGTTTCTCCTATGAGCTGAAATTACCCTGTAATTTTGAAATTGTATCAAACCGGAGGTATACTCCTTAAAGTTTGTTTTAAATTGATGGTGTAATGGTAAATAGGGGCATGAATAAGTAGTTACCAATGGCATGAATCTGCTCGGTTCCCCCAATTGGGCCTGATTCTGAGTCAAGTTTTCCCCTGAATCATCTAAGGCTCCACCTGCATTCGTCGTGTTAGAGTTAAGCCCTGCAAGAGTACTGCTTTTAATTGCTCCAAGAAACCTTCTGGAATAACCCCTGTTTCTCAGACTCCGAAATAATGTACCGATTGAATCCTGAAGGTCTGAATCCTTTGAGGAGATTCTGTAAAATCTAATAATTTGCGATTTTATGATACCTTTAAAAGTGAGTTTTGGATGATAACTACTTCTATGTAAAAGGGCATGAGAATCTGTGGGTTTAAAATAAACCTTAGTAGAAACCTTTTTCAAATTTGGATCCAGTTGTTCCAAAAACACTGTGTCCAGAAAGTTCACCTGTGCAGGATGCAACTCATATTTGACCTTGATAGAGGAGTGATGGTTATTTAGGATGTCAATAAATTCAGAAAACTTTTCCTCACCGTGAGACCAAGCCCCTATGATGTCATCCAAAAAAAGTAGAATATTAGTTTCTGAGGGCATTTTGCAAGGGCCTCATGTTCCCACTGACTCATGTATAAGTTTGCATAGGAGGGGGCATATCTATGCCCCATAAATATTCCGTCAGAGCAACATTAATGTGATAACAGGTTAAGAGCGCCTAAAATGTCTTATTTGCTGATGTCAATATAAACCATTACAGAGATCCACACAATATACCAGTGCACTTGACCTCAAGAGGATTTTCTGCCATTTCCTCGTGTTACATTTTAGTACACTGAAGTAGTCATCTTGGGCACTGAAATAAACTCCTAGTCTAGGGTGACCAACCGTCCTCTTTTCGCTGGACATGTCCACTTTTCACGTTCTGTCCGGGGGGATTTTCGAGATGGATGAAAATGTCCGGGTTTTCCTACAGGCCTACAGAGGACCCATATGTGCAACGTCATCCCCAAAGTGGTTGTTCCGCGTTCACACACGGGACAGAGCGCGGAACGGCGCACTGAAACGATGCCAAAGCGCAAGTGCATCTTTTCAGACAAACTGCAAAAGAAATTTCCCTCGTACCATCCCGGTCGGAATAAATGGGAGGCGTAGTGCACTGTGTGCACAGCTGGCACATAACGTTTGCGTGTCTAACAAAGGTGCCGGAGATCTTGTTGCTTACATGGACACAGAAAAACATAAAAGGTTGTGCAAGGCAAAAATTCATCTAGTAAGTTGACTGAGTTCTTTGTTACACCTGGGAAAAACGAGGATGCTGTTGTTCTGCAGCAGAAGGTGCACTGACATTTCATACTATGAAGCATCACAATAGCTACAGATCCATGGATTACACTAGTGTGTTGCTAAAAATAAATATAATGATAATAATAATAACAATAAAAGCATTTCTCAGACTCAAGTAACCATGGAACGGGGAAAATATTTCCAATCATACTTTGACTGGAAGAATGGTGACGTGCAAACAAAATTGATTGAGGTTAGAAACGCCAAATGACATTGAGGGTTCTCGGGAGGGGCCATGCTAACACCTGCTGCTCTCTGGCAGCAGCACCATGTTCCCCTGTGTTTTAAATGCACCTTAGAACAACACGCAGCAACACTACACATGAGCGAGAGGAGGGAGGTTTGGGGGTCTTCACACACCCCTGTTCTCTGCTGGCCATCGGGGCAGGGGGGCTGGGAGGAGGTGTTGGCCGTCTGAAGAACACCACTGTGTAGTCCTTCCATAGGGATGGTTGGTCGATGAGTTTTTGAGGTCGTTGAAGCAGAGGCAGACTAAATGTTTTTCTTTTGTGTTCAGGTAACTCAACACCAACATCAAAACTTCAGGTGGGAGATGTGGTAGATCTTTCATGTTAACCGTTTGAGCTTCAGCTGCAGGTCTGAGGTTCTTCTGGCCCAATTTTTCTTTTCTGAAAGAATGAGCACTTATGTTATGGCAATGAATTGAACTGGCATATAAAAATAAATAAAGTAATATTTATAAAGTACTGCACTTTACGCTAGTGAAACCTAGCGCTCAACAAGTGCAATTATTCAACACCTGAACGTGCTTCAACAACGTGGCTTGCGGCGAATCCTGAGAATTTCCTACCGGGACCGAATAACAAATGAGGAGGTCCTACGAAGAGCAGGCACCCGCCCATTAGCCGATGTTGTTGCAGAAAGGCGCTTTCGCTTTGCGGGACATATTTTACGCCTACCCCCTCATCGCCCAGCTAAGATTGCCATGACATGGCGTCCACGCACTGGCAAGCGAAAGCAAGGCCGACCAAAGACCACATGGCGTCGAACATTTATGGACGATCTGAGAACTGTCGACATTGCCTGGGACGAAGCTGAAGCAGTCACTGCTGACCGACATCGATGGAGATCACTAGCTGCCCGATGCGCCGCTCGGCGTAGGAGGAACTAAGTGCTAAGTTATAAAGTAATAAAGGGATTTTTTAAACCTCTTATTTATGAGGAAAAATATTGACACATCATTTATAATCCAGACTTGTGTGCTACACAAAACAAGCACTTATTTAAAAATTGTAAACATTTTCCATATTTTAAGCCATTTATTCCACAGCTTGCAAATCTTCTTACTGGAGTGATCAGGTTTAACTTATCCTACGGTAAACTTACTGCGGTAGGAAAACCGTAGTAAAACTCTCCCCCCACCTGCACCGCATGCACTCATTTGCATAAATTCCTGATGCTGGGATTTTAACCGTAAACCGAGCCTTTAAGGCACAGGGATTCAGTTTTAGTTAACCAAGCCAACACGAATGCAATAAAATAATTTTAGTTCAACTATAAGCATGAATGTACTTATTAAATTACTAATTACTATTAGATTATTCTGTTATTATATGTTACCTTATATATGTAATCAAAGTAGTTGAAGTATGATACTGCTGTAGATCATATTATACCCTTTAATATAGAGTGTGTGAGCTGTATGTAGTTTAGTTCTCGTTATACTTTTGAGTTAACAGAACATATTCACATATTAGTTTATTAGATAAGTGTGCATCACTCTGTATCCTTGATCTGCTGTGAATGTATTACATGCTTAATTGTTGAATCATGAAGAGAAGCTTGTAAGCAGGAGACTCTGTGTCTAAGACAGGGGAGATAGACAGACCACATTCCATACCCCCACCTTACAGAAAGCAGAGAAACAACTGCCGAGGTCATAACTTAGGCGCTGTAACAGAGAAAGAATGTGATGTTTTGGCTTTTACGACTAGATGGGGGCCACTAGAGACTATAAAAAGCTGAGCAACCCGTCACCATTTTGAGACTTGCTGTGACCCTCTTCAGGCATGTCTCCCCATCATGATGGTCCTTATGCTCTTAAGTGTTGAATTGTATGGAAATAAATGATTGTTGATTGAGCATAAATACACCGAGTATTGTCCTTCCTTCAGCCCAAAGATTCAAAGAATTGGGAGATTTCAACAACTTGGTGCCGTGTGACCCGGATCTTTGGTGTGCTGAGGAGGTGCAGATTTGGCCTTTGGTGAGATCGTGAGGCGAGGTGAACAGAGGACCGGTCCAAATATAAAAAGGTAAGCACAGCCTGTTGTATTATAAATACCAAATGTGCATATTGGGCTTTCCAAATTAATCTGTTCACTGAGTTACATGTATTTTCACAGTAAATTTGTCGGTGTCTGGTTTTTGGCGCGAGATACTAACAACATAAGTTGAGGCTGAATTCCAGTGTGTTAAATAAACTGCTTCTACCGAGAAACTAATAAGATACTACGTTGAGCTAGTTGCAGCCACTTTACCTTCCACATTTAATTTTGTCTAATACTGTCCTCTGTAGCAATAGTACATTAGAATTTCTTCTGAAGACGCGGCCATTAGTTCAGTACATTGAAGTCGAGGTTTGAAGTTTGTTTATGGTGTCAGTTACGTCCTGGCTCTTGCCGGCTATGAAATAGAAGTTGATTTAAGGAAAAGCAGATGCTGGCTCACGGTGCAGTTGAACGCTGGCAACGCGAGAGCGAAACACGTCCGTAGGTTTGGTTTATGATACGGCCGTGTTCCGGTGGTGCGGCCGTGAAGTGCAGTAGTGGTTGGTGCTAGTTTTAGTACATTGGATAGAGGTTTGATGGTGGTTTGTGGCGTCAGTCGAGTTTTAAGGGCTGCGGTCATAAAACAAAGTAAAATTTTACTTGCCAAGAAGTACATAGAGCAAAACCTGGTTTATGATGTCAGGTATAACTTCGGGGATGCAAGCATCACTTTTATGATGCGACTTTGCCCCGTTGTGGCGGTCATAAGCGCAGAGAAAGGGGTATTTTGGTCTATGGTGCAGTGTGCTTTAAGAAGATCTAATAGTTGAGCTCAGAGGTTTCTGTGTAAAATTCCCGCTGAGGAAAAGTGTTGTGTGTGTGTGTGTGTGAAGGCGCGCTCTGAGTGAGTGTGTGCGAAGCTGCGAAGCGCGCTCTGGGTGCTGTCTTGTGTGTAAAGCGCGCTCTAGGTGTTGTTTTGAGTGTGAGTGAGGTGCGCTCTGAGTGTGTTTTTTGTGAGTGTGAAGCGTGAACACAGTGACGGTTGATGTGTTTGATTAGGAGGACGCTAAAGCACAGACACATTTTAGGATCAAAGGTTGATGCCTAGTGTACCTGTGGAAACTAATTTTGTTCATGGTTTGGCAACCCCCCTGTCTGTAGACGTGCAGGCAGGTTAAGTGCCGAGGTGGCGACTTGGGAACTGAGGACTCCCGCATTAGCTACGGAAATAACACTGGAACGGCCGTGTAATCACGGGTTCACATTTATTCCGGACTAGAACAAGACACATTTTGCGAACAAAGGTTGAGTCTAGATTAGTAAAGAAATATAAAAAGGTTGAATTCCTCGTTTCAGTGGTTGAAATTGTTGTGTGCCTGTCCCCTGACGAGTGTGAAATTAAATAAAGAGGGAATTTGGAGCCACATAGAGATAGACGGGCATAATTGGGTGTATTACTCTGTGGTGTAATAAAAATAAAAAAATAAAAAAGAGAGATAGTAAGAGGTGTGTAGTGGAGAATTATGACACTGTCAAGGTAGGCGTGTTGCCTGCTTATCTGTTTAACAGTGATGAAAATGAAATTAAATAAATCTCTTAGTGTGTTAATACAGGAAGCTGCGGACCTGGACCAACTGCCCCCACAAGCACAGCGGCCGAAGCAAAATTATAGGTAATGGGAACCACACCCAGCACGAATCAGCAGCTGTGAAACAGACAGCAGCAAGGAGAGAATTAGAGGAGGAATTAAGAGAAGTTTTTAACACATAAAATTGGGGCCAACGGACTTGTGGAGGTTGGGAAGGCGTCCGGAGCATCACAACAAAAGGTGAAACAAAAACACACGCAAGCAGAGAAATCTGAGAGAAAGTCTCCTTTTAAGGTAACGCCTAGTTTGAGAAAAGATAAAATTAACCTGCCTGCCTACAAATGCACACACACGCAATGAAGAAACAGCTTACACTCATGAACACGTGAAGATTTTCCAGCAAGGCTAAAGCAGCGAAACTTAACATACACCTGTTGTTAAAGGATAAATACATTACTGACAAATAAACTCTCTGGGTTGCAGGACAACAATTTAACTTCAAAGAAAAAGACACTGGTCTGACCAACCAGTGAAGACATGACAAATTTAGGGGTTAAAAGATTCAAATTGTGACATGTTTTCTGCTGATTGGTTGATACAAGTGATTACTGAATGAAAGAAAATTCCATTTTTGGGCTTTTAAACATGACCTTAAGAATTTTAATATGTACTTGTGTTGTCCTGTCAGCTTGGTGGGTCATGAGTGGATTATATGGTGAGAAAAAAAAAAAAACACAAAAGGGGGGAGAGAAGGCTGACACAGGGCCTGCCCCGTTGTTTCTCCCCTCTCTGAATAACACAGCCAACACAACATCATTTTCCTGTTCGTTTGCTTTTGTTTTTGTCTGTTTTTGTTTTGTTTTTGTTTTTCTCTCTATATATTTAATTACAGGCTGCTTTGCCGGCCCTGAAAGCCGAGGCTGACTGGACTCCTGCTCTCCCCTATACGTGACACTGACCAAATGCTGTAACAGCTGGACCCACAACAACGACCTGAAAATGTCAACAGTGCTGCAGGAATGTGATCTCATGCAGCAGAGACGGAGAGCACTAAACCTAAGGCCCGTTTCACTACACGGGGAAATTCCCAGACTGCGTCAGCTGACAGAGCTGTGACGAGACGCCCGCCAAGCCCGAAGGAAAAGTAAGGCCGAGCAAAAGAATGCTGACCTTGATAACTCTGCATTTACACTGTGCAGGACAGTGATGGACCAACACGGAGGATCGGGCAGCAAAAAGGGCGTGACCGGGACAGGAGGAGTAACTGAGGTCAGAAGGCACCTCAGAATGGACAAAAAACACAGGAGAAGATGCAGGTTTCACCTGCGGTGAGCATGGACACTGGAGAAAGGACTGCCCCAATTGGGGTCAGAACCAGGATGGACAGAACTTCAAGCAGCAGCAGCAATGGTCGCAAACAGACTGAAAAGGAGGAGGGCAGGACCCCAGGGCATGCTTCAGGCCGTGGTTTACCCAGAACATCAGAACAGGAAAGTGATGAACGAACACACACACACACACACACACACACACACACACACACACACACAGATTCAGAATGAAGTGAAATACACACATGAATACACGTGCACTCGTTGAGTGAGTGAGAAATGACACACACACACACACACACACACACTCTGATGCAATGAAGAATGCTTTGCTTATGCTGATATGCAAAATGCTGCACACAAACATCCCAATGCATAATTTTTATGAGGAGCCATTGATTACCATTGATTACTTAGAATGTGTTATATGTCACCCAGAGGGCATTTATGTAGATTTTAGGAATAAGGTCTAAAAAAGTTTGGTTATGAAAACAATGTCTGTGCGTGATGTCTGTTTATGGCTCAAGGCCTTGACTGAATTCTTTGCTGTGCTTCACACAGCCCTGATGAGGAACAGTGGCACAGAGTGAAAAATGATGAATTAATAGTGTAAGTTTAGGTTGGAGTACGGCATTTTCTGTGATTGAGATTTAATTCAAGGAGGAATAAAAGGAGTTACGGCACCTGAGGTTCTCATTCCCACACAATATTGTCCCGGCAGGAAGCAAAATGTTCCTGTGAATTTCTGGTTGATTGTTTGGTTTTAGCTTAGCGCTAGCTTGATGTTATCAGTGAGCTTTGGCTTGTGTGCTTTCTCGTAAGCGAGAGAGGGATAGTTTTATGCTTGGACATGTCTGCAACGGGCCCTAGTTTGTGTTATTTTAGTAGTATTTTGTTGGTTATGTCTGTTTTCGTTTTTGTTACAGTGCACTGAGATAAGAAAATCTGAGAGGTGTGATCCACCGGTGGTGATATGTTGATATTTTGTGAGTTCATGATTTAACAATCAGCTCTTTAAACCAGGCCTGAAAGATTGAAATTTAAAGCGCTATGAAATATTCTTACAAAAACAGTTGCAAAGTGTGTTTCTCCATGATTGTAATTGGCTTGGGAGAAATTCACTTATATGGGACACTGATCACATGAGAAGTCCTTAGTCTAAAAAGGATTGCAGCGGGTCAATCCAGAATAAAAGAACAAAGAATTGTTTTCCTTTTAAAATGATGACGTCATCTTGCTGGTGATGGAGGCTCGAATAGGTTGCGCGGGAGACTCCATTATCAGCAACATCTGGTATGAATGTGTGTGGAGGTATGCATGTGAATGGACTGTGATGGACTGACGACTAAAAGTTTTGACTGACTTGATACTGAGACAATGACTGCACCCACTTTAGGATTAGTAAATGCCAATAAACAATTCACCCAGCCGGCAAGAGAAGGGTGGATGCTTCGCTTTGTTTTGTTTTTTCAGGAGCAGGAGGATAAGAGAGACTGGAGGAGGAGACTGTGGCTTCACATGAGAGTGTGGAACTGCAGACTTAACTCTTGGGTTGGTAATGCTGAGTTACTGATGTTTGCATTAAGAAAACTGTGCTATAGTAGCTGTGTTTGGATTAAGGTATTGTGTTATATTATTGGGAATGCCAAATGCTACAGTGGAGAAAACTATTGAGATCACTCATGACTGGAATATGTTACTATTAACCATAGCAGGCCACTGTAAAAAGTCAATTAAATTTTATAGAGGAAAATCGCCAAAACTTTAACAATACCTATTAATGACTTGCCACATTCAGAATAGAGACATGCAATAATAAACATTGGTCCACGTGATTTAGGTTCTCACTTGAAATAGTAAGTTATTAAATGTAGAATATAATTGACAGGGACATTTGATAGGATGTGGTACTGCAAAAGAACAAGAGCAAAGTAGAGAAAAGAAAAACCTATTGTGTTTAGTTTGGATGAATTCAACTTAAAATGTACCATTACACTCAGAGGATCAATATGAAATAAAACATATGCAAAATTTGTATGAAGTACATGACTGATAACTGTTCTGTCCTGAGCTTTTGTTTTTATAGCACCCACTTGACCACACCAACAGTTTCTCGCCACCAACAGGGGGTATTTGCAAAGAATAGGGAGGAATATCATCAAAACTGGGAAAGGTAAGCCCCGAAGGGGGTGATAACACCATAACTTTCACTTATGGTCAAATTCTCAAAATTTGACCCCAAACTTGAAAATTCTTCAAACATTTAGAGACAGAGTGGATAAACATAATGTCGCAAACCACATAAGGATGGAGCATTTGAATCAATAAGATGGTGGAATAACACGCAGTAAAATGTGAATCATGTTGATTATGTTTATTCCAGTGTGCAGAGGAGTCAATTCCCTTCACAAAGTTTATAAATTCACTTGAACCAAAATTAGGAGCACCCGGTGCTGCAAGAGTTAATAGTCACAATACCCAAGGATAAGCACAAGAGCATGACTGATATGATGGGACTGGGATTTTGCTACACTTAATTATTGCAGACACAACTAAAACTATAACTGAAACTAATCATAACTAAACTAAACTAGCAAACAATTGGTAAAAACTGATTAAAACTGATATAAAATTGAAAATCTGAAGTCGAAGCTAAATAAAAATAAAAACTAATGAAAATTGCAAAACTATTACAACCCTGGTCCAGACTAAGATGGCGTTGGACATCTTCAGGGGAGAAAAGGGTTGGTGTGACCAAGGTGTGGTTTGGCTTGTTGTATGTACATTTCAAAATGTTACAGCTCTGGATGGACCAGTTACCAGGGCATGGAAGGACGACAGACTTTATTACATGAGGAGAAGGGAAATTTCCGGGATTGAGGATCCTCTGGGATGACAAGGCTGGAGCAACGGTACTCGAGAGAAGAATTTCTGATACTTTCTGAGATATGATGTCACTAACCTTCTCTTTTTATTGTCTAGCTCCAATGAATTGACACATGGGAGTGTGTCAAAAAGGGGGAGTTGAGTCCGAACATCAAACAATGGTTTTATGAACATCTTATGATGTAATTTGAGTGTTTAATAATTTAGCTATGGTAAAACTTAAGCTTATAATGTGTTAGACTTAGAAAGGGTTCACTAATTTTTGATTTCTTTTACACACACATAGATTATGATTAGAATAGGTCCTGAACATAATATTTTAAACCAAATTTGAATCATTAGAACAACAATGGATAACAATATTAGATTATCAAGGCTAGGGAGAGAGGTGTTTTGATTTTCTGTCTCTTGCAGAGAAAGGAACAGACACCAGACGGGGACACGGCGGTGACCCCAAAACACACAGATCCTTGTTTGAAATCGGGGCAGAATAATCCCCAGAACTGTGCAATGACTAAAGGGAATAATCCCCAGAACTGTGCAATGACTAAAGGGTGGTCTAACCCCGGAGGTCGAAGAAAGAAGCTGAGAATCACCCCCCCCCTGTCCCCTTCTGGCTGCCTCTGCCTCAATTTTATCCCACAACTTAGACAGTCACATTATTCACTCTGGCCCAGCGCAGGCACCATCTGAAGACTAGGGGTAGGGGTGGGCGATATAAACGATATACGATAGAAACGATATAAATTTGGCCAACAATAGAGATTTTGACTATACCGCTCTATAGCGATAGCGCATGTTGATGATGTCATCAAGCTGCGCCTGTTTTGGTCGAAAGCATCGCAGTGGCTACAACAATCATCATCTGCAAATTATGCCGGGCGACAGTCATAGGAAAGAGATGAAGCACTTTTGAAATATGGGGAAAGCCAAAAACTGCGCTTCCTCCACTTCCGTAACATTGATTCATTAATGTTGAATTCTCTCGCAGCTGCTCTATGTTGCAGTATATTAATAACTAACCTTGTATTGTGGATGAATGAGCTCAGTTGTTCTCCTGACTGAAGTTTGGCCCGTGTATAGCATCCTGCTATGTGATTGCATTTGTCCCTGACCACCAGAATCCCTCACGTTAACTTTTATCGAGTGGAAAAAAGCTGGCGTTCATCCTCCAGCTTCACTGTGCTAATGTTATGCTAACATAGCTGTGTCGCTAGCAATCATGTAGCACAACATTATATACCAGGTAGTCCAACTTCAGTAACCCTGCAAACGCCACTGCTGTTTAGTTTTCTGTCTTCATTATTTTGGAAGTGGTAGCAGAGCTGTACGTTTTAATTAGTTTCAAAAATCTCTCAGTCAGAACATGGTATGTCATGTTTAGGTGGAAACTAGCGAGCTAACTTCCTGTTAACTTCTAACTCTGTTAAATTTAACAACTTCTGTTTTCATGGATGCCTGGATGTTAAACTTAATTGTTACACCTGGTCAGGGGCGGAGCGTGGGGGGGGCTTACTGGGCTTAAGCCCCGGATGTTTTGTCAGAAGCCCGGGGTCTTTTGGAGTGTAATTTTTTCATAGTTAGATGTCTGGCTGACAACTGTATAAAACTAAAAGTACACACAATATTCGAAGCACATAGTGCACACTGTGGGAATTTACGACTGTGCGTGAATCCCCCCTGATATTGGTATGATCCGAGCTCAGGCACTAAGCGACTGAGTGAGAGGGCGGGGGCAGCTGCTGCCTGTGAGTGCGCTGTTGGAGAAACGGAGCCAGCCATACTAAGGAGAGCTTAAGTTTGACCAGGTACCAAAGCAAATCATTCGTACCGTACAAATAATGTAAATATGACGGTGTATCACGAAAGATTGATATCAAACTGATCACTTGACCAATATTACATTACTTGCTCTTCAAGTGAATCAACAAATGGCGAAATGAAAAGCCGAACAACAACAATGCTGTTTCTTTAGAGAGTCTTAGCTTACATGTGTGTTTATTTCATATTTTCAGTTGTTACCCTCCACGGCTAAATAAATCGGTTTCAGTAATGCACTGATATACAAGACTGGACATAAGGGGCTTCTTTCAAAGAAAAAAACTCTGGTAGTATTTTATATATTATGCTTTGTATGTTGTTCAGTATATTTCTATGCAAAACAAGAGGAACTTCAATACACAGCAGTATATTCACAGTTGAAACCAGATATTTACATACACTTTATGGAAAACACAAGAACATTTTTTTTACTGTACAACATCAATTTAGAGTAAACTTGTTTTGGATAAATAAATATTGAAATATCTTTTGAATTTGTTAAATGTCAGAATAAAGAGAGACAGAGCTTCTATTTTTATCACTTTCATCAAATTTAGGAGTACATATACACTAAGTTTATTCTTAATTAATAAGAAAAACTCCAGACGATTCCATTCTGAGCTGAAGAAGCTTCTGATAGGTTAGTAGAGTCCATGTGAGTAAATTGGTGGCACACCTGTGGATGCATATAAGGCAAAACACAGAGCCTGTTTCTTTGAAATGGGAAAATTAAGAGATATCAACCAAAACACCAGAAAAAGAATTGTGGAGCTCCATAAGTGTGGCTCAATTATGAATACAATTTGGTGCCATTTACAATTAAGAAATACAGATAGTTTCTCTCTTTACTCTTAAAGTTAACAAATATGTTATTGATAAATAATATATTTATCAATTATATTTATCAATTGATAAATAATATATTTATCAATCTAAAAAAAAATAAACATTTAGTCTGATTTGATGTTACAATTAAAAAAGTGTGTTTTGATCTGAAGAGTGTGTAAATATCTGGTTTCAACTGTATATTTGATGATTGTCAGCAAAAAGAGGTAGAGAGAGGAACAGAGAGGGAGATGGAGAATGAGGACAAAACAGAGACAGAACAAGAGCAGGTGAGACACACATGTTAGTCAAATGGTTGTTTACCAAAAGTATCACCGTATCATAGGTACTCGTGTATCTCGTACCTAGTGTTTCTTTTTAGGTTTAATATTTTTCAAATTCTACATTTATTAAGTTATGCAGGCTTGTTTGCACAACAAGGCTAAATAATTATATAAACTTTTCTCAATCTAAATAGTGTACTTTGATAGAATTAAAAAAATAAGTGTAGTGCAGGTCTATGATGATTTTTAGTGCTACTATCATCTAGTTCTGATTGTGGTTCTGTCTTGGTTAAGTCCTCAGTAGTCCTGATTTTGAACTGTTGTAGTCCTGTTTTAATTCCGGATCAGTTCTGGGTCTGGTTGAATTGGGGTTTAGTCCTCGTGTCTTGATGCAGCCCTGACTTTGTTCTGCCTTGCTGCTTAATTAAAAAACTAGTTTAAGGTGTCCTGCATATGTGATATGTATTTTTCCCTATATGAAGTCATTCTTTTTTGAACAAAACTCAAAACAGAGCCTATTAATCTTTCAGTCATTTCTAACCCCCCCCCCCAAAAAAAAAAAAAAAAAAATCCCACATGCATACTACCCTTTAGGGCTAAGCCCCGGGTGTTTCAAATGTCTGGCTCCGCCTCTGCACCTGGTAGAAATAGAAATAGAATAGCCTTTATTGTCATTGTACAGAGTACAACGAAATTGGAGTGCCACTCCCTTGGTGCAAGTTTCAATAATAAATATAAATGTAAAATATAAAAATTACAAAAAAAAACAAACAATCGTAAGTACTCAAACAATAGTATGTACAATATATACAGGATAGCAGCATTAATATAATGACAGTATGAATAGCAGCATAATATAATGACAGTGACGGTATGGAATAGGTTCAATTGTTTTTGTGCTTATTTACTACGGTGATAGCTCTGGGAAAGAAGCTATCCCTGAATCTGTTTGTCCTGGTTTTATGTGACCTGTACCGTCGGCCTGACGGTAATAGTTCAAACAGTTGGTTGCTGGGGTGAGAGTGGTCCTTGATGATATTGCCAGCTCTGCTGAGGTACCGAGAGTTTGCAGTGACTTCCAGGCTGGGCAGAGAGCAGCCAGTGATCTTCTGGGCTGTGTTGATGACCCTCTGATGCATAGTGGTCACTGGAGTGGACAGCTACTAAAACGTACATATCTCTTTAATGCATTGGTTTCTATGGTGGAACTGCATATTAGCCTCTAGAGTGCTCTCTGCTGCCATGCTCCATTGAGGTCAATTCAGTGTTCAGTTAGTGCAACTGCAAGTAAATTTCCTCTGAATCAAAGATGGCAGACAAACTGTCACCCCTGCCGACCACTGCTGGCATATCCTGTCAATCCTTCTATGCTAAAAGAGCCCAACAGGTAAAAAAAATATGATGATATGCAGTAACATCTAGGGAAGGATATTATCTGTTTGGAATAAGAAATTGTTATGTCTAATATGTAGAAAACTACAATTAACCATGTGTCCACTGTAGTGGACATCATGCATTACCCACTATATTTTTTTAACATAAGTCATAAATTGTCTCACTGTTTTTTGGGACTGTTTTGGTTATAATTAAGCATATAATTGTTACATTTATAAGCTACTCATTTAAAATATATATTTCTGTGCAGATCAGCTGTAGTTTGAGTTACTATAATAATTATTTTATCATATTTTGTAGACTTCAAATGCAGCAAAGAATAAGGCAGCGTACAGAATAGTCCAGGAAATTCCATCCAGCTCCAGTGATGATGATTTCATTGATGAGTGCAGTGATGAGGAGTTCAGTGATAAGTCCAGTGATGATGAGAGTGGCTGCCAGAGCAGAACAGAGACATAGGAACTACGGATGATGAAGACACAGACAGTCAGGATGCAGAAAGTGAGAACGATGAGGGGCAGGATGAAGAGGAAGGTCAGTATGATCAGGGAGCTGTGGGAGATGGGTACATGGCACCTGACCATACTCAAGCCCGCAAAAATATTTGGAAAGTCCAAGACAATGACTTGGTTGGAGACTTGCCTCCTTTTCTAGGAGAGTGGAAATTGAATGTGGAGGGGAAGGATCCCATAGATTTCTTCAGACATCTGTTTCCAGCAGATCTAATTGATAATATAACATACAACACCAACTTGTATGGGAAAGAACTGTCAGTAACAAGAGAAGAGATTCTCCCTCCAGCAATGCAAAAGAGGAAGACCCAGTGGGACCCCACAACCCGTGAAGTGGAGAGCAGTCACCAAAGTAGCCTGTGAGGTCAGGTTTGCCACAGGATATCACTGGCCCCAACTGACCGAGGTGAAAAATGCAAACAGGTGCCATGATGTTGTGTGCACACGGAAGACCAAATACATCTGCATGCAATGCTGTGTGCCATTGTGCCCTGGATGCGTTGCAAACTTTCGCACAGCCTAGGTGTGATGAACATAGAACTGTTTGGAGATGCAGAGACTAAGATGTCAGTTTGTGTTTTCTTCCAGCATGCTACTAAGGGCTTGGTAATACTGTCCTGCATCGTTATAGAACTGTGTAGACTCAAAAATGTTTCTCTTGTTGGAGATAGTTTGCCATATTCAGGTGTAGGATTCATAGCTAGGACTGTTGATTGGTTTTGTTATTTACGTCTAAACATTGGGGCCTTATGAGTTGAAAGTTCCAAAAAAATTGCTGAGATGTTTTTCAAAGGATACAAGCAAACAAGTGTTTGTATATTTACAATAGAACACAAGGTAATTAATTTTTACAGTAAATTCACAGTATTTCATGCTAAGTGCTCAGGCGCATGTAGTCCACTGGAGTGGACAAGTTTATAACTTTATAAAAAAACATATTTTTGAAAAAAAAAGAGTTAAACATTTTTTTTCATGTCCTGAGAAGAATAAAAGCACTTAAGAAAAAAATCTTGACCAAGGCTTTCATAATTCATGCATCAGAGGGTTAAGGTGTCCTGCATATGTGATATGTATTTTTCCCTATATGAAGTCATTCTTTTTTGAACAAAACTCAAAACAGAGCCTATTAATCTTTCAGTCATTTCTAACCACCCCCCCCCAAAAAAAAAAAAAAAAAAAAATCCCACATGCATACTACCCTTTAGGGCTAAGCCCCGGGTGTTTCAAATGTCTGGCTCCGCCTCTGCACCTGGTAGAAATAGAAATAGAATAGCCTTTATTGTCATTGTACAGAGTACAACGAAATTGGAGTGCCACTCCCTTGGTGCAAGTTTCAATAATAAATATAAATGTAAAATATAAAAATTACAAAAAAAAACAAACAATCGTAAGTACTCAAACAATAGTATGTACAATATATACAGGATAGCAGCATTAATATAATGACAGTATGAATAGCAGCATAATATAATGACAGTGACGGTATGGAATAGGTTCAATTGTTTTTGTGCTTATTTACTACGGTGATAGCTCTGGGAAAGAAGCTATCCCTGAATCTGTTTGTCCTGGTTTTATGTGACCTGTACCGTCGGCCTGACGGTAATAGTTCAAACAGTTGGTTGCTGGGGTGAGAGTGGTCCTTGATGATATTGCCAGCTCTGCTGAGGTACCGAGAGTTTGCAGTGACTTCCAGGCTGGGCAGAGAGCAGCCAGTGATCTTCTGGGCTGTGTTGATGACCCTCTGCAGTACTTTCCTGTCTGCAGCTGAGCACCCTGCATACCATGTTGTTATGCCGTACGTTATGATGCTCTCTATGGTGGCTCTGTAAAATGTCACCAGCAGCCTCTCCTCCAGGTTGTTCCTCCTGAGCACTCTCAGAAAGTGGAGACGCTGCTGGGCCTTTTTAACCACCGCTGTAGTATTTGCAGTCCAGGAGAGGTCATCAGATATCTGCACGCCCAGAAACCTCATGGAGTGTACCCTCTCCACACAGCTCCCGTGAATGTAAAGTGGGGCCGGGTCTGCTCTGCCCTTCCTGAAGTCCAAGATAAGTTCTTTAGTTTTCGTGGTGTTCAGTTGGAGGTTGTTAACTGAACACCACTCAGTCAGTCTGTTGACCTCATCTCTGTAGTCCGACTCATCCCCCCTTGAGATGAGTCCAACCACTGTGGTGTCATCCGCGAACTTTATGATGGTGTTTGAGAGATGGGTAGGGGAGCAGTCGGATGTGTAGAGCGTAAACAGGAGGGGACTCAAAACACATCCTTGTGGAGACCCGGTGCTGAGTGTGATGGTGCTGGACAGGTGGGGGCCGAGTCTGACAGACTGTGGTCTATTTGTCAGGAAGTCCTTGATCCAGAGGCAGATGGGGGTGGAGAGTCCCAGGTGAGACAATTTCTGGACCAGGGTCTCCGGGATGATATGATTGAATGCTGAGCTGAAGTCCAGAAAGAGCATTCTCACATAGCTTCCTCGGTGCTCCAGGTGACTCAGCGCAGTGTGGAGCG
The DNA here is from genome assembly GCF_057382275.1 of Copadichromis virginalis. Lineage (NCBI taxonomy): Eukaryota > Metazoa > Chordata > Actinopteri > Cichliformes > Cichlidae > Copadichromis > Copadichromis virginalis. The sequence goes on along the minus strand of NC_140628.1, from coordinate 34,863,617 downwards.
CTATGGTGATAGTGTCCTCGGTGGAACGATTTGTCCTGTAGGCAAATTGGTGGGGGTCCAGAGTGGGAGGCAGACCGGCCCTGATGTGCTGACAGACCAGTCTCTCAAAGCACTTCATCACTACAGGCGTAAGTGCAACAGGCCTGTAGTCATTTGGGCTGGCCACAGCTGTCTTCTTGGCGATGGGGATGATGGTGGAGGTTTTGAGGCAGGGCGGGACGGTGTTTGATGACAAGGAAAGGTTGAAGATTTTAGTGAAGACTCCGGTCAGTTCGTCAGCACATGCTCTGAGAACCTTTCCATGTATTCCATCAGGACCTGCCGCCTTCCTGGGATTCACTGACCTTAGAACACACCTCACTTGGTGCTCCCTAAGTGTTAGTGTGCCAGTGCTGGGGGCGGGTGGAAGTGGTGTGGCAGCTGAGGGCTTGGTCGTCTCAAAGCGGGCGAAGAAACGGTTTAGATCCTCAGCCAGTGAGGCATCAGTCCTAGATGTTGCCTGGTTATTGCTTCTGTAGTTGGTAATGTGATTGATCCCCTGCCACATTTTTCTGGGGTCGTTGTCAGCAAAGTGATCTTCAATCCTCCTCCTATAGGCAGCCTTAGCTTTCCTGATGCCTCTACTCAGGTCTGCCCTGGCCGCCCTATACGCAGCCCTGTCCCCTGACTTGAAGGCAGTGTTGCGGCTTTTTAGGAGGGATTGCACTTCGCTATTCATCCAGGGTTTTTGATTTGGAAACACCCTGACCCTTTTGTTGACGGTGACATTGTCAACACAGTTCCTGATGTACGAGAGTACAGTGTCCGTGTACTCCTGGAGGTTGTGGCTGGAGAATAAATCCCATACAGTTGTTGAGAAGCAGTCCTGCAGTTGAGAAAGGGCTCCTTCAGGCCAGGTTTTTATTGTCTTTGTCTGGGGCTTTGTTTTTCTCAGCAGGGGGGTGTAGGTGGGGGTGAGGGACATGCAGAGGTGGTCAGATCCAGCCAGGTGGGGGAGGGGTGTCGCTCTGAAAGCATGCCTGATGTTTGAATAGACATGGTCCAAAGTGTGTTCTCCTCTCGTAGCAAAGTCCACGAACTGGACAAATTTAGGAAGCACAGTCTTTAGGCACGCTTTGTTAAAGTCGCCGGCGACAATAAAAACCCCATCGGGGTGGGCAAGCTGTTGTTTGTTTATGGTGTTGAGCAAGAGGCTGAGAGCCGTGCTAACGTTAGCATCCGGCGGTATATAAACAGCTATCACAATAACTACTGTAAACTCCCTCGGGATGTAAAAAGGTCTGCACGAGACTGCCAGAACCTCCAAATCAGGAGAACAGTGTGTGTGAATGATCCTGCTGTTACAACACCACTCGTTATGCACGTAAACACATAGCCCCCCTCCTCTGCTTTTACCTGAGTTGCTGTTTCTGTCATGCCGGTGTAGCGTGCGGCCTGCTAACTCGACTGCAGCGTCGGGAATCAGCGGGTGAAGCCACGTCTCCGTAATAAGAATAATGCTGCAGTTACGTGCAAAGCTTGTGTTGGCTATCTGTAGCTCCAATTCGTCAAGTTTGTGGGTGATGGATCTGGCGTTCGATAGGAAAAGGCTCGGAAGTGCCAGTAAGCACAACCAGAATTCATACATAAGGCACACTCTCGATTTTTGAGAAAATTAAAGGATTTTAAGTGTGCCTTATAGTGTGGAAAATATGTTATACAGAAGAAAAGAATATATCGCAATATATATCGTTACCGCACGTGCTTCAAATTATATCGCGATATGAATTTTAGGCCATATTGCCCAGCCCTAACTAGGGGTGATCGTGCTTTTGCCTCTGTAGCATCAAACCTCTGGAATAGTCTTCCTTAGGGATGGGTATCGTCTAGGTTTTATCCGATACCGGTGCCAAACCGGTACTTTTGAAACGGTGCCGGTGCTTAAACGGTGCTCAAACCGGTGCTTAAAGAATGGAGAACACAAAATTAGTCCAAAAACCTCATATTCAGCTGGTTTTTTGTAAAAAGATAACAATGTTAGCCTTTTCTGCAGCTATGGGGCATATATGGTATCACTCTTGGATGGAAGCAGTGCTTAAACAATGGAAAAACACAAATTTTGTCCAAAAACCTCTCATGTTTAACTGTTTTCCACTTTTTCTTTGGTCATTTTAGCCTTTTTGGCCAGGGTGAAGGGAGTATCTGCCATCAAACAAGAAGACAGCCGCATGTAACTATGATGATGTTTGCTAGTTCACCTTACATGCATTAATGCAATAACGTGGTTAGCCTACTCAACGTAAATTACACACAAACAACATTTAGCTACTCACTCAGAGAAGAACGGCTGCTGCTGCTGCTGCCATCATCATCCATCATCATTTCTGCTACACTGGCAGGGCTAGGGGCCAGGATTCTACTCTTCGGGTTTTTGGGGGATGTTGCTAACTCCGGGTCCGATAACAGGCACCACACCCATAGTAGATGTGCACGATGTGAGGTCTCGCAGCAAGCTATCAAATACGGCGCATTTCTCGGCTTTTAAAAAAAACGCTATGCGTCGGCAGGTGTTTCATCGGATTTGAGGTGTTACCTCCTTTGACAGTATCACAGTATCAGCTTAAAGCACTTGTTGCAGGCTGCTGAGTTTGTATATTTTGCTGTGAAGTACAGCCATACTTTTGACCGCTTCGCCTTGGGCATTTTTAATCTGTAGCTCTGCTCTAAAAGAACGTACGTACCTGGACCCGCCTACTATCCTCGGAAACGTAAAATGATTGGCTAGAATCTAAAGTGTATCACAGCTCAGGAAAAAAAAAGCACGGAAATAAAGCACCGAAATGTGCGCTGCTTTTCGGTCTGGTTACTACCGTTTATGTGCCATCATGGCACCGGATACCGGTACCCATCCCTAGTCTTCCTGCTACCATTCGTGCCTCTGACTCTATTTAATCCTTTAAAGGATTAAATGGCTTTTCCGACTTGCTCATTAATTGCTGTATCGCTACTCATTTCTCTGGATAATCATGATTTCTCCCTATCTCTACTTACTAATGCTTTGGTTTGTTTCTCTATTTTACCTTGTTTTAATGACTTACTGTTCAGTGTCATTTACTGTGTTATTTTCATTTACCGTTATTCCTTACTGTGAAGCACTTTGGTGTACCCCTGGTTTTAAATGTGCTATATAAATAAAATTGTATTGTATCATTGTTTTATATTGTTATTATTGTTTTACATTGTTTCTTTTTAAAGGCATTTTTATATTGTTAAGCACTTTGTGCAGCATCGTCTGTCTGGAAATGTGCTATATAAATAAATTTGACCCTGACCTAATAACCGGCTCAGAGGACAATACAAATTTTCAAGGTAGCACATAACTTTTCATGAACCACCAAATCACTAGAAGTCCTCTATAATCTATGAGGCTGTGCTGTGAGATGCTATCAGTAGCACTAAAGGAAAACACTATGAACATGACTGTAGGAAGGACACTATAAAACTATACTATGAGCTATTATTAGCAGTGCTGACGAAAATGCTGTGAACATTTCTAAGGAGACACAATAAATTAAGAAACAATACTATGAGTTTCTACTAGCAATACTAACGAAAAAGGTTAAGCACCAAGAGTCACCACATGAGCTAGGGCTCGAGCTCAAAGTCACAAAAGGGAAGTGGGGGGTCCTATGAGGGAGTCTTAGAGCTGTCCATGATGAGGACTGACCAATGACGATCTTGAGTCTGAACAAATGACTGCTTTTAATGGCCTCATGTCTTCTACCCACTGAACAGCTAATAGTATTGTGTGCATTTCTGCAGTGTATAGGGAGTGCAGAATTATTAGGTAAGTTGTATTTTTGAGGAATAATTTTATTATTGAACAACAACCATGTTCTCAATGAACCCAAAAAACTCATTAATATCAAAGCTGAATGTTTTTGGAAGTAGTTTTTAGTTTTAGCTATTTTAGGGGGATATCTGTGTGTGCAGGTGACTATTACTGTGCATAATTATTAGGCAACTTAACAAAAAACAAATATATACCCATTTCAATTATTTATTTTTACCAGTGAAACCAATATAACAGCTCCACATTCACAAATATACATTTCTGACATTCAAAAACAAAACAAAAACAAATCAGCGACCAACATAGCCACCTTTCTTTGCAAGGACACTCAAAAGCCTGCCATCCATGGATCCTGTCAGTGTTTTGATCTGTTCACCATCAACATTGCGTGCAGCAGCAACCACAGCCTCCCAGACACTGTTCAGAGAGGTGTACTGTTTTCCCTCCTTGTAAATCTCACATTTGATGATGGACCACAGGTTCTCAATGGGGTTCAGATCAGGTGAACAAGGTGGCCATGTCATTAGTTTTTCTTCTTTTATACCCTTTCTTGCCAGCCACGCTGTGGAGTACTTGGACGCGTGTGATGGAGCATTGTCCTGCATGAAAATCATGTTTTTCTTGAAGGATGCAGACTTCTTCCTGTACCACTGCTTGAAGAAGGTGTCTTCCAGAAACTGGCAGTAGGACTGGGAGTTGAGCTCGACTCCATCCTCAACCCGAAAAGGCCCCACAAGCTCATCTTTGATGATACCAGCCCAAACCAGTACTCCACCTCCACCTTGCTGGCGTCTGAGTCGGACTGGAGCTCTCTGCCCTTTACCAATCCAGCCACGGGCCCATCCATCTGGCCCATCAAGACTCACTCTCATTTCATCAGTCCATAAAACCTTAGAAAAATCAGTCTTGAGATGTTTCTTGGCCCAGTCTTGACGTTTCAGCTTGTGTGTCTTGTTCAGTGGTGGTCGTCTTTCAGCCTTTCTTACCTTGGCCATGTCTCTGAGTATTGCACACCTTGTGCTTTTGGGCACTCCAGTGATGGTGCAGCTCTGAAATATGGCCAAACTGGTGGCAAGTGGCATCTTGGCAGCTGCACGCTTGACTTTTCTCAGTTCATGGGCAGTTATTTTGCGCCTTGGTTTTTCCACACGCTTCTTGCGACTCTGTTGACTATTTTGAATGAAACGCTTGATTGTTCGATGATCACGCTTCAGAAGCTTTGCAATTTTGAGACTGCTGCATCCCTCTGCAAGATATCTCACTATTTTTGACTTTTCTGAGCCTGTCAATTCCTTCTTTTGACCCATTTTGCCAAAGGAAAGGACGTTGCCTAATAATTAATTAATAATTCTGCACTCCCTGTATACTGAAAGTCCATCATTGATCCTTTTCCCCATTTCAACCACAAACTCCGGGATCACAACTGCTACACCAGTTTGACTGGCTGCATTCTTTGATGCATCTGTATATATTTGAACATATCAATGTAAGCCTGTACTGTATGAGAGTTTAAAATAAATGCCCTATCCTTATTCTTCTTGTCCAATAATGTGAATTTAGGAATTATACATAGAGGTATTGCTGGTAATGGCACTCTTTGACCGATGTCTAACTGATCCAGTTCAAATTAACCAACCCAGTGTATATGGCCCTCAAAGACTTCCTATCTGCTCCCCAGTCCCTCCCAACTAAACACCTTATTATTTTTAAATCTTTTTTTACATTTATCCAACACTTTCTGAATGTGTACACCCCATGTTACCCTTTCATCAAACCACAGCTTCAAACTTACATTTACTCACTCTAATTCTTGACCATATAACTTAAGCTTGACATCCTCACCAACTCTTTTCCTTGTAAAAAAAAAAAAAAAAAACCCCAAAAAAACCCCATTGTCTTGTCCTTATCAACTGAGAATTTAAAACCAGACTTATATCACAACTCTTCAACTTTTCCAATTGCTCCCTGCAGTTTCTTTACAATATACTCTACATTTTCCCTCTCTTCCATATTGCTCCATCATCAGCAAAAAGCAAAAGCCCTATCCCACCCTCTATATCATTAAAAACATCATTTATCATTAAAATAACTAAGAACATAACACTACGCTCCCTTGAGGTGTATCGTTTTCGACTGGAAACCTCTCAGAGTAAGCCTTTCCAGTCCTCACTTGTATTTGTCTTCCCTTTAAAAAGAAAAAAAAACAACAACCTCATTTTGATTTATTTTTACATTAATCTTTCATTAATCATTTGCTCCATTACTTTACAGATATTTGATGTTAAAGTTATAGGCCTGTAATTTCCTGAGTTTGTATCATCCTTCCCTGGTTTACTACCACTGCCTCCTTCCAGCTTTGCAGCTTTTGAAGACTGTGAGCTCTGGGGCCTGTTCTTCGTACGTCGCTTACTACATCCAAGATCAAATGACACATCCAAGACCAAACCATCGCGCTAACCGTGAGCTCGCTAATCCGGTTCCCCGAACACGCCTGCTGTTGACGATTAGTACAGCTGGACGCAGTAATGTGACATCACTGGGTGTCGTAAAAGGGGCTACGCATCGATAGTAGAAACATTGATCGGCAACCCACTGATTGGTCGGCGAAAATGTCGAAGGGGCGTGCTCGGTATTTTCCGGCAGCAGAGCAAGAACTCATGAGTGAGGGATTTCAGGAGTTTCAGAGTTTAATTAAAACGCAAGAGAACACTGCAAAGGCTGCAGAAGCAAGGAGAGAGGGCTGGCAGAAAGTTGCTGACAAATCAAACTCGTAGGTAATTTAATAATAATACTAATAATAATGGATTGGGTTCATATAGCGCTTTCCAAGGCACCCAAAGCGCTTTACGATACCACTATTCATTCACTCCCACATTCACACACTGGTGGAGGCAGCTACGGTTGTAGCCAGGCTGCCATATCGCGCCATCGGCCCCTCTGGCCAACACCAGTAGGCGGTAGGGTAGATCTATCATATGACACTATATTGTCCAATATTATATGGCATTATATTATATTATAATATGTTATATTATATCCCCTTCCACAACAGGACCCACAAGAACATGGGAACAAGTAAAAGTGGAATACAGGAGTATTCTACAGAATGGTAATATTTATCTCTTAGATTGCTTTTCGTCTCTTGGCAAGGTAATACTGGCCTGTAATACTCTGTTAGTTTGTTCATAACAGCAACCAAGAAAAGGGCAGAGCAAAAAAAGACAGGTGGTGGTCCTGCACCCCCTCGTCAACAAGTTGGTTAAGTAAATAATACCCTCACGGGAATATCGATATCTCTCAATGAGCACACTGTCGCGCTGAGCTAAAGGATCCTGTCTATCCCGCAATATACGCTGAATTCTGAGGACTCTCCTTATCAATCTTGCACCTTCCGCAATGGGTGGCTCGCGTATACGGACAGGACATGGCTGCGACAGGCTTCCCAAATCCACCTTCGCTTTTATAGCCGTGGTCTCTCAGCTTGATTACACGAAGTAATTTACAATTACTACTCTGAAATATGAATTACATCTGTAATAATCACATACATGTAATAGAATGTTAATAGTTCATTTCCCTTTTTTAGGAAATGACCTGTATGTATCTGTGTGACATCAATAAAAGGATCAAGTGCTGCATTATCTTTAGTTACATTGATGTTATTTATTTATGGTGAAACAGTGGTGGAATATCGCTGTTGCTTTCGTATAAATGAAGCGGACATACCTGCGTGGCCGCGATCTAATCCTGTTTACATAAAGTAAACCTGCTCCCGAGCAGGTTTACGCTTACAGCTCTGTTGCTATGACAGCAAGTCCCGTATGAGCTTCGGGGAACCGAACGATCCAGGATCACGCGAAATCATCAACAATCTAATCCAGCTAACTTACTTAGCGAGGTACGAAGAACAGGCCCCTGGTCTTAAATCCCCATAGACACAGGTGTTGCCAATCCAAGTAGACAAGGTGGAAACACTGGTACAATGGAAAAACCAGCACTCACCCGGACCATGACAGGGTTGTTGTGATTGGGTTTCTTTTTATTACTGTCTTTTTTGCTGAAAAAAGTGAAGTGAACTAAATTTCCACAGCTAGACATGAGCGTGACACTGATAATGTCCTTCTGAGGAGGGAGGCTTTCTATACAATCACTTGGAGGTCTGTATTTTGATTTGAAAGCTGTTGAATGAAATAATAACTAAATTCACAGAAAAACAATAATGCAGTTCTTCATGAAAAGTAGTTTTTATTTGATCGAAAAAAAAACATCATAAACACTCACAGAACCAGAGAATTTCTCATCGTAACATGGTTGAACCAAACCTTTTAAAAAAACCAGTAGAATATTTCATCACATCATTTTAACTATGTGTAAAGTTCTCTGCAGCAACAAAGCAGCAGCTTCTTGCTCTGACCTTCATTTATTTTAAAGGTAGTGTTGCACGCATTGCGAGTTCTTGGGTTACTGACAGTTACAGAACTGAGGACCTGCTGCATCTACATGAAAGTCCAGTCAGTTAGTCGCATGAGGCACTGGAGGAAAACTGTATAATATAATTTTTGTTTGTATAGTTCACTTTGCACTCCTCAGGATTAGAATCGTGTTTCCACTCTTTCCCAAATGCAGTCGCATTCTTGCAAAACGTCCCTTTCGGGCATTGTGGTCACAATGCTGAACCTGTTCCTGGAGATCTCCTGCAGCTCCTTGATCAGTCCCTCCACAGATGGACTCGGCCAAGTTTTGTTTTCGTCACTTATAAGAATGTATGTCTGTCTCTTGATCAGCTCCAGTCGCTCCAGGTGTCGCAGCTTGTTGAGGAACAGCAGGTCTCTTGTTGGTTCCTCACGGTGGAAGCTACAGAAGACAAGACAGGAAAAAAACGTCAGCTCTAGTTGCGTGTTGGCAACGATAGACCCATAATGGGAACTTGTTGACACGATTTTCTGTAGTGTTTCAGTTGTACTTAAATGGTAAATGGCCTGCATTTGTATAGCGCTTTTCTAGTCCATAGGACCCCAAAGCGCTTTACACTACATTCAGTCATTCACCCATTCATTAAGAAATCAAGACAGAGAAAAGCTTCATTTGCAGCAAAATGTAAATGACGACACTTTTTTCAAGTGAGATGATTTGATGCTGCAGGTCACACATAAACCATCAAATGGAACTTTTACTTTGTAATATTAATATAAATAAAAATCTGCTGGGCATACCGTATCCTGAGAGTCTTGAGTTGAGGAAACAGTGTAGGAAGCTGTTTGCAGAGACTATCAGCATAGCGGTTCTGATCTATGTCCAGATGTTCAACTCGCTGGAGTTGAGATGCAATGGAGCTCATCTGGCACATGCATATAGATGTTCGCAGTGTCAGACTGGTCACCTGGGATGGAAGGTCTTCCGTATAAGAGGGAAGAAAAGTCCCTCCTATAAGGAAAGAAACGACAGGACAGAAGTTACAGAAAACAGTTTTGGCCTGGAGCTTCACACAGCTTCACTTAAAAAACAAACAAAAAAAAAGGATGCATGCAAGACAACAGATTTTTGCTTACTACACACACTTACACACATTACAAAGATTAAATGCATGTTTTGACTCACCAATGATTGAGAGTGATTCCAGCTGTTGCAGATGACTGAGCCAGGAATAGAGGTTGCACTGCAGACCATCCCAGGGGTACCTGTAGTGGACAGCAAGCGACTTGAGTGAAGTCAGACCCCTCAGCGCGTCCTCCGACAGGATGATTTCTGTGTAACTGACCAACTCCAAAGAGATCAGTTCTGGGCCGCCGTACTCTCCTACAGGATAAAAGAGGTGGTTAGCTAAACATTTAGTCTCTGTCAGTTAAGTTTAGCATAGTCACACAATACTGCACAACAGGCTGTGTGATCACAATACTAATCAGAATAATAATTCCTAAGGAAATTATGTGGGTTACAGTTGGTCTAAGATAGTAACAGTAATAGACTAAACCAATTAAATAATACAATATATTACAAGAAATAGCACTAATATATACAAATCGCTCAATTATAAACATCAAGAATATTACAGAGGTGAAATATATATAATAATGCAGCATGTGTGCAGCTCAACTGACTTCAATATGATGGGTTTTGTTCCAATATTAAGGCATAATGTCAAGAAAATATTGTATTTTCTTGATGAAAAGCTCTTGTCAAAGGTGTAAAAAGTGACTGTATTGGTTCTGATGCTTGCAAGTGTAAAATATAATCAGGAGACTGGCTTACCTGGGTTTTCTGGGTCCAATGGGTAGAAGTAGTTGTTGGGCAGTGGCACTGGTGGCTCCCCTTTCATTCCCCAGGATAAGTGTTTGAGTTTCTTCAGTCTTAGCAGCAGGTTGTGGAAGATGCAAGAGGGCACTGGCCTCATCCTCTCAAGCCTTTCACTTTCCTGCTGGTGGAACAGCAAGTACTCCAGGTTAACCAAGCGTGACACGCTGTTAATGAACGCCACAGTGTCGTCGCAGGACATCTGAATGTCGCAGACGCTGAGGTGAGTCAACCGCTCGGCTAGTTGCTGACTCTGACACTGCACCACGAACGGCCCAACCCAGGTGGCGTTTCGTACCCCAAGACTCGTCAGGTTGGGGAATTCACACAGGTTGTCTAAGTATTTCATCTTGTAATATCGCCGTTCCCTCACACAGACAATGGTGTTGAGTGATGGGAGGGACTTGCTGAGGATTTTCCAATCTTTGGGTCGTAAATGTCGCACTGTGGCACGGCTGACCCCACGGCACTGCACGGTGTCCCAGAATCCAGATGTGTAGCGGGGAAAGTTGGAGAGTCCTGCTGTATAATCCTTCCACAGGGACGGGTGGTCGATGAGATCTCTGAAGTGTCTGCAGCAGAGGCGGGCTGTGTGCTTTTCCTCAGTGTTCAAGTAGCCGAACACCAAAACCCAAACTTCAGGTGGCAGATATGGTAGCTCCTGGACCTTCATGTTGACTGTTTGAGCCATTGCACCTCAATTCCTTACACAAATTCAACCAATGCAGAGGCCGCAGACCTACAATTAATAGTCCTTTGTCCCTGAGTAATCACACTGATTCGCTGAAATGTAGGAGCACCTGGAAAGGGAACAACAACAGTTTACAACTCAGGCTAAACAAAAAATGACCAAGACCTCACTTAAGCTCTTTTTTTTAATGTAAAAGGTGTTTATTTTTGCCCCAAACTATTCAGGCAAGCCTCACACCTCCATCAAGACTGTAATATGAAATAACTATCCCAACGTCCTTGTGGGTTGCCATGTGAATTTAAAGAAGCTTGTTGAGGTGAAATTTGCTTGTGCCTGTGAGTCACTGAAAACAAGGCCTCCTTGTATTCATCTCCAAACAAATAAATTAATCTCTGACTCAGTCTGGCTTCATGAAACGTGGATATAAAAAGTCATTATTACAATCCTAGATTATTTTCACAAAGCATTTCATGCACACGTTAATTCCCTACAGCCAGCCAAAAAGAAACAAATGAAGGATAATCTGAGATGTGTTTTAACAGAAAAACCACTTTCACTCCCAAAATTACTTAAAACAGGTCAGTAAAGATCTATCCATACTTTAAATGCTTAACTTGACGAAAACAGCATTGCAGTACATCTAACCAGCAGAGATGCTACAACAGGTAAACTTGAACTACACAGCAAATTATAGTTTGTGGCAGAGAATAATCCTTACCTTGCAGGAGTTTCTGAAAAGTAAGAAGCAGATGAAGAAGCTCTTCCAGCCTGCACACACACTGGGCCAAAGCAGAGTGACCATCCCTGGTCTGTGACCCTTTAAAAGCTTGCTGGTACTTAATTAACATATGACTTTGTCAATAAAATAATCCCTGTATATCCTCCTATTTGTCTGCTGTTGACATCATCAGTCAAGTGGGGTGTGTCAACGACTCCTTTTACACCTCAACAACTCTCGATAGGTCAATCAAACGTGCTTGAGGCTGAAGCTCATCACTCCATTGTTGTGTTCCAGACTGCTTGATCACATCACTTACATGTCTCCACACCCCACTCACTGTTTCATGTTCTTTTTCTTTCTCATATGTAACTGAAAACCCACCATGACATATTGCTGTTGTATATGTTCGTACAGAATTCCTGTGTAAAACGTCTAAACTAGCACACTTAGCAAACAACACCAGTCACACTGAGCCACACATTTTGTCCCTTTTTCTTAGCTAAATACCCATATGGAAAATAAATAGTAAAAACTTATATGTGATTACTCATGAAAGTGGCCACTTTCTCATTACTTTCATATATTGTTTTAGCAAGTATCCAAAACATACAAGTTTCATTATATAATTTTCAAGGGATCTTATATCTGTTTTCACTCTTATAGACAGATACAAGCTGTATAAGATTTATATGTATCTTTTCCATATGGGTAGAAATCAAAGTAAAGAATATTTTCAATGTTTCAATTAAAAGAGTTTATTTCAAGCTTGTATTAACTGAATGTTCTACAGCACCAAAGGTTTTGTAATAGTTACACAGATCTTATCTGCAGTCCATCACTGTATATCTGCTAACTCAGATACCAGCAAACTTTAACATTAAAAAAAAAATAAAAATATGTTTTTAGCACAATTTATTTTTTCAGCAGTCTAAAATCTGCATGGAGCCACATAAACATGTGACTATTCTGCAGTAGGTTATTTGTTTATGCACTTTAACTGTATCCATGATCCCTTACAAAAACACTCCAATTATAGTAAGAACTGATCTAATCTTTAGATGATAAATTTCTTCCAAATCCTTTTGTAGCAGCTAGAGCGGGGGTGTCCAACTAGATTCCCCGAGAGCTACTGTCCTGCAGCTTTTAGACGCATCCCTACTCCAACACAGCTGAATCAGATGATGGGAATACATCTTCAGCGTGCCATCAAGTTTGGCAAAGGCTTGATAATGAGGTAGCATTTGATTCAGGTGTGTAGCTCTCGAGGACTGCAAAAAGCTACACACTGTTCTACAAATTAAAGGACAGAAGTGCATGTGAGAAAACCAACTTTAATCTGCCAATCTTTGTACAGACAATAAAGTCTGTCCAAGGATAACCAGCAACAGCTGACATGACCTATTCATCCCAACAGTTCCAGGAACGACCCCCCACCCCACTGTAACACAGGCCATAAATACCAGAAAATTCAACCCTTGGATTTGCTTTTCAATTAGTATTTCTAAAGACTCTTGTGTGTTGTAAGAATTCCTAGGCAATGCAAATAAAGTGATTAATGACAAAAGTAACTTGAAAAAAAACAACAAAAGAGTTGATAACAACAAAAATAAAAACAAACAAAAATAAAAACATGGGTAAACATACACAAGGAGAACAGACAGAGATAAGCAATAAGGTGGAGACCATATGCACCAGTGAATGGACACAGATGAAAACAACTGTGAAAGTTGAAAACAATCGTTAACAACCTTTAACACCTTCAACAGCTCCACTCTCATTAGTGTCACAAGAAAACAAGTGGAAACAGACACACAAAGAGACTTCTTACATAAACAACAGAGTGTCACACTAACAGAATAACCTAAACTAAGTAAAATAATGTGAATGATCATGATCACAATTATCTGGCTAATATATTGATCTGAACAACAACAATCTATTTAGATTTATTTTCAAAGACTTTATTTCTGAACCTTATAGAATGTAATTCAATAAGAGGCTCTGAGTTATTTGTGATGTGGCTAAAATCAATATTTTTCACGCAAGTCTGCCTTAAGCTGAACATCCCGCGAGATTTTGCTGTTTTCTAATAGGTTATTTTTCCAGTGTCCAATCATAAATATTTTAGTGGCTGCAGATTTTTAGCATTTTATAATTCATATCAGAGAAGCTCAAAACTGTTCAAATTGCTCTCCAGGGCATGGATGCTTGATTTCAGCAATTTCCTGCTTCAAACCCACATTCACATAAGGCTGAAGGTTGGAAAGTAATAGTTGTTGGCAGCAGAGGCTGCAGGCGTAGGCAAATGTTTGGAGGCCCCGGGGTAATGCAGAGTGCACAACAGCTGCATGAAATAAATGAATGGATGAGAAATCTGAAGTTATAGGTGCAGATTGCAGAGGCAATTCCTCTCTACATGCAACTAGCTGATGAGGTTTCTCTTCTTTGCACCAGTTTAGAGATGATGGGCAAACACGTGTTTGTTGCTTTGTTGCCAGAGCAGCACCCACTTTCTAAAGTCCCCCCCAAAAAGCCTTTAACTGTTTTGGTTAAACACATTCTAAATTACAGAAACATTTGAGTTTAGAATGTTTTTGTGAAGAAGAGATAAAAAAAAAGTTTTTCACTGAGGGAAAAGCACAAAATGTCATGTTTAGTTTAAAAAAAAAAAGTTTTTTCATGTAAAACATGAAAAACATATTGAAAGGAATTTTGCATTATCAAGCAAGTGTAGAAGTACGTGAACAAATAATCAAAAAATAACACTTAGTACAAAGTAGCTGCTATAGCTCACCTGGTTGAAGCGACCCATATGGTGAAAGTTACTCAAGGGCTTGTTTGAATAATAATGAGGCCTAATTTTGAGAAATAAAACTCCAAAAATGGCTATTGATTACCTTAAAAACCCTCTATAAATGCCTGTTTTGTTTACATGCAGTTTATCACTAATGCTCACAGAAAATGTACAAAGTGAGCAGTGGTGGTCGACCAAGCTAGAAAGTGAATAAAGAGGTGAGAGAACAGCAAAAAAAGTGGTGAATAAGACAAAAAAAAAATCTAATTATAAAACACTGTATCTGTGTATACATATTTCCTTGAATTTTTTTGACAGTAGTGTAACCCAACTGAAACAGCTGAAACTGAGGAAAATCTCCAGCTCTCTGTGGACTCAAAGAGTGCATCCAGCAAATTTAAATGATTTATTTATTAGGTCTGGGGAGGATTTGATTGGGTTTTGCAGAAATAACAAGTTGTTAATAATCTGAACTCTTTTCAATACAACCTGAAGTTCTACAAGCTACATCTTTATTAATATCGATGTATTATTAGTTTTTTAACTACAGTTGCACTTTTCTCCCCAGTGTAATTTGCTCAACCAAACTCATTTTTAGTTAGTATTTGTGATATTATTTTTACACAGAGCATTTGTGTTGGACAAAGAGATCTGATATAGGACTGTCCTTTTTATTTTCTGTAACTGTTTAAAAGAAACGGACAGGTGCTACAGCTTTCGTTGCAGAAATAAGAAAAATATTTTCCAAAGGTGAGGTTGTCATTTTGTGGTCACTGTTTTGACCACACTCCTGCTGTTTAACGGATGACAGTAATTTGCATTCATTTAAGCTTCTGGAAAAGTCAAAGTGTTTCCCTGGATGCACGAGAATTGCTCTTATTTTCTGAAATGGAAAATAAAACAGATGATCAAATACGATATGAGTTATGTGACATGTTATAGCATGAGCATGCATGGTTGAAAGTGAAACCAGGTTACTAGTTTAGTGATGATGTGACTGCTCATATAAGAAACAGGACGAATTGTCCACAGGGTTGTACTCTCTGCTCAGATTCAGCCAAATGCTGCAAAACTGGACCTTCACAGACAAAATGATAAAGGGTAGCTCATGCTTTCAATGAGGTTTCAAGGCTTTTCATCCAAATATTAAAAACAATTGTTATTTTGTTAAATTTACAACTCTTGATGAAAATGCACAACCCCCCAAAATTGTCATAACACGACTGGAGCAAATGTTTAAAAAATAAGCACACCGAATTCACACCATGATATTCTATTACATCATTATAATCACGTCTAATGTTTTACTTCAAAAACAAGGAAGCAGCTTCTTGTTTCCTTTGTTCTCATTCCCTTTTTGTGAACAAAGGCATTCTTAAAATAACTGACCTGTTATAAAAATCATTTTACCCCCTCACAATATTTCTAAATATTGAAATGTTTACATCCCAGTATTGTTTTAGTCCTGTGTCCTTACTCCCCCCAAACACAGTCACATACTCAAAAAACGTAACTTTGCTGCATCATATTGTTGATCCTGAAGCTGTTCTAAGACAGCTCCCTGATTGGCCTCTGCAAAGATTGACTTGGTCATGCTTGGCCTTGACAGTCTCTGTGAAAGCACCCCAGCTCCAGCTGCTCTAGTTGTTGTAGCTCAGTGATGCTGAAGTGGTCTCTTACTGGTTCACTACGGTAAAATCAATGGGAAGGGGACAGAAAACAGTTTGGTTGTATTCAAGAAGTGAGCACAATAAAATGTAAAATATGCAGATTAGCAGGAATAAAGAAGAAAAACAAAAAAACATTTGTTTTACAAATAACAGTTCTACTAAAGCAATGTTATGAGCAGTAGTGGATTTGTTTATGATGTTACGCTCATGTTACAAATGTACCATACCACATGTAAGTAATGCTAATATTTAACATTGTATATAGTCATTCTGAACTTTAGCATAGAAGTGGATAATACTTATGAGAGCAAAGCACGATTAAAACGTTGCTTTTTAATTATATCTAATTTCAGTCACAGACTCTTTTTTGTTGTTTGTGTGTTTAAAAGTTAGAAGCCTTCAAACTGTGAATATTTCTGTGAGAAGGATACCTGCTACATGATATTACATTGTAAATGATTTTGGTTACTGTTGCGAAACAGCTACGTATTGTTCTTGATCTTAAGAGCTGTATGTATCATTATTACTTTTTTAACACATCAAGTTTTGTGAAATATTGTTGATATGATTTTGGCAGTAGCATCCTGGCATACACTATGTGAATGCCAGGACATTAAGACTTTACGTAAGCAATTTGCGCATAGATAAACATTATTTAATATTTTTAAAAATATATTAAATTATAACTGTGGTGGATTATCTGTCTGCAGTTTTAAGCAAGTTTAAATTGTGAAGCCTGACATTTGTTTGTAATAAGGGTTAACGTTTCTTACAGCAATTTTTCTGTATGTGTTGTCTACAGATAAAAGAAGAGTTCAAGAGAATAACCACTGTAAGCTTTGAATCTACCTTCATGGCTAAACTTGACCATTGGACCCAAAAACTGATGGATGCAGTTTCATCAAGGGGAGGAGCTAAAGGAGTGAGAGTCAGGCAGGTTCCTGAGCTATGATGGCATTTGAAACAACTTTTCCTAGATTATGAAGTGTCTGTGTTTTTCTCATCCACTTAATTTAAACTCCACGCACCCAGTCAAAGAAGAAGTCCAGACCACAAAAAGTCATCACAGATTCATTTTGTTAGACAGTGGTTGCTTAAGGTTTGCATAATTTATCCATTCTGTAGCAATATTTGTCACAGTCTTTACTTATATGCTAATCCAACTGTGTTTTGACATTTCTAAAGAATAATAAAGTAATCAAAAACAGAAAAAAAAAAAAAAGGAAGTACAGTGGTCCCTCGCTATAACACGGTTCATCTTTCGCAGCCTTGCTGTTTCGTGAATTTTTGTTTGTGCAATTTTGCATGCTTTTCTTTCTTTCTTTCTTTCTTTCTTTCTTTCTTTCTTTCTTTCTTTCTTTTTTTTACAGCACATTGTATCAGCTGTAGACCATTGTCAATAAATCTCCTCCGTACCCTGGCTCCTGTACAGTTAAAAAAAAGAAAAAAAAAAAGAAAAAAGGAATAAAGAAGCAATATAGTGCTTCTGTTAAATAACTAACGGTAAATCAGAAAACTGCTCAGAGAAGTCACAGAAAAATTCTTTAGCCCCATTTTTGCTGGCACCCTGTATTTGGAATGTAGACACTATAAAAGATGGATTATAACCATTATGACATGCTCCAGGGTTTTGTGACGTTCCATTATGAATCATAGAAATTAGCATTTTTGTCATGTTGGTGTTTTTTCTAACCAGATGTGATGAGTAAGAGAGTGGATTGTGAAATCACATGCTCAATGGAATAATTCTTCCATGATTTGAGTCTTTAAAAACATTTAAAAAAAAAAAAAAGTAAATCAACTATTCATTCTTAAGTGAGGAGATTTGATGCTTGGGATTCTTAACCATATGTCAGACAACTGAAGCGACTTAAAGTGTAAAACAAATTAAAATAAACAATGTTTACTTACCTGCTGTCCAAGTGTCAAACAGTAAAGATAAGATAAGATAAGATAACCTTTATTAGTCCCACACGTGGGAAATTTGTTTTGTCACAGCAGGAAGTAAAACAGTATTGCATGATTGTACTTACAATTCTATATACACTTTGCCCAGATAATCATGAGCATCCTAGATCTCACCCATGGTTATTTGTACTACAAAATAATTAAACAATTGAATAAAAGTTCCTCACACAATGTGCTTAGGAATTTTGAAAATTACTTTTATTATCATTAAAAAAAAAACAGGCCACAGTAAAAATTAAACAGGAACTCGAGTTATCAGAATTTTCTTTGTTACATTTATTTATTTATTTTTTACAACTTCAGCTTTTACAAGTCCAAAAACTTGTAATAACTTTTTTTTTTTAAAACACTGCATCGGCTTTTTATCCTCTCTCCTCTCTCAACGTTTCTTCAAATGCATATTAGAAAATTACTTTGGTTTAAACCCTCAGTTTGTTTTTCCACAACTTTTACCAGGATGTCATGATCATAGTGTATAGATAAAATCTTAAAAAAATTTTTTTAAAGAAGAAGAAGGTTTTCACCCAGTAGGGCAATAACTACAAAGACCAAAAATAAATTCATGTTCAAAGTCAGATTGATTAAGTCAATGAAAGAAAAACAAAACCTAAAAAAACACCAAACATACACAAAAAAGTAAAAACAAACACTAAGCTTAAAAAGCGTAATTGTGACCCTTAGAAAATGGGGTAATACATGAAGTGTTTATCATTGGTATATAAGACAGTTTTGCTTTATAACATTAGAATAAAATAGTTAGCCAAAAAGGGGTTAAATCCATGTACATGACAATAAATGCAGCTCACATTGCAACTCACAGGCTTAAAAAGTTTCATTATAATGTGGAACATATTTTGAATTAACACCAGGATATTGCACCACATACAGTTCAACAGTTTGGTCACTAATCAACTTTAATGCCAATATTGTGGGGTTTTTTTTTTTTCACTTTTTGGTAGTGGCTGAAGCAAAACGTATAGTGAGGGTGTGCTGGGAATGCCTGGCAGAGGCCCCAGTCTGCAAGATCTTCAATACATACCTCCAGCAGAGCTTCAACAGCATTCCGAGGGAGACTGGGGACATTGAGTCTGAATGGACCATGTTCTGCACCTCCACTGAGAAGCCGCTGCACTGAGCTGTGGCCGCAAGGTGGTTGGTGCCTGTCGTGGTGGCATCCCCCGAACCAAATGGCAGACACCAGAGGTGAAGGGAGCCACCAGGCTGAAGAAGGAGTCCTATCGGGCTAGGTTAGTCTGTTGGCTTCTGTTGACTTCATCAGGTGATGGCCTCCAGCTTGCACTGGAACGGTTTGCAGCCGAGTGTGAAGCAGTGGGAAAGAGAATTAGCACCTCCAAATCTGAGGCCATGGTCCTCAGCCTGAAAAGGGTGGAGTGCCCACTCCGGGTCAAGGACAAGTTTCTCTCCCAAGTGGAAGAGTTCAAGTACCTTGGGGGGTCTTGTTCATGAGTGATGGGAGAAGGGAGTGGGAGATCCACAATCGGATTGGTGCTGCAGCTGCAGTGATGCAGTAGCGTAACACATCCAGCCTAAAAGAAACAAAACAACGAAGTACTGTACTTAAGCTCTCTGTAATACAGAACCTGTTTAGTTTTGACCAAAACTTCCCAGGGAAGTCTTGAACTCAACGTCAACTATTCAAGATTGTAATATCAAATAACTCCATTACAACATAGCTTTAGTCCTGATGCTGAGGAGATTACAATTTAAATAATTTACATTACAAAAACTGTTAAGACACAGTAAGGTCTATAAATTTCTTGGAAATAGTTTTTCTGTTAGCCTCTGAATAGAACCATGGTGTAATCAGTCAGTGTGAGTGATGACTTTCAGCTTTAGTTTTATGTGTTTTAATGCAAAGTTTTGCATCAACTGTTTAGGATTAGGTTAGAACTTCTTTAACTTACAGAACTCCAGTTGCTGTCTTTTTTCCAACCTCCTTAGACCACTATGACCTGGATAACTGAGAACCTACACACACCTTTCTTTACTTTTGCCACAATTTGTACACTCCATTTAGAAATAATTCTAATGCAACGGGCTCTACTAGCATATTCAGGGACAACCCAAAAGATTTTTTTCAATATATAATACACTGTTAAACATTTTATTTATAGCTAGTAATAACTAAATGCCTCTTTGTTTATGCACTTTAATCTTGCTGTGGACCAATGAAACAAAAAGTTGATTTTGAACGGTTTGCAATTCAGTAAAAACAGGAGACAACTGAAGAATTTAAAGAGTCACTTGCAGGAATGATACTTACCGGTAATATAACTTTTGCATATATCCAGAGACTCAAAAGAGCTACAAATTCATAACCCCTGAACTAGCTGCTTATAAAGTTAAATATATATAAATGAACTGGGGAAATTACTGCATCATGGAAGCCAAAGCATTACAAGGCAACCTATAATACTCCATGAAGTCAGTGCAAGTGGCATGGGGCATTTGGCTCACTGACATTCCTATATAATACCAACTCAGTCATATGGGTATTTAAGCATATCATTACCAACTTACAGAGTAGATATTGATGTGCGCCCGGTTAGTTTCTTGAGGACAGCTCTTTTTTCCTCCCCCAGACCAGACCTTGATAAATACGCTGCACTACAAAGCATCATCCTGATTCCACCAAGTACCAGCAGATGGCAGCACTAGATCATAAACATCTCAGACTATCCTTTTGAGTTAGTCGAAACTTAAAGTACTACATGGGATACACAAAAGGCACTGGGGCCAACATCCAAATTTCCCATACCCAACTATTCAGAATAACTGATTCATTCATTTGTTTTTTGGCACTACCACAACCACATCTTTGAAATGCGCCTTCCAGTTTGCATTTATGCCAACATGTTAAGGAGTTTGTAGTTGGGCTGCATTTCTTTTTAAAAATCAGCGTGTTTAAACATGTCAATTTAAACAGTTAAATCCCATAATTCTTGACGACACTGTTTAAGTGCTGCATTCATCTTTCCTGAACTGAACTGGCATACAAAATATATAATTTTATATTTAATATTCAAATTAATACAGGGACTTAAAAAAACACTCTTATTTGTGAGGAAAAATATTTGTAAATAATTTGTAATCCAGACTTGTGTGCCACACAAAACAAGCACTTATTTAAACTTTGTAAACATTTTTCATATTTTAAGCCAATTTAATTGCGTAATGTAAATTTCTAAATCATCATTTCCTTTAACTCTAATCATAAGCAAACAGTCAAGTTTGATCTTTGACTGGGTAAAGCATTACTTGTCCAACTGAAGAAAATATCTCCCACACCATTATACCATCACTTGATCTGATGATACTAGTCAGGCTGGATACATGGTAAATGGTAAATGGCCTGTATTTATATAGCGCTTTTACTAGTCCCTAAGGACCCCAAAGCGCTTTACATATCCAGTCATCCACCCATTCACACACTGGTGATGGCAAGCTACATTGTAGCCACAGCCACCCTGGGGCGCACTGACTGAGGCGAGGCTGCCGGACACTGGCGCCACTGGGCCCTCTGACCACCACCAGTGGTCCTTCCATCCTTCCATGTCCTGCAAAGCCAACTTTTTAAAGTCTGTGTCAGAGTGACTTCCTTGCCCTTTACAATATAACCCATTTCCAGATTTTAAGACCCATCCAAGTAAAACCCCACCCTCAAACTAAACATAACTTCAAGTAAACAGTCTAAAAAGATCCACACATCTTCTAGTTTTTAACAGAAGGCATGCATGTACTGTGATCTCATGATGCCCACTGGTACAGAGGCAGCTATATGAGGAATTATAAACATGTGACGCCAAGCATATCTGAAATAGCTGCACATGTGCATCTAATGCGTCATCTGTGACTTTGCATAACTCAGACTAAATATAAAATGAAAAGGATATCATTCAATAAACCACAAGAGCAAAGGTGTTTAAGCTTTTGATATTCTTTCAAGTACCAAACAATGTTACAGAACCAAACATCTGGAAAAAAAAGGCATTGCTGTACTGAAAGTATTTATACAGATATTTTTTTAAAGAAAGTAAACACACTGCAACTTCAGTTACATGTCATGGTCCCGGGGTTCCTGACCGCACTGTCTCTACCTAGTTACAGGACTTTGAGTGTAATGATAAATCCCTAAAATGTTCTCTCATTTGTCCCATTATGCAGTGCAAGGAGGGAAAAATGGATCTGCACAATGTCAATTGTAATTCACAAGTGCATATGATAAATAACACTCAGAAAACAAGGAATGATAAATAAATACTTAGCCACTTTATTAGGTACATCTATTTAGCTTCTCTTCGCAAAAAAAGAAAAAAAAAAGAAAAGCTACTCACGTGGCAGCAACTGCAGGCTGGTCTAAGCATTTCAGAAAATGCTGATCTACTTTGAATTTCCCACACAACTAGAGTGTGTTCAGAAAATGTCAGGTCAGGGTAAAATGGCCAAGGCCCTATACAACAACTATGAAGCTCACTCAACATGCCCAGGATCTTTTTTGTTATCCAAATTGTTAAAGATTGAGATGCCCCGGCTCATCTCCATCCAAAAGTGGACTTAACATCCAGCCTTTTTGTGCTTCAAGTGAATTGTGCTTAATTCTAATCAAAGTATAGTCAAGAGCAAATCTAATCAATATTATTAATGATAATGTAGTTTGAGTAATGAAATAATTTTGTTGCCTGACTTTTTCAACTCGATTCCAGAAGCATTGTTATGGCTATGGTACGTCCTTGACTTGCTGTGTGAGCAAGAGAGCACTGAGGAAAAGAAAGCGTGAGAATCTAACTTTACTCCATATTACTTTAATCATACTTGATATAGTGATTGACAAACAGTCAGAGACAGTATATTCAACAAGTGACTCACAGTGGTGAGAGGGGGTTGGACTGTCTAAAATATGACTTGCAGGCCACAAGTAGACCGCAAGCATGATGGAGTATCAAGAGCAAGACTGTGGACTGAAGAGGCTACAGTACATCAGTAGTCATGATGTTCAGTCTTACCAAATAAGATCATTTAAATTCTTAGGTTTAAATATCTGAAGTTTCTAAGAAGCTGAGTTGTAGCATTTTGCAAGAATATACTGAAAAGTTTGATTTTGTTTAAGTAAAATTAAAACTAATACAGGCAAATGAGTATTTTGTCCACATCATCCTCTTCATGCATGTTGTCTTACTCCAAGCTGTATAGGCTCGAAAGCCTACTACCAATTAAGCATATTAGGTGATGTGCATCTCTGTAATGAGAAGGGGTGTGGTCTAATGACCTCAACACCCTATATCAGGTGTGCATAATTATTCGGCAACGTCCTTTCCTTTGGCAAAATGGGTCAAAAGAAGGACTTGACAGGCTCAGAAAAGTCAAAAATAGCGAGATATCTTGCAGAGGGATGCAGCAGTCTCAAAATTGCAAAGCGTCTGAAGCGTGATCATCGAACAATCAAGCGTTTCATTCAAAATAGTCAACAGAGTCGCAAGAAGCGTGTGGAAAAACCAAGGCGCAAAATAACTGCCCATGAACTGAGAAAAGTCAAGCGTGCAGCTGCCAAGATGCCACTTGCCACCAGTTTGGCCATATTTCAGAGCTGCACCATCACTGGAGTGCCCAAAAGCACAAGGTGTGCAATACTCAGAGACATGGCCAAGGTAAGAAGGGCTGAAAGACGACCACCACTGAACAAGACACACAAGCTGAAACGTCAAGACTGGGCCAAGAAATATCTCAAGACTGATTTTTCTAAGGTTTTATGGACTGATGAAATGAGAGTGAGTCTTGATGGGCCAGATGGATGGGCCCGTGGCTGGATTGGTAAAGGGCAGAGAGCTCCAGTCTGACTCAGACGCCAGCAAGGTGGAGGTGGAGTACTGGTTTGGGCTGGTACCATCAAAGATGAGCTTGTGGGGCCTTTTCGGGTTGAGGATGGAGTCAAGCTCAACTCCCAGTCCTACTGCCAGTTTCTGGAAGACACCTTCTTCAAGCAGTGGTACAGGAAGAAGTCTGCATCCTTCAAGAAAAACATGATTTTCATGCAGGACAATGCTCCATCACACGCGTCCAAGTACTCCACAGCGTGGCTGGCAAGAAAGGGTATAAAAGAAGAAAAACTAATGACATGGCCTCCTTGTTCACCTGATCTGAACCCCATTGAGAACCTGTGGTCCATCATCCAATGTGAGATTTACAAGGAGGGAAAACAGTACACCTCTCTGAACAGTGTCTGGGAGGCTGTGGTTGCTGCTGCACGCAATGTTGATGGTGAACAGATCAAAACACTGACAGAATCCATGGATGGCAGGCTTTTGAGTGTCCTTGCAAAGAAAGGTGGCTATATTGGTCGCTGATTTGTTTTTGTTTTGTTTTTGAATGTCAGAAATGTATATTTGTGAATGTGGAGATGTTATATTGGTTTCACTGGTAAAAATAAATAATTGAAATGGGTATATATTTGTTTTTTAAGTTGCCTAATAATTATGCACAGTAATAGTCACCTGCACACACAGATATCCCCCTAAAATAGCTAAAACTAAAAACAAACTAAAAACTACTTCCAAAAACATTCAGCTTTGATATTAATGTGTTTTTTGGGTTCATTGAGAACATGGTCTTTGTTCAATAATAAAATTATTCCTCAAAAATACAACTTGCCTAGTAATTCTGCACTCCCTGTATTTATTGTAATGAAGAATGTACTCTTTGAGGTGAACATGAATTAGCAATGATGTTCAAAGTCGCGATATCAAAATAGTGCAAAGCTGTTAAAAGTTCATGTAATGTTCTATGGATGTTGATTGATGTTCAAGTAATAGGTTTGGAGTTTATAGTAGGTGCTGTGGACATTCCCCTTGAACGGTCACTCTACTGTGATAACTGTATTTTACTTGGGACTTAAATGCAAGGGCAGGCTTCATAGATGATGTTGGAGTTGGATACTACTATAATTATTAGGTTAGGATTTTCCTTATTTGAATGGAGTTCAAATAATTCCAAATGCAAGTTGAAATCATTAGGTAACTTTATTACGATAACAATGGTAAAATGCTTATTGAATTTTGCCAAAAACTTGATTTACATATAGTTAATGGCAAATTTGGGAAAGATCTGGGTACTGGAAAGAAAACGTAATGATAGCGGTACTAATGAATATGGAATTATATCAATGTATTTTGGATAAATTAGTAAGGAGAAAGAAAAATTCAAAAATAATGGGGAATAAGGAATATTGCTTGTCCTGAAGAGTTTATTTCATTGGTTACCAAATTATTAAGTTGATATAATTCCTGTCTTCAACACCAATAAATTGGACTATAGGGTAATAAAGGGTAAAGGTGTTACTTCAGTAATTAATGACTACTTATTTAACTGCAGAGGGTTTTCTGGAAGACGAGCAAGCTGGTTTTAGTGCAGGTTCCTCAACTGATCATATAGTTGTTTCTCATAATGTGAATTATATTTGAACTATAGGAAACAATTATACAATTTTTTGATTATTTGATTATGAAAAAGCTGCGGAATGAGTTGAAAGTGTCTGTTATAGAGAAAGTTAAACATTGCAGACATAAATTGGGGAATTTTTACAGTTGTGTATAATTTAAACCAAAATACCAAGTTGTGTGTGATGGCCTGAAATCAGTGTTGTTGTGACTGCAAGATCGGGGTTTGACAGGGTGAAAATTTATCAACTCTGCTCTGTAAAAATTTCTAAATGATTTTGCTTATACTAGTAGTAGAGATAACGGGCTATCATTTCTGGCTGAGAAATGAGTGATGACAATGTTGAGGTGTAAGACTTTGTGCTTCTGTACACAGATGATACTGTAGAATTGTCAGAATGAAAAAAATAACAAAAAGAATTTCAGAAGGCTTATTTAGTAGAAAGATAGTGTTGACTGGAGACTGTGTGTAAACCCCAATAAAAGTAAAATTATTTTTGTAAGAGGCAAAGAAAGAACATTCTGTAACTTTAAATTTGCAAACTCTGTATTACAAATAGTGGATGTTAACATTTAATTAGAATAACCACTTGAAAAGTTCAGAAAGCTCTCTATAGTTTATTAACTAAAGATAGATATAGTTACAGTTGGTTGACCAGATAGATGGTCTTACATGTATTGTTTTATGGTTCATAGATGTGCAGCCATGAAGACATTTTATCTATTGATGCTTTCCATGTTAAATATTTTCTCCAGTTAAATAAAATCACTGCAAATTGTGCTCTACATTAACAATTTGGTAGATTTAAGCTGATAAAGTAAGATGTATGATGATTGGTTTCTGGTGTAGATTATAGAATGAAAATAGAAAGAAATTCTCTCTTGTGTTTACTTTTCTGAAAAATCAACTCATGTTAGCCAGGTAGTGTAAGCTGGCTAGCAAATATACTTAAATTCAAATATAGCCAGTTAAAGTTACCAATAACATAAAATTTCACAACAAGTGAAGTTTACTCTAAACTTGCCGTGTACAGCGTGCATCCTGAACATTGTTCTTCTGTTGCATTAAATTTGGCATTATGTTTCTGAGCACTGTGGTTAAAAAGCAAACAATGGAATAATAAAAGTGGAACAAAAATTTACCATGTATAAAATCCATCAATAAGCATTTCAATATTTTTGGTAATGTTTTTAGGGCCTACATTATAGAATGTTTAGGGGAATTATTCAAAATTACTTTAACATAATTTTAGAAAGCACCCTCTTTTTCCTTCTTTCTTGCTAGTTGCTTTAACCTAGTTTAACTTTTATGTTGTATTTCTTGCATGTAGCTTTTTTGTTTCTAGTAAGGTTTCTTTGCACTGTAAGCTTTCACCACCTTGCATTGAGAAGTTACAATAAAAAATGAAAAAAAAATGCTTGCAATAAAATCTAAAAACATTAAAAATTCAGCTCCTTTCTTGACATATTTTTGTGAACACTAAATAATAATACTATTCCTAAGTATTTATGCCTGCTTATGAAAGAGATTATTTTGACACTTAAAATTGTAAATATTGCTCATTTCATTTTGGAAAAAAAAAACTTCATAGAGGTAAATAATCTGCCTCCATCTCACTCAGTCCCTAGCATCTTCTTCTGTCACACTAAGGCCCTGCATGTCTTCCTACACAGCATCCCTAAACATCATCTGAGATCCTCTTCTTTTTATCCTGCCTGGAAGCTCTGTGTTTCCCATTTCTTTGTCTGATACATCCACTATCCCTCCCTTACACATGTCCAAACTATCTAATTTTGAATTGAAGAAAAAAGGTTAGTCCCTGAATTAATTTTTGCTATTCAGCATGCACGTGATTAAGATCAACTCAGAAAAATGGCTCTAAACTGGCTGGGTAAATTGCCTAGTAAATCCAAGGTCAGTAGTTTGATCCCTAAATCCTGCAGTCCACATGCAAAAGTGTCCTTTGGCAAGATTCTTGCACCCAATGTTGGTGAAAGGAATATAATAAATGACTGCATGATTCTCTGCATGAATGAGCAAATGTGGCTTGTGGTGTGAAAGTGCTTTGAGTGTTCAGTAACAGGACTAAAGTACTATATAATAATATAATAATATACTATATAATATACTATGACAGCACATTTGCTGCCTTTTATAAATACAATTCATTGAAAGAAAATCCTCCATCAATACTTCCCTCTTCCAGCAGTTGTGCTTGAATTTTGTGCCATTTTTGGGAAGGTGTGCTGCATATTGTAGCTATTTATATGGATACATACCATATGGTGCTACCGGATTCTGTGTCCGGTGTTAGGCTGTGTATTCTATTATTCTGTCTTTGTGGGTTTGTGTGAAAATAAACAAATCAAAGGCGCTAAAATAGTCCAGCACAGACTGCTTATGCAAGGCAGTGGCTAAGGGCCAAATACTGTTTGTTATCCTTTCTGCGATGGCCTGCACTGAGAGAGGCGCTTTTCCTGCCCTCTGACCAATCATTTCAAACAAAAACACGCGGCCGAAGGGGGCGGTGCAGTTTCTGCGCGCGCACACACACACGCGCACACACACACGCACACACACAGAGATCTGGCGCGGTCAAAAAGGGAAAGTACACTGCCTGCATTAGCTGAATCAAAGGTAACTCAAATTTTATTTACAATGGTTACTAACAATTAACCATGTTAATTGTTTATAAAGGCTAAAATACCGCTAACAATAATTATTATGATAAATGTTTAGGGTTGTAGACTTGACAGAGCTTAGAAACGTATTTTGAGCTCTTTGTGAACTGCATTTGCTTGACAGAATAGATTTCTAAATGTAATAACCAGCCGTATGCATGTTCTGTATATTATTTTTAAATATAACCTCCCCGGCGGTTTTTTTAATAGAAAATTTGACTTGACGCATAATTAATACGTCTTACTGCGGATCAAGAATCAAAGAATACTGACGTCCGGAGTAAAATGGTGCGACGGGCAGTCAGAGCAACAGGTGATCTGCGTTCCCGGGCAGAAATGTGATTGACAGCTGTTTTAGCCAATCGGCTGACAGAGGAATGAGGGCACGGGCCAATTGCGCGGTCCCGCAGTGTCAGTATGGGCGTTGTTCCAGGCTGTGCGCACACACAGCGGCAGTGTCATCAGTGGTAGATCCATACGGGACACTGAGGACAGACGGACATGGTGTGTCAGTTTCTGGCGAAGGCTTTGCTGCTGTCTTTGCGGAAATAAGAGAGGAAAATATACCGTGAGCTGAATTTCAGACGCTGTAGATGCAGAAGACGACCGCGTTTCTGTCCAGAGAGATTAGCTGTATTATCTTATCGTCATATGAAGGGTATGTAACACATTTTTTTTTACTAGAAATAAAAACGTATTTTCTTTTCCTTCGATTTAAAGACCTTACCACTGCAAAATTAGTGGAGAATCATATCGTGATAAATGGAAGTATTAAAATGCAATTAGGGATCGAGTATAATACATAAATACCGTGTAATGAAACATGAGTTGCAGTAATTTGAACTTAAGTACCCCTTTGAGCTCCATTATGAGGGACTTCAGCCAGTATGCAATGTAGTAATTGAAAGTTATCATCTTTAATTCACTTTACATAATAATGCTTTGACTCTGATACACCGCAAGTGAACGTAATAATAATTATAAACATATATCTATACATCTTAAAAGCCACATTGTCATTCAGTGAGTAGGCACTTATGGATATTGAGGGTGAAATAAAAAGTGGATTTGCATATTTATTATGTAAGAAAGTATTTAATGTTAAAATAAATTGGTAGACCATGACTAAGCATGGTCACAGTTTCAGTGTCACCATAATAAAAAGAAATAATGAAGTATAGTCTTTTTAATGCTGATTGTGAATGTTTTTATTGATAGCTTGAATACTAATAGTTTGGTAGCATTCTCACTATGTAAAGCAAATGATATAGTCTTTTATATTCTCATATTCAAAGTTTGCATTTTGCTTGTTGTTTTTTTTTTGTTTCCATTTGTCATTTGTTGGGGGTTTTTTTTTGGCCACTTGGGGGCAGCTGAACTGAAAGCACTAGCTGACCTTTGCACATTCAGTAAGCATTGAGCAGCATTGACATCAGCTGGAGTCAGTCCAACTGACAAATACACAAGTGTAGTGCGTTAGCTTTTATCTTTGTTTTAGCCTTGACAAAATATTTTCCAGTTTTGTTTGCTAGAAGTCACTATGTTCAGCATTGTCCAGTATTCTGAAACTGGAAACGGGTATACCAGTGCTTAACCTGCTGGCTAAAAAAGTAATTATAAGCTTTAAGTTAAGCTCAGCTAAGGTTAGACAGTTTGTGTGGGGTTTTTTATGTAGTATTTGCCTCCTGAACAGGAAAACTATCCCATTAAGGACATTTGAGCCATTGTGTTTGTTTTTGTTTGTTTGTTTATTTGTTTGTTTTTTCTTTTCTTTTTCACTTAGTGGTCTAACTTGGGAAAAGTATTCTTCTTCTGACTTTGGTGCTTTCCAGTTTAAAGATGTGTTGGATTTTATTGCTTGATTTAAATTTTTTAGCTTTAAATGTATTTATTTTTTGTACCTCCAAACTCGTGAACCAAAGTTCACCATATGTTGACCCCAAGTGAATTTACTATAATAAAATCCTATCTTTGTCCCCCGCCCCGCCTAGTTCAGTACGTGTAGGAGTTCTGCTGAAACAGGCTGACTTGGTTTGATATGATCAGTAATAGGTGACTTAAATTAACCAATAAATAGAATTTGTTATGTAACTTACACCATTCAGTTTGTTGACTTTTTGACTCTTGTTTATTACTAAGTGACTAGATTGTTATATTACTGACTGAGCAGTAATGTCTTTGAACCTGAGAATCCTTGGAAATTAGATGTAATCTTTGTCCCATCCATGTTCTTTCAGGTACTTGGTGCCATCATTTTGGAATCTAAACAGTTCTTTGGACATCTGTTGGACAGTTGGCTCAATCCTTCCAAATTCACCTGCCTTTCCCCATGAGAAAAGATGGGGAATGGATTTTCGGAACAACCTAGCTGTCTCTCAAACATCCCGTTCTTCCAGTCTTTCCACATTGCCATCCTTGGACTAGACTCTGCTGGAAAGACCACTGTCTTGTATAGACTGCAGTTCAATGAGTTTGTAAACACTGTTCCCACCAAAGGTTTCAATGCAGAGAAAGTCAGAGTGCCACTGGGAGGCCACAAGACTGTGACTTTCCACTTCTGGGATGTGGGTGGTCAGGAGAAGCTGCGCCCCCTGTGGAAGTCATACACGAGATGCACAGATGGCATCATATTCGTGGTGGACTCTGTGGATGCAGAGCGCATGGAAGAGGCCAAAACAGAGCTCCATAAAATCGCCAAGAGCTCTGAGAACCAGGGAGTTCCCCTGCTCGTGGTCGCCAACAAACAGGACTTGAGGCACTCTCTAGGATTGGCTGAAATTGAGAAACTGCTGGCTTTGAAAGAACTGGGCCCTGCTACACCCTGGCATCTGCAGCCAGCCTGTGCCATCATAGGAGAAGGACTCAGGGATGGCCTGGACAAACTCCATGAGATGATACTGAAAAGGAGAAAAATGCTTCGGCAGCAAAGAAAAAAGAGATAAACTTTTCATGAGATAGACGTTCCTATTGTTTCGTATGAAGGAAACCTAAAAAAAGGAATTTGTCCTGTTAAGCTTCAGGTTTAAATTCAGTATGCTGAGTTTTATCAGTCAAAACTGAGCTTTAGGATTCCCGGTCTATGTTTATGGTCATATGTTTATGCTGTTGATCAAGAAATGCACATAAAGGAATGCAGTATGAAGATGAGAAAGTTTCAGATATGTGTGGATATGTTATAAAGAATTTATATGGATTGCAAAGTATTGAGGGTTTGGGGTCTGGAATGGCGATAGAAGTTGTTTTAAGGATGTCTGTTCCAAACAATATAACCAAAAATAATTTAAGAAAAGACTTGGCCTAGATGAAGGGTTATTTGGTGAATGGCTGAACAATGATTTATTTTACTATTTCATGTGTTGTTCTGACTTGTTTTGTTGTTTTGATTTTGTTTTGGTTTTTTTACACTGGACTTTGTGAAAGAAAAGTATTATGTTTTTATTGTATTATTATTATGCGTGTGCTTGCTGTCTTATATCGCTCTTTTTTTCAAAGCACTTTAGGTTATCACTTCCTATGGAGTTTTTAAAAAGATAAAAGTTATGTCAGATTTTACAGAAACATGTACAGCAAATGCTACTGAACAGTAGTTGGTCCACATTGGCCTCATTGTCTTTAGACTGGTTATGCAATATGTTTTATTGAATAAAACATGTAGAGCAATATTGACTGCGATATTGTGGCTATTATTTAACAGTTAATATTTAAACAGCAGCCACATAAAGGCTCATTTATTCAAATAATAGCAACACTAAGCTTTAAGGAGCTGGTTTGAGTCTCCAGAAAAAGATTATTAGCAGTTTGTTAAACAAATTTCCCAACAAGGCATTAAAGCATTCAAGAGCTGCTGACTAGCTGATGTTACAAGTCTAGTGTTTGCATGTGATAAGGAGTGTTTCCAAAATGCATGCTCAGCCAACCTGACCTCTAATTGTCACGTTCTTTTTGGGTTTCATTTTACGCAGCCTGCACACTAATTGTGTGGAACAGGAACACACCCAAAGGTTGAAGTTCCATTTATAAGATTGTGTCCCGGGAAACTCAGACATGTCTTATCATAGCCTGTATTTCCCTACAGATTGTCAGTTTCAGTGTTTTCTAATGAGCTAAGAACACACAGAAGTCAAACCTTCTGTAAAACTGACAGTAAAATAGCATTAACATCTTGGCCCCAAATTGTCATCAAAAACACAAGCCAAATCTCTTTAGTGGAAAAAAAAGAAGTTTGAATGTGTTTTTGCTTTTGCGTACTTCAGTGCAGTGGGATAAAGAGTGCACTGATGCGTTACTGCTCAGACATGTTGTCCTCAGAGCTTGAAAATGTTGTCAGGGCAGTCTGGAGGCCTGACCCAGTACAACAGGCTGGGGAAGGAGACTGTGAAGCCAGGGGCATTACTGAGTATTTTTGGACTGAGTTGGCGAGGATATTTTGTCCACTGCATTAATGCCATTTGTTCTCTCATTCCTTTGAAACAATTAATGACTGTAAGCCCAGCAGGCCAGTGTAGAAGCAGCTGGCTTTCTAAAATAGCTGTGTGATGCAGATTGGTAGTTTGCACTCCGCTCTGACTAAATCACCAAGTTTCCTCACCACATAAATATCTGTTCCAATTAAATGTCATAATTATAACCTCAATGTGGGATTTTGGTGCTGTTTCCCAGGGGGCCTGTCACATATAGAAGGATAAGCTTATGTCCTTAGTGTGGGATTTTACACATTTGTATGACTGAAAGGCAACAGCAGGAAGTAAATGAAGGAATACTTTCAGTAGCTTTCAGTATTTAAAGGCAGAGGGAAACAGGAACTAATGGGAAGACAGCAAGGAGGAATAAATGCTACAATGGTACACAGTGTTTTGGTTACATTGTTGTCAGGTTGCCAGAATGACTCATTTTTGTCAAATGATGAAGCATGTTTTTGTATTTAGAAGCCCAGGTGCCTCTTGTTTGCCAAGGAAGGAAACTCAAAGGGGCACAGACATTTTCACACTTTTCCTGATTCCACTTCCCTCTCTCTGCAAGCAAGCCACGTCAGCTTTCTGTGTGTGCGCAAGTCAATTTTATGTGTCCTATCTTGTTTTGTCTTGTTATGTTCCTCAGGTCATTTCTACTGAAGCACTCACCAGAGAATTCTAATAATTACTGGTTCTACACCAAGTTGCGTATTAGTTTTTGGGACACAGTTTAAATGTCCATAAGCACATGTTGATTCTGGTAAGGATAAATATGGTGGTTATAGAAGCATAATTTTTTTAAATACTTTTTGGATGAAACAATAGTTAATTATACATACTTTTAGTGTATTTCCAATGGGCTCACTCTGTCCTGTTCTTTATCCATTCTTATTCCTGTACACTCAGCAAAAAAGTATCTGACTGTATCTTTATCAGTATAAAGTCTTGTGAATGGCATTCTACACAGGCAGTACTTATTAAGTGAAAACAGTTTGAGATCATTTGAACTTTGTGATATGACTTGTTATCCTGTTGATAGCAGCCATCAGAAGATTGGTACATTGCGGTCATAAAGCGATAGAAATGGTCAGCAACACTCAGTGTCTGTTAAGTATTGTTTAAACAATACGGCCTGCCTTAGAGGCTCAAAATGTGCCACAAAAACATGGCCCAAATTATTATACCACCCCCAGCAGTCAAAAGGGTTGATACAAGACTGGATGGATCAATGCTTTTATGCTGTTTACACTATTTTCTGACCCTGTCATTTGAATGTCGTCTGACCAGGCAAATATTTTTCAGCCCTCTATTGTCCAATGTTATTTAGCCTGTGCAAACTGTGGCCTCAGTTTCCTGTTCTTGTGTGGTCTTCTGCTGTTGTAGCCTATCTCCCAGATAACAAACAGTCATTGAAACTATGTTAAATCAACATTGGACTGTCAACCTAAATTTAACTGAATCAAGGCTGAACACTGATGTTTATTTTAATCAGTTTTGCACACTTGTTTGATATTAACCCTTTCACGCATGAATTATGACAACCTCAATCTGGATTATTTTTCTTAAGTATTTGTATTCATCTTTAGGCATGAAAAAAAAATTTGAACTTCATTTTTTCACACATGTACTTTTCAAAGAGTTTTTTTACATGTCCATTTAGGTGGACAACTGTATGGAGTGACACATCAGTGTCCAATGTAGTGGTTTATGTGCAAGTATACCATCAACACTAACAAATACAAGAAAACAGCCTTTGAATGGCTGTCCACTGTAGTGACAACTATACGTGAAAGGGTTAAAACAACTTTGAAAGATAAATAGAATTTCAAATTGACCCCTTTGTACCCTTAATTTATATTGAAACAGCACTTACATGCTTCAAGGTACATTGTCTTCTGCATTCAGAGATGCTCTTCTGCATATCTTGGTTGTAATTAATGGTTATTTGAGTTACTGTTGCCTTCCTGTAAATTCAAAGCAGTTTGGTCATTCTCCTCTGACCTCTAGCATCAACAAGGCATTTTCCCACAGAACTGCCGCTCACTGGATAGGATATACCTATAGGGTCAGAAATGGACCCTCTATTTGTAAGAGTGCTGTGTCCTCAATGAAAAGTGAATTACGGTGAATAGATGTTCTCTTCATGTATGATCCATTAAGCATTTAACCTCATATGGTGTGTTTGACACAAAAACACTCACAATGTATTTAAAAAAAGCACACAAACTGCAATACCTCATCCATACAACACCTCTCACTAATTTTTGCTTTTATACTGGAACCATATCAACTGCCTGAGGCATGATTGAGATTGGCAGTTGTTTTCCAGCTTGGGCGGCATGGAGCTGAACATGGTACAAAATGTTCTTCCACGTGAGAACAGATTTTTCTACAACCAGTGACAGAAGCAAAGTGGGAGGAGGTGCTGGTTTCAGGAGGATTTCTCCACACTGTAAATTCTCGTGTCAAAGTTTGCTTTTAATGATATGCTCAGTGTTGCTAAACACAGTCACGCCCTTGAAACACCCTCAACGTAGGAATGCAAGTTGTCGTGGAAACTCAGACTCTTTAACTGTAAGAGGTTTGTACCTCCTTTCTAATACTGTCAGCTTTGTTCCTGTGATATTTCCCTCCCTCATCATTTTTACATAGGTGATTGTAAATACTGCAACAACCAATAGCCATAAGGTCTGTTGAAGGATGAGGCTATAGTATGGAGAAGAAGATATGCCTAAGATGAAGTAAATTATTGTTTGTTAAAGGTGACAGTAAAAAAAAATCACACCATAGGTCAAGGATTTTGATCTTTCACTAGATTGTTTTGATTAAAATGCTTCTTTCAGAGTTACAGTTGGCCAGAAAGTCACATAAATGAATGACCACCAGTATATATGCTAGAGTGTTTGGGTGGTGAAGTGGTTAGCAATGTTACTTGACAGTCCAAAGGGTCTGTCTTTAAATCTGCTGGCAGTCTGTAGAATTTTAAGAGATGTTAAGGATTAAGAGACGGCCTTTACTTTCAAACCATTTTAGACATAAAGGGTCTTTTCAGTGACATGAAAAAAAAAGCTTTAAACATTTCACTTTTTAACCTAATCCCAAAGTTGTGTATGTATCTAGTAGTCATACTTTCAACAAGTTTTAACTGGGTGGGACAATTCATAAATGCTGAATGACCAAAATATCTCTGTACTTGATTTACAACCAGTTGTAACTCCTACATTGTGTGGTTAACCATGCAAAAGGCTATATTTAATCCAAACCTAACCATCTAGTTTTGGTGCCTAACTCTAACCAAACAATGACAGAAAGAGGGGGGGCAGCTATGCCTGATTTGACTATGATTTATGTACGTGTCCAAAATGTGTGGATTTCCCACATATTTCCCATAAGCACTCAGACCCTAGGTAGATAAGTACTGTAGATGAATGGAAAACAATTCTTTAACGGTTCAACTAACAGAAAGGGTGATCTTTTTAGGCAATGTTTGAAAGCTTTAAAAGATGATTTCTTTTCTATATTTCAGTTTGCAACAAAAACTATGTACAACATTTAGATGTTCTCCAAAGTCACTGTCTTTTCAAAATAAATTTTCAGTGTGTTTTTTCGCAAATGTTTGCTGGGTGGGTGGGTGAGAGCATGACTAAAGTTAAACCTAATGGTTTCAAGAATGATTTTCCATGCACACCACCTACTGCATCCCCACGAGTCTTATCCAGAGAAACACTATAAACATGTACTTGGCTTTTCAGATGTTGTATGCAAGTGGTTATTTATGCTTACAATATGCTGTTTTAAATTGGCCTTGCTGCAAAATGTTGAGACATGAAATTGCAGTGACAGGAAAAGCTGGAGGCTGGTATGGATAGGACTTGCACTCGTATGAACTTCATATTAAACGTAAATGATTCACAGAGAAATAAGGTCAAATTAGGTATGAACTGAAAGTGAACTTAAATGTGAGCACATGTGCTCACATTTCGCAAATATCTTTTTTGACCTTGAACTTGGGACTGCACAGTTAATACTCCTTACCTTCCAATGCAAGCGTTTAAATATAGACTGTTTCACAAAGAAAGCTTTTTTGGAGATAAGGATGTGGACACATTTGGTGCACTGAAAGAAACCGCTTGCAGATAAAGCAGGAACAAGTTAATACACATACTTGTGCTGCATGCCTGTGACAGTAATGTTTGTGTCAAACTGCACCACTGCACTTTCCCATAAATCAGCCTCCAGAGGGTTCTCTCATTCTGCTGAGTTTTGAGATTTACCCTGTTGTGTACTTAAAAAGGAGATTGCAGTACATGCGTACTTGTAGCCTGCTTATTATGCAAGGTTATCATGACGGGTTTCATTTTTCTTCCCCCCAGTCTATTGAGAGCTAGTGGCCTATTTACATGTGAATTCCTCCTGCAGCCCTGCAGCCTCGCTCAAAGTAGCGAACGGGGCCACCTGCAAGGGGAAAGTGGGGAGGAGGAGGAGGAGGAGGAAGACACGGTTTGAGGAGCTACAGAAGTGTACTCCTGTTTTCTTTGGTGCAGAGACGAAAAACTGGTTTCATTAATTCTTACGATACATAGAGGGTAAGCTGTGCCAAAGTGAACAGAGGTCAAACTGACAGAAATGTTGTGCTGAATTCACTACTTTACAACCTATATAAATGCTGGGATTACAGCAAAAAAAACCAAAAACAGTCTTTGCGTCATGGATTTCACATTCAGTCCAGAGAAAAGGACAAATTGTAGGATTTTATTTTTTTTTAGGAATATATAAAAATAATGTGTGCTTTAAAACTGGTGAACAGAAACAGTTGTGTCAAATCTTTCCAAACAGGATGTTAACAGGCCATTGGACTTGAATCCCATCTTTAAACCTTGCTTTAGCTGAGTGTGTAAGAGAATCATTCACTTTCTTTAAGGTTTTTAAACTGGAAAATTTAGCCTCCGTTCTGAAGACTTTTACTGATAGTGCCCAACTTATAAAAGCTAAGTACTGCTCTATCAAACTAAGTGTTATGCAGTGCGCACACCTGTTAGACATTTGTACTGTGGAAAAAAAACAGATTCCTGCTTACAGAGTAGTGTAATCTACACTCAGTAAATGCAACCTTTCAAGCACCATCATCAGGTATAAAATCAAACTTTTATTTTTTTTTGTCTTTTTCTTAAACCTACAAATATGTATTACTGGGATTTATATTCAGGGTACATATATGTAATTAAACACAACCTGGTATAAACAAAATCTGTTGCCGGACATTTGTGATGCAAATAAAACACACTATAGTAGAACTACATGCATAACTAATTGTTGTAGGCATTACTGGTGTGTTTCAGGAGTGTTTTTCTGCCGTGGGTTGTTGACAGTCTTCATGTGATGACATTCCTCGGTTCAGTTTGTGTGAAAGCCTCTTTGTCAAGGTGATGATTGCTCTTTCACTTCTCAGTCTTCATCTGAAAGAGGATGGCTGTCGACAGCTGGAATGGGAACAGGGGAAATCTGTATGTGCGTGGGTGAGTGCGTTAGATGAGGGGCAAATTACTTTTTCATTCTCTCTTTCATTTTGACCTTGAACTCTGTGATACCCAGTTGCACTCACTCAACACCCATGTCCACACACAAATCTGGTCCACAAAGAGCTGTGTCCCCTCCAGTCTGGCTATTGTGAGGCACAAGCCTGTGAAATCTGTCTTTGGTCTTGTTTGGGCATAAGGGATTAGGGTGGGTTTAGGCTGTGGTCCCCAGTGCTTTATGTTTGCACACTGACTGATAGGGAAATCTGTGGAGAACACTGTGTTCGGATTTGTTTGGTAGCATTTCATCGTTCCGCAGATGAAAGGCCCCAGAGTTTGCAATATAATATCTATTACTATTTATGAGTTTTGCAGCATTTGACAGGAACCTGTTATGCTCTCTACTAGTAGCTTTGCATGATTCACAGTTCAAAACAATCCTTGATTACCTAATTCCCCTTACTTTAAGACAGTGGTTCTGATTTGTTGCCCTTTCCAAATCAAAGGTTAACTGCTTGCACCTACACTGATCTAAGAATTTTCAACTTTTGCCATGATTCTTGTGAATATCATATATTACACTTTGTATATGACAAAAAATAACGAAATGCATAACTGCTGTCCCTACAAATTGGATAACTTTAGGAAAAAGAATAAAACAGTACAATTTAGGAAACATTTGTATCACCTAAATTAAACCCAGGAGGTTAGGGGTAACATAAACCTATATCTTACAACAAGGTTATAATCTGAAAGCAAATCTGGGAAATCAACACTATATTAAAATAACAAACAAAGCTTAATAAACTAAAGTGCAAGATTTAGATTTAGTTAAAATGCTCACTTACTTTTTCTGCCTCCTAATATTTTTAATGCATCTGCTGCAGGTTAATTCATTTATTAGAAACCTTTTACCTTTGAATATAGACAGACAACTGTTGTTATGTCTAGACAGTCTGCCCTCTTTATCCTAATTGAAATTCAAATCAGTTACTGTGAGTGATTCATCTTAACGCTTCCCAATGATGTCTGCCATGAAAAGGAACTCCTAAACCAAAGCAAGCGGACTTTTGGTTCACACAGAGGTCATATGTATAACTTCTCTCTGCAGATATTTTAATTGCATCTCTGCTTTATCAGGTGAGTGCACACATTGAGCATGGGAGAGGAATACAGTGCATCACTTGGGTACTGAGTTGTATCAGCTATGCATAAATCCGTCAAGACTTTAGTGTGTAAATGTAATTCTAAGCATGTCTATTGTACCACAAAGGTATTTCTGTAAATGTTTTTTATGTCTACTGGAGTAAATACTGGGGTAGCTGTAGCTCAGGAGGTAGACCAGGTCACCTACTAATCAGAAGGCTGGTGGTGCTCCAATCTCCAATTCCCTAACCCCAAGTTGCTCTTTGATGCATCCGTTGGAGTATGAATGCGTGTGAATGTTAGAAAGAAAGCACTTAAACAGGAAAAGCATAAAAAAGTGCTTGTGTGAATTGGTGAATGAGAGAAGTTCTGTAAAGTGCTTTGAGTGCTTAGAGTAGAAAAGTGCCATATAATAACCAGTCTATTTACCATATTCTAGAAACTTGTGAAAGGCTTTTTTCTATATGTCTCCATCAAAATGCTGCATGTACAAGGTAGATAATGCAGAAATTTTCGTAACTTTACTGCTTGATTTGCTAGCTAACTAACTGTAAATAAACTGGAAGGCTACATTTTGTTGTACTTTCTGACCATATGTAGATAAGATAAGATAAGATAAGATAGAACTTTATTAATCCCTCGGGTGGGTTCCTCTGGGAAATTCGATTTCCAAAAAAGCACAGCACCGACAGAAGTTACAGAGTTACAGAATATTATATATATATATATATATATATATATATATATATATATATATATATATATATATATATACACACACACACACACACACACACACACACATATATATATAAATACAGAGACAATATAAATAAAATATACGAAGGGGATAAATAGAATAAATAGGAATAAAAAATAAAAATACAAGTGAATTGCACATTTCAAGTATTGAGGTCTATTGCACTGTTGACTATTTACAAAAAGTATTGCACAAAAGGTATTGCACAGTGAGGTGAAGAGGCACTACAGCTTAGTTGTTCCCCCCTCTTTTGTCCTCCTGTTTCCCCTCCCTCTCCCCTCCAGAGAGGAGTTAAACAGTCTGATGGCGTGTGGGACAAAGGAGTTTTTAAGTCTGTTAGTTCTTGTCTTTGGGAGAAGCAACCTGTCACTGAACAGACTCTTCTGGTTGTTTATGGCCGTGTGCAGAGGATGCCTGGCATTGTCCATAATGTCCATCAGTTTCTTTAATGTCCTTTTCTCTGCCACTGTCACCAGAGTGTCCAGCTTCATGCCGACCACAGAGCTAGCCTTCCTGATCAGTTTCTCCAGCCTGGATGAGATCTGGTATATTCAAGATATACCGCCTGAGCCAGTGCTCTGCAATTTTTCCTCATCTTGTCAGTGTTGGTAAGGTTAAGATTATAGCTTCACAATGTGGAGAAAACAGTGTTGTACAGAATGTTGAAACTATGTTGAGAGGACATACAAAATTACCTTAAGAAAGGAATGTGTTGTGATATGTTCAGTGTAAGACTCCCATGTCTGAATTTACTTTGGGTCTAAAGAGGCCAACTGAAATACAAAAGGTGAGACTTTATTACTGGCTATTAACAGAAAGGCCAAAATATCAAAGCCCAAAAGGTGAACAAATAAAAATCCAAAACATGAGACTGAGGGGTGCACACAGGGAATAGATACAGAGATGATAACATACACTGGGATAAAGAGTAATGATAGAGGGCTATTTTCACACAGTGCTGATTAGGAAAATGGAAATGTGTTGAAGAAGACCTCAAAGTAAAATACAGAATAAACAAGAGAAACACTAAACACAGAGACAATAAACTGACATCAACAAATACCAAGACAAAAGAATACTGGAAGCCAAAGACGTAAAAACAATAAGAAAAAGAAAGAAAACTAGTTTGAGACAGTGCAATGAGTGATTAGGAAAAGAAACACAGAACAAACTAAAATCAAGCGAATAACAAACTTAAATACAGAAAATGAAGATGCATAAACACCATGAATTCCCAAACACTGCTTGTCACATAAACAGGTAACCACAATTTCATGAACTCAGTGAAACTCTTCAAAATAACACAACAATGAAATCACAAACCAAAACAGAGGATTGCAAATTGGAAACTTCTTATTAGGACTTGGGCAGAAATCCAATAGTCCCAAAACCCAGAAGATTTAACAATCCATCCATTCACTTTCTTCTGATTGTCCAACAGGAGAGTGGTGCAGTGATCAGCAACGTTGCCTCACACAAGAAAGATGGTACTGGGTTTGACTTGGGCCTGTATGTGTGGAATCTGCATGTTCTGCATGGGTCCTTTCTCCAACCTGTACTTATTTAGCACATTCTGATTTAATTTAGTCACTTCATAAAATGTCAGTTTAAAATTAAGGACTTCACAAACCAGTTGAAGGATTTTAGCCTGTGCCATTGATTCATATGTTTCTTGACCTTTTCTTTAATGTCTTTTGAGACTAAATATAGAAGGTCTCAATGAGCCACTCACAATTTCTCAAAATCTAATTGTTCTTATTGGAATCACATTGGACTTTAATGAAATCTGCAGTGAAACCTAACAGACATCATTTCATTCCACCAGTAAATAAGAGGCACTGATGTCTCAGCTGGTTTGTTGTTTTTCTTCACTCCCCTGTAATGAAGCTGGCTGCTGCCGACCTCCAGTTTGTATAAACAGCACGACTCCCCTGATATTGGCATTAGCACCGATGGAGGTATTTAAACAGCCACAACATGAGGAGTCTCTGCAAGGAGTTCATTAACTGCAAAGAAAGGAGAAGCTGAATAATGAACTGGACCCTTTTTTAGTAGGGACAAGGAAGGGAGGAGCGGTTATATTGATGTTCCTCAATGATTAACGCTTCCAACTCGCTGGCCAGAGTTTTTCAATCTGCCCCGATTTCCATGGCAATTAGAGCTGGCCCTTCACCACAGGAGCCTCTGGCTTTATGAATCTAAAGTTTTATGCCTGGTTACATTGATCAGAGATATTTTGAAGGGTGGTGCACATGTGAACCATCTGCCCCACAGCCGTGGCAAAGAAACAGATAAGACGGGATTGCTGAGGTTTCTGCAGAGTCTGAGTTTCATGGTTGTTAATGCACAGAGAGGCCCTGTTATCTACACCAGTCTCAGGGATGCCTGGGGACACCAGTCTTACCTCTGAGGGTGGAAAGACTGCTCTTTGTCTTGGCAACTGAAAGGTGTCAACACCTGTAGACCTAGATTAGGTCTTTATCTTAAAAAAATAGCTAAAAAAAAAAAGAAAGAAAAAAAGTCAGCATTTGGATGTCCCCTGCTGTTGTGGCAGAGGCGTCATGTGGAATGAAAAAGCCAGGTTGCCGGTTTTCTATGAGAACCAGATTTCCAACTCCTACGGTGTAGGGAGGAGGGAGAGGGTGCAGGAGTGTAGCGGGTTACCCTTCTTGCCCCCAAAGCCATAAATCAAAATAAATTAAAGTCAGACTCCCACAGCACATATGGTAGCCACAGTAACAAGACTTTTCCAAACCAAGACTGTGCTTAATTGTATTTGTAAATCTATTACTAGATCATTTTAAACCAATGACATATTGAACCTAGCAGCATAATGTAAATTTAAAAAGAGTAAAAAACAAATTAGTTGAAAACATCTGTCGAGTTTTCAGATCAAAAATCCGGCAATAGAAAGAAGTATGTTTCTGATGAGTATGGGTATAAAATCCTGTACATATTTATGCAAAGTTTAAGCATGCAACTGATGCAATAGAAAGAAGTCAGTAGGTGTAAATTGTATCCACTTCTTTCAATATGTAAATCTAACAGAAAGGAGGGAAGTAAAAGCAAACCCACATGAGAAACTAACCTTCAAAATAAAGCAGGGAGCGAAGTGAAACTGGGACTGAAACTCACAGATGATAGTGACCTGGGAAGGCAGATGGTCAGG
Organism: Copadichromis virginalis; assembly: GCF_057382275.1. Taxonomy (NCBI): domain Eukaryota; kingdom Metazoa; phylum Chordata; class Actinopteri; order Cichliformes; family Cichlidae; genus Copadichromis; species Copadichromis virginalis. Next base: position 34,820,475 of record NC_140628.1, on the reverse strand, counting down.
AAACACAAAGCAATCAAGAAATGTGGATCACAAAAATATGAGACCATCAATAATGAACTGTATATAAAGTCAAAGTTTCCAAGCCTGAAAAGCAGACACTGTGTGAAAGTGACATGCATCTTTTGTAATGTGGAATGGAGTGCTAGTGCTGGTGCAAAGATATAAACTAACATTAGCAAACTGCATCAGATCACATCTGTATGTGTCGGCATAACTAAATTTTCTCTCTCTTTTTTTTTTCTTGCTTTTTTTTTTTTTTTTTTTGTACATATTTAGACAAACATTTCACTCTGTGAAACTGTACCCACAGATTTATACGAACACCAGCACAAACAAAGTTGGACTTAAATGTAGACTTTTTCAAATATGTTTAAAAACCAAACTGTTTCATATGGATCTTCATAATTTATAATCATTTTACATATACAAACAAATACTTAATAATTCTATCACTTGAATCTGTCATTGTGGAGGACTTATTTCTCTCGTGCAAAAATCTTCAACAAATCTAACCTTAGACAATGCTTACAAAGCTATCAATCGAAATATTTTTACAGTTACAGATAAACTGTTTTTGTTATTCTTGTATGGAAAGAAATGCCATAACTTCAAAATTTTACATATACATATCATTCTTAAATAAAAAGTAGCCTTGTCCTGTAAAAACAAATACCTTTGGTAGCTGTACAAGTGAGAGATTCCTCTGCAAACATTTTTTATCATCACCTATTTCTTATCAGGATAAAATATAGGACTGTTTGCAACCCCTACAATCTTCACCTCCCTTTTCTTTTTCTGCGCCATCTCCAGTGGCAGTAAATTCACTGTACATAGCGTGTACTGTCAATGTTAAGCCTCTTACTACTTTCACTCCCACAGTGGTCTTTTGTCTGAGCACTCCTAACTCCCATTTATTCATGTCTGATTTTTTTGCAGATAATTGTTAGTAACATCTCTGTTTAATTTGTGTTTCCACCAGAAAAAAAAGGTACATTTTTGGAATACCTGTGCAAGAATACACGACAAATATTGTCGCATTTTTTTCATGTGTTCAGATGTTTGATTTTAAATAACCTGCCAGATTGGAGCTTTTTGCTGTGGGATGACATGAAGTTAGTCTGTGACTTAGCTGAACAATCTTTCTTGTAAATGAACGCAATCTTCTTAGAAATGTGACAGTCAACATGCAGCTTAATCCTTAGCAGTATGCACAGGGCTACGAGTTAAGTGACAACAAAGAATCCGTCATCACCTCCATTTGACACAAGCTGCTGTAATGAGTTGATTTACATTCAAAAGCAATGGCTCTGTGGATCCATCTAATGAAACCTTTTGTGATGATGATTGGTTGGTTAAAGATCCCCGCCTAGTCACCTGTTCTCATGTTACTGAATAATTGTTACTAGATTTAAACATTTCCACAGATATCACACCATGATAGCACCATGTCCTACCTGCTGGGCGAGTTAGTTAGAGATTTTTTCCATGACATGACGAGAATTGCCCTTGACACAGAAAAATGGTGATTACTTCCATGCAAGCTTGAGGTCAATGACAAAACAGATGCGGTTCTAGGGAGTGGTCCAATGTAGAAGGATACTGGAAGCAATGTTCAAGAATATGACCTGGAGCTGAATATCTGCCATTGTTAAACATTGACGTGTTTTTGTTTTATGGGCAGAGTAAACCGCACATATTCATATACTAATTATTTAAAAATTTTCTTACATTTCTTTTCTTTTTTATACAAGGCATCTCAAGTCATGTTTCAATTAACAAAAAGCTTGTGATTGAGTGCTGGATCTGACTGAAACTGAAGAAAACTGCACACTCATATAAACTTGTAATTTGCAAGATACGCTTGCTGTATAAAGTACACTTTGAATTATGTTCATTTTGGACATTAAGATGTGATTTAGGTGATAAAGTAAGTAAGGAAGTATTTACTGAGACTTTAGATTAGCCCATTAAAACCGACGCATTGGTTTTAGGTCAAATTACCGTAACTCATAAACCGTTGGCGCAATCGCAAAATTCCAGCGGTTTCCAAAAGCGTCAACTTTGTGCTTTTTTTTCCAGTGATGTTAGGGTCATTATGCTAATCCCAGGAAGGGGAGATACGTAAATTACAGAGAAAACAACACAGCACATAGCAAAAACTAAAAAACATGGCAAAAAGAGCCCAAATGTAGGTGCCGCTGTAGCTCACTGGATCAGCAGACGACCATATGGTGTATGGCTGAGAGCCCAAACAAAAGAGCCCAAATGTCTGTTTTCTGTAAATTTTCATCACACTCACTCATTCGCAGGCTGCTGGGACACCGTATCATAATGACCCTAACATCACAGAAAAGCACAGAGTCACTGCTTTCAGGAACTGTTGGAAATGAGCAAATTGTTCAGGATTAAGAGAGTTACAGATGTTGAAAAAAACGTTGCAAAACACCTGTCTGACCCCAGTGACAGGTGGGTAAAAATCTTTAAATCAATATACTACACAATCAAAATAGTTGCTAGGGGTAAAACAAGTGGTATTGTTTTGATTTCATGTATTCACCGTATTGAGTTTAGCTTCTTTATTATTTACTGTTTTACTTTTCTGTCAAAAAAGCCAACAAGACAGATCACATTCATACAAACCTGACTGCATTCATAGACACATTTAATCCCAGATTAAATTCTCGTGCTTTGTTCTTTGTCACAAACCTAAAGAACAGGTCACTCCAGCAAGGGTTTTATTTTAGTTTCTTTATCACAGTAGTTGCACATCCCTTCTGTTTCACTGAAGTTTCTGATGTGATGTGCAACAAGCAACTGATTTAAACAATACCTAAGTCAACACTAATGCATTCTGTCTTCTTCAATCTATTCCAAAGAAGCACAAAAAGACACACACACAAAAGTTTAAAAATTCCTTTGTGCTCTGCTTGATCTTCAGAAACAAAAGTAAACTAATGGTACCCCCCTTTTTATAAATGGGAGCTGAAATCTGATACAAGAGTCCCAAAGCCAGATCTGAGTCTAAAGACTAGAGCCTCATTAGCAATCTATCTTTGCGGCATTGAGGAAAACCACACACACGCACACACAAAGTGGCTTTGTTTTTGGGCAGGGGTTGATATGCTGAAGCGGGGCCCCTGAGCTCAGAGAGACAGCAAGGACTGAAAGCAGAGACTTCAAAAGTAGCCAGTGTTCACCTTTAGAAAAGACAGATGACTCCTTGTTCAGCATAAGGACCAATCAGAGCATTTTAGTGATTCCCCTAAACTGCTATCCTGATTAACTCAAGCATCTACATCTACAAAGTTGTTTATTGAGATAATAATATTTTTATGTGTGACGATTGGAGGCCATCTAGATTTTAAAAGCTTTTTATTTGTTTGTCAAATAAGTAGGGGACTTCAGCGTGGGGGTTTCAGGGGAAGTTTGTCTTTCTACCAGCTGTTGGTTTCAGTGTCTGTTATGCATGTTGACTTTGGGAAAATTTGAATGGAAGGAAAAGTGGATGACGCAAAAAAGAGGAAGTTAAATCAGGAGGAAAGAGAGCAACATGCTCAACGAAAAAAAAATCATTGATTACATATATGTTTTACAGCACTATTATCGCTGCAGTATTTATGTTTTGCACCATCGATATATGGACATTTGCCGTATGAAACCATGTAGAAACTGTGCATGTCTATCACAATTATACGTGTTTGGGAAAACCTGGAGTTAACACAGCTTTTCTTTGTTTCACTTGGTCTGCTGTAATAGCCAACATTTTTTCCACCTGTTGGAAAAATATTCAGAGGAAAGCAGGTTGCAAGAAAGGCGACATCTTCTATCTGTTGCAGTGGGAGCAATGACTTGTCATTTTGCCTCACTTTCACAAAAAATAGCAAGCACATGAATATGCAAGGTATTTTAGGCATGTACAACTGTAGGACACTCTAAAGCCAAGACACACTGGACAGATTACATGTCACAGATGACCTGCGAACACCATAGTCTGGGAGAACCAGCAGCAGGACTTGGTGGGTGGATGGATGAATGAATGGAATTATCTTTAGGTACTTGGTGTTCCAACAGTGAGCAAAATGCATTGAATCAGTCCATATGATGCATATAATGTATAGATGTCACCGCCATGATGTCACTCATTGGTTAGAAAACTGCTATTATGAAGCCTTGAACAGAGCATTTTTGGCCTAAGCCATCTTGCTGTTTTGAATCCAAACATGATGAGCGTGAGTGGAATCTGACTGAGAAAATTAGGAACTTGTAACCCTGACTATAATCATGTTTGTTGAGACCATATATCAAGATCACTTACAACCACATGAGTTGCCCTCTAATGGCCTTTGGCAAAAATGCAGGTTAAAGGCTCCAAATTCACTATGTCCCAATTCAGTTGCTGCATCCTTCGAAGGCCACATTTAAAGGCCGATTACATCACAGCCAGATGACGAAGGCTGTCTCAATTCAAAGGCTGCTCCAAATGTGGCTGACAAATGCGTCCTTCTTTTCCCCGAATTTGTAGGTTCGGTGTATTCTTCATGGCCCAACCTATCCCAGAATTCATAGCGTGGCCCAGCCAATTCCAGTTTCCAACAATGGCAGCAGCTACTTAGTTCTACTTTGACTCTTACTACTCTTTTCAATACTTTATTAATTAAATTATTATTCATAATATTTGTATAATAATATAAAAATACTTTTAAACACAGCAATAGCAAATTAGTGCAGCTAAAGAGTTTGAAATATTACTCTTTCTGGGTCACAAAATAAACTTTCAACATATTTTGAGGCGAGAATGTAGGTGTGTCAATTTCAAATATCTGCTCGGTTTTATCAAGATATCACATATTCACACTTCCAGCCTTCTTGGTCTTTAGTGGACCCGGCCCACGTAGACCACGAAGGCTGGGTCCTCCGAAGGATGCAGCCCTTGAATTGGGACACAGCCATCGTTTATACAATGTATGATTTATTAGATAAACCCTGACTCATATATAAATATAAATTCAGCCACATTAGTTGGACTCTATACTGAAGAACTTAGATTTGCGCAAGATCAGAAAGTAAACATTGCAACAAATCATAAGAGCATGTGACCTCTGTGTAGTGTTCTGCAAGTTCAGCAGCATTTTATACAATGGACTCGGACTACAGGGAACAGTTGTGACGTGTTGGAAAAGAACTGTTCAGGCAGAGCAGGTGCATCCTAGTTCTTCAGGAAGTGTTTAACTACTGGCCCTGCACACTCTCTCACACTCAAGCACACGAGCAGAAGCAGTTCTGGGAAGCAAAACCTAAAAGTGCACGTTCCATCAACACCTATTATTACCACTTGCATAGCTGTTTTTTCCCCTAACCTTAGCAATACTGCCTGGAGAATTACACGTGACATATTGTGGCATGTGACATTTTAAGGGTTGGGTCTGTATTCCCATTCTGATCTGCTGCTTTAAATCCCAGTCTGGGAATGGTGACAAAATATCTATTCCTGTTTGATTCCTTCTGTCTCGTTTTGATGGGTGCTGCTGCTGATAAGGCTACTTTAAATTTGGCATGAAGCATATTAAGACATTCACATGTAAGAGCTGACAGCATATCTTTTTCTAAAACACCCTGAGATATGATGAACTTTATGGAACCTTAGGACTAAATTCAGTCATTACTAAAAGAGCAGAAGCGAGAAAAAGGTAGTATAACACAGTTAAAAGGTGATAAGAGCTGTAAGCGTTTCTAGGATGTAAACAAATCACTTCCTGATGGCTACAAGGAAATGAGGGCACTGCAATGGAAATTAACAGGCACTGCAGATTAGATCCCTTGTATGTTTTTAGCTTTAGATATTTGCAAGTCCTTCCAGTCTTGGAAAGTGACGCAAGTAGGCTAATTTACTCAACAGTAAAGGTTCTATTTCTATTTCGAGAAGCCCTACACTTATTATTCATCACAAGTGAAATATCATGCAGTTATTTGATGTCTGAAAAGTGTTTACATGTCACATTCGAAGCAAGTGAAGTCACCATTCTCGCATAAACATCTCCATAATCTGTGTGATAAATAGCCTTTGGTAGAGTTATAGCTATGTTTGAGGGGGGGGGGGTTATGTTTTAGGCAGACATACAAGTAAATGATTAGTTACGTCTCCACCTTAATCAGTGTTGTACTTCTATAACAAAGGCCTTGATTTTAGTACTTTTATACACATGTTTATTTTGATGTTTTGTGTATTCTAAAGTCAATTCAGTTTTCAGATGACTATAATTTAAAATTTAGGATGTTTTTATTGAAGTCCGATAACAACTGGTATGTGAATAGCTTTTCAATTTTTAATCTTAAGCACTAATACAACTACTAAAGTTTTGCTTTAAATGTTTTCGCTTTTTTTAAACCAGGTCTATGTTTTAAAATTGTAATATTAATATTTCTACTTAAAGCTGCATTTTACAAAATTGGGCCACTAGGGGGCAGAAAAGCATAAAAACATAATAAAAATAAAAACTGCCCCTTTGTTTCCCACAGAGGATGGATTCACATAATTGATTTAGCATGAATGTTACTTGGATGGGCTTCCTGACACAACTCTCCAATTAGCTTCCTAGTATCCTACCACAATGGGTACACAAGCTTGTTTTCCTTTGAGGCTAGCTTTCTGTCTTATCCCAGTCTTATGCTGCGTTCCACATACCTTGGAAATCTAATGAAAAGAAAAACAGGATTTCTTTTGATTCTTAGCACGGTAGAGCCATTCAGGTGTATTAGCAATGCAGTATAATACTTATATTTTTGGCTTAAAAACACAGCTGCAGCACATTCATGAACAGAGCCTTGTCGGTGGTTTGTGTATGACTTATGTAGTCCACAAATAAACAACAGTGGCAGTACAGTTCAAAGGTTTTACAGTTTTACTGATGTTGACATCCAATACCATCTTGTATTGTTAGCTCAGGGTTCTTGGGGCTGCTCTTTCCAAATGGGAAACTGAGGGATAGTTCCACATTCGAATTCTGCCCGTGAACCCACAAATTCATCTTAGGAATGCACCATCAAACTAAGGATCTTACTGCGAATTATACTTCTGCATCTGCATCATAACTTGCGCCATAAATGGAACCCCATTTTAACCCTATGCCACAACCTTCTACGTAACCTGACGTGCACCTCCTGAGAAACTACACGTATGGTTAACTCATACCACAAAAACTTGACATGGAATTCTTCCGGTTACTACATAAGTCTCAGTACAGTTTTTCATGCGTCAGGTGAAAGTGTTAACTTCCTGCTGGCTACAAGAAAATATGGACGATGCGACTATCAGTGTAGGCTTTGTAAAATCAGTCTAGGTAACATGTCAGCAAACATGTGAGCAATAGGTAACTGTAATAATAATAATAATAATAATAATAATAATAATAATAATAATAATAATAATAATGGATTGGATTTATATAGCGCTTTTTCAAGGCACCCAAAGCGCTTTACAATGCCACTATTCATTCACTCTCGCATTCACACACTGGTGGAGGCAAGCTACGGTTGTAGCCACAGCTGCCCTGGGGCAGACTGACAGAAGCGAGGCTGCCATATCGTGCCATCGGCCCATCTGGTAGTGTAGTATTGTAGGTTTTAACCAAGCTACTATACTTTAGTAACACAGAGAAAGAGCAGAAAGGGTTTTTAAAACATGGGGTTAATGTTTACTATTTACTATAAATTTGTCTTGCAAGAAATGAGAAAAGTCTCACTTCCTGTTAAAGATAGAAGGAAAAAAAAGATACAAATTTAACAGCATTGAGTTACAGTATTAAGTCCAAGGATTTTTAAAGTAATCAAATGCAGTTTTTTATATTAATAATCCTATTCATATTTTCATACAAATTAATAATCTGTTGCATGTAATATGAGCAGTATTACAACAGCATTTTGCCCTCCAGCATCAGTTGTTGCAAATGCCTGGATGGATGCTGCTGTTCTATTTCTGCAGTGAGAGCAGTGAGAAAATGTGGGTTTGTTTAGCTGCTACGCAGTTGCCCTCAGCTGTCCCATCACTCAGCAGGGGAGGAGGTGCAGGCGTACCCCAGTTCCTCCCATTTTTTTTCTGTTCTCAACCCCCACTTTTCTCTTTACACTCTCAAATGGTCTCATAGACAAGCGCAGGCTAGACGAGTCAACTAGGTCAACCTCCAGCTAATAAACTCCCGTGTGTCTGTTGAGACAGTGGGACAAATGGGCCCTACTTAAAACCAGACACAAACAAAGGCCTTCACATCCAATGAAGACCTTACCCCACTTGCATCCCAATGAAGCCAGAGGGGAGGGAAATGCACTTTTCCACATAGTTCCTATGCTTGCTGACCAGGAAGCAAAATACCTCACCCAATAACCTCCAGTTGCATAACAGCAGCCTGTTTGTGATAACAATGGAAAGAAATTTTAATCTGTTTTTGTAGACATACCTGTGCACAATGTGCACAAGTAATGAAAAATGACTTCCCTCCCCCTGTGCTGCTGATTGATTGCATGTGGTCCTCCTAAATGAAAGCCTGAATTATTCAAGCAGGTCAGACTATATCCATTTCCTGTTCAATCACATAGTTTGATGGGTATTTAGGAATTGCTGAATATATCACTAAAGAGCAATTAAGCTTTTTTGAGAAGTATCGCACTAGAAATAGACAGCTACCATATCTTTAGAAAAAAGCACTGCATTGCACTTCCCGCAATTTCTTCTGTTATATAAAAATACAAGTAATGGTAAAAGTCTATAGACTCAGAGTCACAAGCAAGACTCAGTTACACTTTAAGCTAAATACTAGTAAAGGGGGGAAAAAGACTTATACTGGCAAAGTATTTCGAGCTGATTTAGCTAGTTTTATTTGAGTAAAACTGTAGAAGTGTTCTACCTTTAGGTATCTGATGAGTTGTATTATTTGTAAATTTCATGCTTCTTGTTTAATCAGTTGTGCATATACATTACAGCCATTTTACTCATCTGGCAGGAACAGATCCCGACTCTCCCCTGTCTACATTGGTGGGACTGATGAGAAATAGTCACATCCTACAACTATCTGGAAGTTCAACTGGATCACAAGTTGAAGTGGTCTGCCTACCAAAAGGGTCTGAGTCGGCTTTACTTTCTACAAAGGCTCAGATCCTTCAATGTATGCAGCAAGCTGCTCTAAATGTTTTATCGTCTGTTGCTGCGAGCACCATCTTCTTTGCCGTGGCATGCTAGCATGCAGCCATCAAAGCAAAGGAGGCAAACAGACTGAACATGTACCTTCAACGTTGCTGTCTGAGCGAAAGTTACAGGAGGTCGTTCCTTCCTGCAGCTATCAGTCTCTTTAAGTCATCCACATGGGTCAGATCCACACATGTGGAACAGAATTAATCACACCTCAGTGCACCCTGTCACTTTTGTACACCACGACATATATTTGCACATATACATGTCCTTTTATATTTATATTTATATGTATATTTGTATTTTATTCCTATATCTCTATATTTATCTATTTATTTTAATAATTATCTATCATAACTCAGTTTCTACTCTTATTTTATATGCATGCTTGCTGTTTGTTGCATATTTGTTGCTATGATAACTCCGTCAGACGTTTTTCTGATTCAGATTTACATGCTCTGTATTTTACATCATAAATGTTTCATTATTCAAATTTATAGACTTTCATCATTTTCTTTACTTTTTAAAAACTTTTATTTTCAGTGTTCCCTTTATTGTATGCCATTATTACACATTAACAGAAAAACATTAATGCATTTGCTAGCAAGTAAATGCATTAATGCAGTATCAGTGTTGATTAGTTAGTTGTGTAGATTAGTCCAGTTGATTGTAATACATGACCGTATTTTTGTATGTGTAGTGAAAGAGGAACAAAATGCTGAATTAAAAATCAGCAAATCCAACAAATAGCAAACATTATTAAACGGTGATAACTCCAAAATAAAATGTCCAAATGATGAAAACTAATTCATATACAAAACCGGAAAAGAAACAAACGAATGCTTATTACTAACGTTTATTACAATGATTATTTATTCTATGAAAACAGTTTTACTCATATCTATTTTGATTATTTTTTAATGTCTTCTCTTCTGTAAATTCAAATACTATTGGTATTTAAAGATCTTGTTTGTTTCATGGTGATGTTTTTGTGAATGTCAGTTGTATGTATATCCATCATGGAGTGCCCCAGGAAGAAAACTTAAGACTAAGGGTAATGGTAAGGGGATACCAATAAAACAAACAAACTCATGAGGATGGTGTAGGAGCTCAGATGAAACATGAGCATAGCATACATACAATCTGACAAACAAACAAACAAAAACAGGGCTTTTCTCATCTCTTTAATTTACCTCTCTGTCCACATGTCTGTGACCCAGAAGTCAATCTCAAACATGTCTCAACTCCTTAGAGGCATTATAAGGGAAGAGGATTAAGGACAGAAGAGACTTGGCAGAGGAGCTGTGATGGAGGATGCACAAGTGTATCCTTTGTGGAAGTGTGTTTTTTATATACCAAAGACAGTGTTAAAGATGGATGTAGTTACTGTACCCACTTATTTCTAAAATCATGTTCTGAAGATTAGGAGTTTGGAGGGTGCATTTAGTGTCCCTGAAAAGAGAAGCTATTTTCTAAGCTATTTCGTAATTTACCTTTTCTACTTTTGATGCTTCTGTACCTCCTTCCAGAGGGCAGTATACTGAACAAATTTTGCGCAGTATCAAAGTGGTCTGTAATGATACTTTTGCTCTGAAAAGACCCTTTACCTATCACCCTTTGCAGTCCTTTCTTTTCAGCCACATTACAGCTGGCCAGTGATAGCATATGGCAGTACACTCTCAACTGTCAACCGTCATCAAGCAGCATCCTTTATTCCTCTTGAAAACCATCAAGAAGTGGAGGTGCTACTGAACCTTCTTTAGCACAGATGCTGCGTTCACCAGGAAAGATCCTCAGAGGTGTAAGTACCCAGGAATTTAACAGAGATCCACTCCACATCAACTGAGACTGTGTGGAGAGGTGGGCTCAGCTTTGTGCCTCCTGAAGTCCATGACCACTTACTTTGTTTTGTTGGTGTTCAGATTAAGGTTGTTCCTGACACACCAGTCTGTCAATTACCGCATATGATTCATGTGTGGTATCCAGTGTTGGTCAAGTTACTTTGACAAAGTAATCAGTAACTAATTACTGATTACTTCCCCCAAAAGTAATCCCCTTACTTTACTGATTACTTATTTTCAAAAGTAATTAGTTACTTAAAAAATGATGTACAACCTGAAAAGGTAATGAAGCGATAGATCTTTCAGCCCAATTCTATTTTTTCTGCATAATCCATCATATAAAATGTAATCAAATGAAAAAGTCTCTTTTTGAAACTAGTTTTATTTTAACTTTAAGCTTGAAGCAAACATTAAATTATATGCAACATTCTCTGACTGGAAGAAATTTGTTTAATTTAAATTTAATTTAAACCTATTTTCTGCATATTCCAGCATATAAAATAAAATATTTTTTGTGTTTACACTCACTCTTTCAAATAAATGCAAGTGAAACACAGCAGAAAATAAATGAAATCAAAGACTCAGCGGTCCTGTTGCTCTATTTTCACCTGTATAGCAGGAGTGGGGCAGGCGGAGGTTTGCCCTGGTGCACATGTGTCGCAGCGGTCAGTGGAAGGATCTGGGAGTTTCACATTCCCGTGGCAGGGTACTGTCGGTGCTTGCTCAGAAGTTTAGGGGTTTTTTTCACTGTAAAAAGAAGTTTTCTTCCCACGCAGTGAACAGCGGACACTAATGTTTTTGTCACTTTTTACGGAATCAAACTCAAAGTAAGGTCAGTACTTCCACGCTTTAAACGCTGCACGCTCATACTCTCTGCCACACTCGTTATATTATCCATTGTTGATATGCACACAGCTGTTGCCACGAACGTCGGACTCGCTTACGTCATTGTCATGAGAGACTCGTGCAAAAAAAATCACAGTTTTGGTAACGCAGCGTGCTTACGGGGGTGTAACAGTTATCTAATTACCTCTTTTGCAACAGTAATCCCTTACTTTACTCGTTACTTGAAAAAAGCAATTGGATTACAGTCTGCAAATTTTATAATTGCATTTCTAGGGTGGGTAGGAGTACAGTCGTGTGTGGATACTGCATAAAAGAGGAAGCTGAGCACACAGCCCTGAGACAGTGCTGAGCATGAGGGTGGAGCAGGTGTGGGTACTGATGTTGGCATTCTGTTAGCTGTGAACATGTTTTTTTTTTTTTCGGTGGATCTGTTTGCTTTATAAGCTGATTGGGGTCAAAGGTGGAAGAAAGGCAATTTTTGATGTGTTGAAACACAAGCCTTTTAAAGCATTTTTGACCATAGCTGTTAGAGCGATGAGTCTGAAATAACTCATTGTTGAATTCTTGGGAACAGGGGTTGTGGTAGCATCTTAAAGATAGGGTGGGACAGCAGAGGATGACAGGCAGACACTGGAGAGCTTGGTGAAGACCACTGCGAGCTGAACTTTAAGAACTTTGCTGGGGACGTCTGATTTAGGAACCTTCCTCTGATTCACAGACCTAAACACATGGTTCACTTGATGTGCCTGGAAAGAGAGTGTAGGCAACTCTGTGGTCTGGGGTGTGTATAGCTAAACTGGTCCTGTCTGAGTCAAAACAGGCAAAGAAGTGATTAAGGTCCAGTGCCAACAAAGCCTCCACGTTAACACTGCCAGTGGTGTGCTGCCTTTGTTTTTTGTCAGATGATCCTCCATTTTACTCTCTAGGCCTTTTTTGCACTTTTGATTCCTTTTCTCTGGCCGAGCTGTGCAGCGCTTTGTCACTTCACACGAAGGCCAAGTTAAAGTCTCTCAGAAGTGCCTAGACTTCACTTCATCCATGGTTTATGATTAACATCAACACGGATTCGCTTACTGGCCATAACATTGTCGGTGCTTGACATTTGTTTGTTTTGAAACTCATTGTGACAAGAGAGGTGTGGGTCTGACTGTGAAACCACACTCTTATTGTGATCTACAAGTCCTTAGCCAGTGAACATACCCTGTGCAATCCACCTATATGACACTTAAAATGACCAAAATTTTGATTGGAAGTCATTTTGCAAATATTTATGTTGCCCAGATGTGGCTAGTGAAAAGAATGCAAGTTCCTGAAATTTCGACTTGGGTTAACTTGTCAGATCTGGAAGATACAACAATCTGTCTATTCATTCTGTGGCTTTTTACCCTCACTGTATAAAATGGGTGTGGTACACGCTGTCATGGTGGGTGGAAGACTTTACAAACAAAGTATCTTTGTAACAAAGTGTCTTTGTTTTTTTATAAAGTATCTTTGTAAGTTGTTTTAGTCATTTAAAACAACTGTGTGCTCTTCTGCCATTCACTGTTTGTCTGTGTGGAATATTCTGAATATAATTAAAAGCAGTCTTTAAAAACTTTAAAAAAACATATCATGAATAAGACATCATGTGGGGAGAAAGAGAAAGGGATCTGAAATCTGGAGGACTAAAGCACTGAATACAGTACAATAAATACATGTGAAAACAATCAGGGCAGAGCAAACAAAAGTGAGAGAAAACAAAGGAAGTAAAAGAATTAAGGACACACAAGGAAAGTAATACTTTCAAATAAAAGAGGAAATGCAACGAACAAACAAAACTCAGTAACTTAAACCTTACACCATGACATAGTTCTCAGGATAAGAGTTTTTGGTTTCTTGTTTCATGTGTTGCTAGAAGTGTAGTCAAATTTATTTCGCTTGACTTTTAATTTTGATGCTGTCCCTGCAGCGGTATTTAGAACTTTTAATCTGGACTAGAATACCAGAGTGTTAGGCCTCCAGCTCCAGTACATAAAAGCCCAACCTTACTTCTTTCTGCTGGCATGCCTGGTACACCCTGTCAGTAAACAAACCTCCATTACTCACTTGACATCCTACCATGATGTCACTGAGCAAACACAAAAGTCAGCAGGCTAACAATAAAGCACTTCCTCCGCCACAGTTTGTTGATGCTTTCCTCGGCAGGTGCTCAGAGCTCACTCTGTGGGGACAAAAGTGTAACTCAAAACCTAAAATTATGGCCTGTGAAGTCAAGCAACAACAGTCATTAGTGCTCTTTTTGTCTCGTCAACAAGGGAACATACATTATGTATGTTCATTCGCTTTGGAGTTTGAAACATACACAAATGAGCTGAAGGGCATCTTAGGTCACAGGGATGAGAGGGTGTAAAATGTCAGTGATTCTCCGATGTGTATATAGAGCTTTTATCTCTGCTATCACAATCAGGTGGGTTTAATCATTTAGTACAGAGCTAGATCAGCATTTTCAGAGAGAGAACAAACATTTCTTTATTATCTTTCTCTGTTTGTCTCCTTTGATGTCCATGATCTGAACCTTCTGTAAAAAGCATGTTCTCCTTTTAACATAAGTATCCTCATATTTAGATTAAATGTCCTTTTTTTTCAGTCTCAACCAAGATAATCAGAGTGATGATTAGACCAGCATGTACTTCACCAAAAAGAAAAAAGAAGAAAAAAACTGCAAATCAAGTATCAGAACATCAGAATCAAATCTAAATATATTCATTCATACATTCAGTAAAACTGCTATTGTGCCACTTGCCAAAGCAGTCATTGTGCGTCATAATACATGATTGTGCAACATCTTAATGACAGCAAAGCACTGGGTCACTTTGAAAAGTAGCTCAGTTGTTCTTTTCCTTTCCCCAACCTTTCCTTTTACCTTACTAAGAAGTCCACTTTCACATTTATCTATATAATAAATGGAATACATATAAAATGTATGGAAAAATAAATAGAAAGTAATACATTTTTAAAAAGCTCAATCTTAAGGCACCTCAGTCTTAAGTGGGGTGGGGGTTAAAAATATGTGAGAATTTCCTGCTTCTATTTACAACTACAGCAGCAGCTATTTATGGGTTCACATGACATGACAGCAGCACATCAGTCGTGTGGGGCTGGGGTGGGGGGTACTAGCAATCAAACTGGGTCATTTTTGAGCTTTTGAAAAGCCGACTCTAAAAGAATTTGTACATTTTGAATCTAAATTTAGCTTAATGAAGATTTTCCATTCACACTATCACCAAATGCTGCTCGTGGGAGATCATTGAGGTTACTTAACGTGTTGTGAGATATAAATGTACTGCAAGTCTGCAATGTTGGGTTTATAATTCTCTGCTGGCACTTCATAATGAATGCATGAAGTAGGCGTTTCAACCACTATGAATATAAAAATGCTGATTTTAGGAGCTTTAACAGTTGTCCTTGGAGTATTTTTCTTTCCCCCATCTCAGCTAGGGTAGAAGGAAAAAACATGCAAGCAGATGTTGCTTTGGTAAGAATATTTATTGTTGAAAAATACAGTGGGGCAAAAAAGTATTTAGTCAGCCACCGATTGTGCAAGTTCCCCCACTTAAAATGATGACAGAGGTCAGTAATTTGCACCAGAGGTACACTTTAACTGTTAGAGACAGAATGTGAAAAAAAAATCCATGAATTCACATGGTAGGATTTGTAAAGAATTTATTCGTAAATCAGGGTGGAAAATAAGTATTTGGTCACCTCAAACATGGAAAATCTCTGGCTCTCACAGACCTCTAACGTCTTCTGTAAGACGCTTTTCTGTCCCCCACTCGTTACCTGTATGAATGGCACCTGTTTGAACTCATCATCTGTATAAAAGACACCTGTCCACAGCCTCAAACAGTCAGACTCCAAACTCCGCCATGGCCAAGACCAAAGAGCTTTCGAAGGACACCAGGAAAAGTATTGTAGACCTGCACCAGACTGGGAAGAGTGAATCTACAATAGGCAAGCAGCTTGGTGTGAAAAAATCAACTGTGGGAGCAATCATCAGAAAATGGAAGACATACAAGACCACTGATAATCTCCCTCGATCTGGGGCTCCACGCAAGATCACATCCCGTGGGGTCAAAATGATCATGAGAACGGTGAGCAAAGATCCCAGAACCACACGGGGGGACCTGGTGAATGACCTGCAGAGAGCTGGGACCAAAGTAACAAAGGTCACCATCAGTAACACACTACAACGGCAGGGAATCAAATCCCGCAGTGCCAGACGTGTTCCGCTGCTGAAGCCAGTGCATGTCCAGGCCCGTCTGAAGTTTGCCAGAGAGCACATGGATGATACAGCAGAGGATTGGGAGAATGTCATGTGGTCAGATGAAACCAAAGTAGAACGTTTTGGTATAAACTCAACTCGTCGTGTTTGGAGGATGAAGAATACTGAGTTGCATCCCAAGAACACCATACCTACTGTGAAGCATGGGGGTGGAAACATCATGCTATGGGGCTGTTTTTCTGCCAAGGGGACAGGACGACTGATCCGTGTTAAGGACAGAATGAATGGGGCCATGTATCGTGAGATTTTGAGCCAAAACCTCCTTCCATCAGTGAGAACTTTGAAGATGAAACGAGGCTGGGTCTTCCAACATGACAATGATCCAAAACACACCGCCCGGGCAACAAAGGAGTGGCTCCGTAAGAAGCATTTGAAAGTCCTGGAGTGGCCTAGCCAATCTCCAGACCTCAACCCCATAGAAAATCTGTGGCGGGAGTTGAAAGTCCGTGTTGCTCGGCGACAGCCCCAAAACATCACTGCTCTCGAGAAGATCTACATGGAGGAATGGGCCAAAATACCAGCTACTGTGTGTGCAAACCTGGTAAAGACCTATAGTAA
The DNA here is from genome assembly GCF_057382275.1 of Copadichromis virginalis. Taxonomy (NCBI): domain Eukaryota; kingdom Metazoa; phylum Chordata; class Actinopteri; order Cichliformes; family Cichlidae; genus Copadichromis; species Copadichromis virginalis. The sequence goes on along the minus strand of NC_140628.1, from coordinate 34,803,731 downwards.
ACGTTTGACCTCTGTTATTGCCAACAAAGGTTATGTTACAAAGTATTGAGTTGTATTTTTGTTATTGACCAAATACTTATTTTCCACCCTGATTTACGAATAAATTCTTTACAAATCCTACCATGTGGATTCATGGATTTTTTTTTCACATTCTGTCTCTCACAGTTGAAGTGTACCTCTGGTGCAAATTACTGACCTCTGTCATCATTTTAGGTGGGGGAACTTGCACAATCGGTGGCTGACTAAATACTTTTTTGCCCCACTGTATATGTAGGAAGCACAATAAGAGACAAACCGCAGGGTGCTGCCAACTCAAAAGGAAGAAAACCAAAGGTAGACTAACAGAGTGCCAACTACAAAACAAAATGGAAAAGAGAAGCAATTAGCTCCCAGCAGCAATACCCAAGGGTAAGGGCACCCTTGTGTGGTAAGGGTTAGGGTTAGGACTAAGCAGTATTAATTACCTCAAAAACACAATTAATTACCAAGTTGTAATAACAGAATATATCTTTCGATTGCTGCTTAAATTATTTACACTGTACATAAAGCTGTACTTATCCTAAACCTGATGTAATGATTTGAGTTGTAGTTGCATTTGCGTGAAAAAAGCCTCCCAGTCCTCTCAAACCAAAACATTTTAATTTAAGCTTTCAAAGAACTTGTGAAGCCAGATTACTTGTGAGTGGTAAATCCAAATCATGTGAATCTTATACCTCACACACTCATAGTTCAATGCCTGACTTCTTTAAATAAGGCAAAACCTGCATTCATTCCATATCGGCTCAAATGAGCAACACATGAGTGTACTCCTATGTGCAAACATGCTTTTCTGTACAGGTTGCTTTCTATAAGGCTGCATGTAGCATTTCATGTTTAGCTGTGTATAGCTACTACCAATATCCCTCCATTATGTTCTTCAGTAATGTATAATTTTTTTCCTTTCTTATTTGACTTTCAGTGCTCATTTTTTCACCTTTGCAATTTACTGCAACCTTTCTAAATCTTCAGGCTTTTGTCTTGTTTTGATAAATCCGGCCCCTGGCTTTCCTACAAAGTAACATTCTCATCCTTTCTGTGTGACTCAGAGGTTCTTTTGCTCCAACAAGCCTGATAACGTGGTTTATCAGTGATCGGTCAAACGCAAAGACTTTGCATGACCTCATGAATAATTGGTTTAACTGTAAATCCCAAACGGTTCCAAGCTCCTCTTTAACGACATTCCCCTCATTCACTGAGACAGAAAGAGTTGGAGGAGTGTGGGTGGTAACACACCGAGGCTGGCACAGTAGAGTCTGCAGTCAGGTGGGACTGGAGGTCTGTATATTGCTGGAAAAGGAGTCCCTGAGAAAAATGATTATATTAAAGCTTTACTTCACTTTGGATTTAGTTTCTTTTTTATTTCTGAGACAGTTCTTATTGTTGTTATTGTGCCAGCAGTCGGGGTTGTGTTCAACTTGGAGTGTTTTGATGTTTTGACTGGTTTGTGCTCCAACATAGATGACCTGAAATGTTTTGATTGCCTGGATTATTTTATGACTTCACTGTAATTTCCAGTATTTTCCAAAGTTTTAAACTGGGCCAAACTAGACCCTCTGGTAGGCCCAGTCTGCCCCACAGACTATATGTTTGACAACCCTAACCCTTAGTTAGGGTGGTTGTTACTGCTACAGCCCACCTATTGTCTACCTACCAACACCGATTAGGTTCATACTTCAAGTAAGCACATGGCACATTGTAAAATCAGTTAATCTCAAGACATTAGGTTGAATTATTATACTTCTATGTGATTCTGTTGCCTATAGCAAGTTTTAATGTGCAAAGTGCCTGGGTGATGAAGCAAGTTTTATGTTTATTTTAGTCACTGTTTCAAAAGAAATGTGATTTACACCCTTAAAAGTTGGCCTGACTCCATGCAAGGCAGAAAAACAGCTTTTTCCTCCATTAATTTCAGCTGCTGGATTCAAAACTGCATCGGCACTCTTTTTTTAAATAGCCAAACACTGAATGATCTGAACAACTGAATGGGACTTTAAAATAGTTGCTGATATCCTGCCAGTCTTTAACAGCATTTAGCTGGTGGTTATTTCTCCACTCAGCCTGTGGTTTTCATGCTACATTAAAAATTTGTGTGTGCGGTGAAGGTGTGCATGTGTTCGCATGCTCAGAAGGAGGTGTGCGCCAAAGTTTTATTGTGCATTTTCTTTATATTGTTGACAGACAAGGGAGAAGCTACAGTTTAAGTCTATTGTTATTGAGTCTGAGAGAAGCTCTGATGTCTCAAGTGCAGTAAAAATAAAGGCAGATATCAGCGTTTATAATCCTGGCACATTGGAGAAAAAGGGAAAATGTCACACTCATTTTCCTTGTAATGATTGAGGGCTTGCATTAAAGTAACCACGTATGATTTTAATGAACAAAGTATACATTATATATTTCTGCTGATTCTCTATAGAGATTTTCAAACCCTTGCAGTTTCCATTACAGCAGGGGCCACAAACCCCAACATTAAGTTCATGCATAATTTATCTCCATGTAAAAGGGCCCAATTATAACGTGTGTGTATTTCACCAGACTGGGGCTGCAGGACTCGTATTAAACTGTGGTTTTTCACCAAAAAGCCTATAAACAGAGTCCTTTGAAAAGAATACACGGGGGAATCAGAGATGGGAAAGTCAACAGTGCCACAAGTGTTGGAATTTATAATCCGCCAATTACAGCACATGCATACATTCAACTCCCTGGCTGTTTAATGCATGAGTGTCTGGAGGGAATTCTCTTAATGTGAGCAATGAGAGGAGTGTGGGAAACAGGACTACATGGATCTCTGTGGGTGTGTGTACATGCTTGTGTGTAACTCAGCCTCCTGGTCCATGGGGGTTGACTGCATGGAGCAGTGGGGGGAAGTCAAGACATTTGTTTTGGTGACTGCCACAGAAAAAAACAAACAAACAAAAAAAGCTCCTTCTAATGCTTTGCTGTGTCTCAGTGCTCTTGTCCTGTAAATGCACAGAGACACTGATTTTGAGATTACTGCATTTAAACTGCAGGCTCCTGTGGTTCATGAAATAGTAAATGTACTCTATTTGTGTGGAGTGTTGGGGTTTCACTGGATGCATCCTACAGCACACATAAACAAATATTTTATATACAAGTTGCACTTAGCTTTTACAACAAATCCTGATAATACGCATAGTGGTGACCCCACAGATATGTAATGTCAACTTTATAATTGCTTCAGCTCTAAAGTGTATCTGAGTGTCTTTGTTTTGATCATTTTCAGAGTTTTAATGTTTTGGTTCAGATTCACTACCTTCATCCAAGCTGTTCTCATTTCCCGGGGTATGGAATGATACAAGTAACTGATGTGTTTCAGTTATGGTCAGGGTGTCCTTTGACAGTACTGTGCAACTAACCAGGTTATGGCATCTGTGAAAAGGGTCTATGACTCTCAAATTGTCTTTTTTCAGCAGAAGGTATGTAAAATGAATTGCAAGATAAAGGTCCAAATGGGAAGCTATCTCGCTGATAAACCGGTGATGTATTGCCACACCTTCATTTTTCACAGATTTTGTACTGCAGAACAGGACTGCTTTCTCGTGGTGGCCAATATTGACCAGGCCAGTGAGTTGAGACATTCATGGCAACTTGTGATCATATGCATTGTAGTAGATGGGTATAGAAAAAGGCTTTAAACCTGAATTCTTTTAGTGATCAGCAGGGGGCATTAGCTTTGGTTATGAAAAGGCCTGCCATTGTGTAGAAGTTTATGGCTGAAGGCCGTGCAATGTAACCTCAGTAAATAGTTGCCTGGCGTCTTTATGAGCTCAGTTGCTAGATTTATTTGATGCTGAGTAGAACATTAAGTCCATTTTGTAGATAATGGCGTTTCTAAGAGACAGAAAAGTGGATCGGCCAGGATACGCTAACAAGTGTACAGTTTCACAGTCAGAGCCAACCCTCACTCGTCACTCCCAGTGTTAAAACATCAATATGATGAACCAATAGGACTTCACTAACCAATAGGTAATGTTATGCTGCCCAGTGTTCTGATGACCCCCGCTCCCCCAAGGTGATTTGCAGGACCATATCAGTGAGTTGCAAATGTTGCATTTAGAGCTTATTTCACTTGACCATAAAGTGATTTTACAGAATTCCTGTGTTAAAGCAATATTTACCGATTTTATGTCTCCAACAGGCATTTTGAAGGCTGTGTTTGCATTTTTGTTCCTCCACATGTTGTTGACTGGTGTCATAATAAAACCTAAGAACTACGTTGTATAGAAAAAAGGGGGCGTTTACAAGAATATGTTATAGTATCAGACATAGAATCCATATAAAACAAACATTTACTAATCACTTTTTTTTATTTATGTGGAGCTACAGAGGACTATACTATCTGTACTGACTCAAACTGGCATGCTGTCATTTGCTGCCCTCTGGTGTACAGCCGTGATGCCCTGCTCTCGTGATTCACACTCATTATGTTGGACTTTAAATGTGGAGGCAGCAAATTTCTTTATTCCGTTATCTGGTTGATTCCTATCAGTTAAATCAGTCTAACATAAAATTTTCTTGCTGCCACTCATTTTAGTATCACCTCGGATGTTGTTTTAATACTCACATGAAACAGAGGACACCCATGCACTTCCTTTGCCAACCTTCTCACCAACACTCATCCATCTGAGAGTCATGTGATCAACAATGCAGCAGGCTGATGCTTCATTTCAGTCAATACACTGTGGTGTTAATGAGGGCACCGGGGACAGTGTGGCACACATGCAAACAGAAACTGTTTATGTAGGTGATTGTACACACTGTACAAACACACAGTACAAAGATACTTCGTTTACTTTTGTCTTTGATATGTATCTTTAATAAATTCGATCACAAACATGTTTTCCATCTTAACTTTATGACCAGTGTGAATTACTCCCACTACATTTCTATGATAATAAAAAAATCATGTAACTACAATAATAATTAAATAATAACTATAATAACTAATAACACAGAAAAAAATAGATGCAAAAGTCACATATAAATAACTATAAATATTGTATGTAAATGAAGTTTAAATCATATAAATAATACAGAGTGAATCCACTGTTTTAGTAGCCTGTCTCTTTTATATTTCTGCCCTCCTGTTTCCTCACATCAATCCCTCAAGAGGGAGCTATTGTAACTCTAAACACACGGAGAGCTCATGGCAGCCCGCAAGCATCCAGTTAATGTAAAGTTTATTACAGTACAACTTCATGTTTTTTCTGCGGAGATATATGAGCCAGGCTCACTGTGACATTTGGCAAAATTCATCAGTTAGGATGCTTAATAGATGTGTCTCATGCCCGCAGTAAACATATGTGACAGACATTAGACAGTGTCTTGGTGCTTGTTGATGAAACAGCTCTGCTGGAGATTCTCAGCATGAAGGACAAGACTTCACCCATATGAGCAAAACCACTTTCAAAAGTTAGTTAAAGTTCTTTAAAGAGAGCCACTCGGAAAGATGAAAGCTTTGGTGGTGAATCACTTACAGGTGAAAGCTCATCTACGGAGCTCTAGAGAGTCTTTTGGTGACTTTCAGTCTTAAATTCATTACCTGCTCAGGACCAGATGGCACACAGTCAAAGTTAGAACCAGCTTTCCCACCTACATGGTGCCAGTGTCCAATTGGGAACGAGGTCCACACGTTTCTGCTTAAAAAAGACCACAAATGTAAATAAATGGTAGCACCATTATGTTGGAACTGAAACATGTTATTGTTTTAAACACTCATGAGATCAGGTGAGAATATGTCATAGTTTCCTGCGTAAATGAAGAGTACCAACACAAACAAACAAGTAAGCACTGGTTTCAGTGGCAATAAACGTTTTGTTCTGCCTTATTTTTATATTTATCCCTTATACTACTATATTTGAAAAAAAAAAAATCTCTAATGTCCTTGTTTAGCATAAAATTAAGTGTAAATGAATGATTTCATCAAGAATAATGAAACATGTGGCGCTCGGGGCATTTAGCTTAGCTGGTGGTTAATCAAGGCTTTACAGTGATTGTAGCTAAGGTCTCGATTCAATGAAAATGTGATTGGTCATACTTTATATATCTTTAGATAAACAGTCAAACATCTTCTGAACAACCAGTCAAAATCTGCATTTATCTTCATCAGTAGATCTAATTCACAACCTTTCTTTCTCATAAGACCAATTAAGGGCTTTAATCACACCCTTTTTAACCGGCTTGTCTCTAAACTCTCTGTGATCACAGTTATTTCACTGCCTTCTTTGTTTACTTTTTTTCCACAGCAGCAGTGAATACTGTAACCCTTGTCTTGCTGCGTTAACCCAACACACTACACCTGTAGTATACTTTACGTGGCAGCAGCGTTCACTACTGCTTTAACTGCAGTTGCATGCCAGGTCTCTGTCTGTGATTAATGAGCATCCAGTTATAACCCCCCTGATTAGCAGTGGAGCACTCGGGCTAATGAGCTCACTGTGAACCTGGAGGTTACTGTAACCAGCGCAACTCATCTGTCAAGACCTGAAGACCAGTGGACTCATGCAGGCCTCAGATCAGCTGGATGGTTATCAGTGTAGGAGAGAGCATGAAAGTGACATCAGCAGCTACTGAGTGAACTACTTACATGTGTGTCCTCGTTTGCATTTTATTTTCTATAGAATAATGAATGATGGCAGGCTGAGTCAAATGCAAAAGTTTGCTGGCTTTTAAGCAACACCTGGATTTAAAAAGCTTTTCCCCATGGCTGTTATACCTCTACCACCATTTGCAATGTTGTGGAAATCTCCTGTAGATTTCCTTTCAGGATTTTTCTTGCTATGCCTCTCTCTTATCATGTCTCTGCTTCCACATAACATAAAAAGGGGAAGATAACAGCAGGGCTGTGTAATCCAATTCTCGAATGAACTTTAATCTAAGGCTTTTGTCCTGTTAATGTCTGTTTTGCTTTGGTACTCCAGTAAATGCCCAATCGGATGGCAATTTTCAACAAACAAATTAAGTTGATGTTATTGTAGAGTCACAAATTCCACAGAGGGAAGAGGTCAGGGTGGATTATTTACTTCACAATGCCCTCAACTTATGAGGATGCTTTTATTTCAACATAATGGAAAAAAAATGTCTGTGTTCCTTTTTGTAATAACCTTTCTGTGCCGTTGCAGATTTACTGTTGTAACCACTATGACTACGACGCTTTTCTGACCTTAAAGTATTTATTTGAGCTCTTAGACCTAACAAAGATGTATAAAAACCAAAGCATCAATTATGGAATTTTTAACATATTTTTTTTTATTGGATGCATATCTACTCCCAAAAGGTTAAGGAGATAATATATATTGCTTTTCTTTTTCCTTTTAGCTGACTAGCTGACAGTCTCTGCAATCTCACTATATGTATTTAATAGCTGCTCTATACAGATCTTGAGAAGTACACGGTATTGCCATGTGTAAGTGAGCTGTGTATGTTCAAATGTTATTTCTTGAGCACTTTACTAAGGACTTTATTCCCATGTCTTCTGGAGATAAAAACTGTTTGTTTCTGAGGTCAAGAATGAACCTCAGCTGCTACTTGAACACGAATGAGAAGTTTTGAAATGATCAAAAAAGTGAAAAACTAGAAATTTATAGAAACTCCAGATGTCAAGGAAGATTTTGTGATCCAAATAAAAAAGAAAGAAAAGAAAGGAACAAACAGCAGAGTAGCTGCTAAATGGGCCTCATGGTAAGATCTTTTCACTTTACATGCTGATTCCTGAAACAGTGACTCTTGCGTCATTTCAACACATTGCTCAGCGACGTGTTATTGATGCATTGTGTTATGGGAAACATAACACAATGCATCATGCTGAAATAATGTGAAATAGGAAAAACACATGAAACGTATCAAAGTTTTCTTCATACCTGCCTCCAGATAAGAGAGCACAGTGAGTGTCTACACTATCAACAAGAGGCAAAAGTGTCCTTGAGCTCTTTTCTAGAGGCAAAACAGAAGACACCAAACACTTAGGACATCCAGTGCTACCAAAACAAACAGAGCTTATGAAATAGAAGGGGCTTCCAGGCTTTTGGTAACAGGGAATAGCATGACTCTCATATGATACAGAATTTGAACCCGTGGTCATCATGGATAAATTTAACAATATCCATATCTATTTATATCTTTTTTTTTATTTTTGGTTTAATTCAGCTTAATTTCATTCTCAAATCATTGTGCCTGAAGGTGGCAAGATTGCAAAAGCATTAAAAATGAACAGTTAGACACCATTTTTTAGATATCAGATGTGCATTATTGACAAAAGTGTGCCTGTTACCGTCTTTACAGGGTTATTGTGACACACTTAGTGAGCAGACTGTGGCACTGAGAGGAGTCTGCAACAAAGAAATTACAAATGGGCTGACATCCATAATTGACACGTAAGAATAAAGATGGTAAAACTGCACTTGAATTGCAGAAGTACTGTAATGGTAATCAGAGCTTATTCAAATCTGATAATTACCGCGATTAATATTTACCCCGTCTATGATCTGTCACGCTGTTGAAATATGAATAAAAAGGAGTGTTCCAAGAAACTGGATATATAAACATCACTGTCAACAGACCAGTACATAGGAATACACTACACAGAATGCACTACACTCCCACAAAGAACAACAACGGGCCTCACGGCTGACTGGCTCTGCGCTCTCAGTGAGGTCTGACCCACTTGGCCCGCTTCACCCATGCGGTCCAGTCCAGAGCGGCCAGCTGCTGTTGCTGCGGGTGATGATGAAGATGTTGGCACAGGCATCGACTCAGGTGCCGTCTCCAAGGGAAGCAGTGGGACTGTGACAATCTGATCATCTCTGCAGCGACTGACACCTGACTGCACCCCCAACCTGGATTGGCTAACACCCTCAGCTGTCCTCGAGAAGCCTGAGTGACAGAGATTCAGGAGGCTTATGAATGGCCCGTGACCTGATAAATAATCCGTTTTTCAAATAAGATGAAACACATATATAGTTTTTTAAACTTTTGGATGAAGATATGTCACAAAGTTTTTCCAGGTCAGACTGGAAATATATAAGCCATTCAGCTCTTGGGTAGCTCAATCAAGTTAATTAGACTGCAATCAAGGCTTTATCATTATTTAACATTTTGCCTCTTTGATGTTGATGTTTTGGGTTCATTGCTCTGAGCGTAACACACAAACACACTCACACTCTCTTTTTAGTATTTAGATGACGTGCCTTACAGAACTCATGTACACTCAGGACTTTTTGCTTCTTAATCCACATATTTTTTGGATTAAGGATTACTGATTGTGCACTATTGAAGTGGGATTTTGAACCTTCAAGATAATTCAAGGCAAAGCAAAATGATTCCAGATTTCAAAATGTCAAAAGTTCAAATGTGGCCACTTCACCTCATCTCCTGCACTCACTTGTCAACGTGCCCTCTTTGATTTGCCATTGGCCTCTGTGATAACTGGGTTAATTTTAATTGGATAAGAGATTCATCAGGACAACTCTCATTGGTTCTCAGGCCAGTCAGCGCTGCTCTCCCAGTTTGACCACCTTACTTCCTGTCCCCCAGGACACCATTAGCCGCTGCTAGGTACGTGTCTGTCTGTTAAAGCTTGTCACGCTGCGCCGCAGCCACATATAACAACAGCAGAGCGAGGGAGAAAATGATTCAAAGCTCCCTCCGTATAAACTGTAATGCTATATTTATAAGCCCGTATTTATAAACACATTTGCATATATCAAGATGAAAAAGTTGTTTGAATTGGGGGGCAATTTGCATTTGGTGAAACATATGGCAGAGCCACGGAAGCCATGGGCCATGCCTTCATTACCCGATCTTCGTTTCATCAGCTCCTTGCTCCCCCACTGAGCCTCCCCACGGCGGAGCCTTCTGTCCCCGAGGTTTCAGTGACAGGGGACAATATGTCCCCAAGGTGAGGAGTAGGGGGAAAGCCGCACACACACCGCTCCTCCAATGATTATTTAATCAGACTCTTCACTCTGGATCTGAAAGACGAGAGAGGTACAAAGTGGCGCTTATTACCCATTTGTTCAACGCTGAGAAAGAGGGAGAGAGGGTGAGTGAGGGGAGAGCGGAGTGAGAGCTTCAGATAAGGTAACTGATGAAGAATGGAAGGACCAGATGATGTGAGGAGAAAGAAAGAAAGGAAAGGAGGTGGGGAGAGGAGATTTGAAATTATAAGAGAGGATTTTTCTCTTACTCGTGTGCTATTTTATTCCAACACATTTATTTGACAGCTTCTAATTATGTTGTAGATTTAATATTTTGCACATCTTTTTTCCATATTCTTATCATTTTCCATTTGAATTGAAATTGAATTGTTATGGATTAACTTACAAGTGACATATAAGTAGTTAAACAGGATCTATTAAAGAAATCATACAGCATAAATAGAGACAAATTGGTGATTAAAGTGCAGAAAATAAAAAAGTAAACATACTGAATCATTTTTTAACGTGCATTTATTCAAGGGAAAATTTCGACAAACAGCTTGGACTTTAAGCAGAATATTTTTTACACGCTCTATGTTCAGCACTGCTGGTAGATGACCTATAATAGAATTACAAACTATGGAGCAACAAAAGAACGGAAGGGAGAATAAAAGGAGAACTAAGTGCATCTGTGTTGGGGTTTTGCTTGTGTGGAGGTCTTGCAGGTGAAGGTTCAGCCTGGCTCTATCCCTGCCTGGCTGCAGTTTGGTGTGCCAGTCACACAAATGCTACATTTGCATGTGCAAAAAACCCCTGTGTTGAAGTGCTGCACCACCCCTCCCACCCCCTTTCAGCGTGTGTGGTCAACCTGTTTGTGATTTAAGTGCTTATGATAGCTCCTCATCTACAGCCACAGCCCGTCTCTCAGACCCGGTTTGTTGTTTTGATATGGAATACCTGCTTTTTCCAGGCTCTTGTTTTTCCTCCAGGAGATATCTCTGTGTGGGGAGGGGTTCGAAAAGGACAAGCAGGTCACCGTTGTCTGTCACGGTTTCTGCCCTCAATGTTTGTTTTTCTATTTTCGTACTCTGATTCCATTTGGATAGTTGAATTTTGAGGCCATGTGGTTGTTTTTGAAGGTCACGCGGGTATTCCTGGAGTATCTGGCCGCAAACGTTCACCTGACAGACTAAATTCAGTCAAAGTTGTTTTGAAAGTCACCTGCTTTGGGCCACGATCCTGTGTCATAAATTTAACACAAATTGTTTAATTACAGGGTTTGGAAGGGATATATATATATATATATATATATATATATATATATATATATATATATATATATAATCAAATTAAAGGTACTGTAAATGAAGCTGTATTTTTACCCTGCAACTTTTACAAGTGTGTTGTCAACCTCATGACGGTTAAATATAGAGAAAATAATAATCAAAGTCTGTGGTCATTTTCCTAAATGTTGACTTGTTGTTCTAATAAATTATTTCTAGCAGAGAATACAATAAAAGTCACTTAGTGCTCAAAGTAGAAACATCTTTCAGCACTTTCCAAGACTTTCCAAGAGTTAAGAAGTACCCAGACTCTAATCCCTAAACTTATATGCTAACACAGTAAGTGGTTTTGGGGGTTTGGAAATTGTTATTGAAAGTTATAGCAATAGGGGAAAATAGCTATTATTATTTTTGCCATGAAAAACTTTCTTTTTTCTCTAAAACACAAGGTCAGGGTACTGCAGACTAAAGCTTAACACATAGTACTGTATTTAACCTGTACTGCAGGACTGTCAGTCAAGCTTTAGACCTCACTTTGACTGGACCTAAACAGTTTTTATACATACCAACAGTTGAACCCTAACTGTTGGGTTCAACTGTTGAAATGTAATGTTCTTATTACATGTGGAATTAAAAAAGGCCATTTTCTTCATTTCTCCTGATTGTACCGCTGCTAGATCTTCCCATGACCTCTTTGAAAAAGCAGAGATACACTGTGGTGTACCTTATGTAGAGACTCGCTACTTTACACAACAGCAAAAATATATACATAAATAATCATGAGAAACAGTTCTTAAATCTGTTCCAAAGTTCACACTGTGAAGAAACATTTGAGAGCAGTATAATGCCTGCAGATGCCCTGGTTGGTCATCAGTCTGGGTTCAGTTATGAGTGTGCACCTCCCCGAAGAAAAACATTGACAGAAAACACTCCTTGACTATGCAAACAGTCAATTGAAAATACTGGTTTAATTAATTTCCCTTTATGATAATGATTTCATCTAGGGCCAATAAATAGTCATCTTTGCTATCCCCCCCTTAATGTAACCCCAATATTATTTTTGCCATTTAACTGAAGCTAAAATGGGGGAAAACAGGATGGGTGCGTCATTAACGCATCGACACGCGGCGACTGGGGGAAAAGCATCCAGTCTGTTAATAAGTAATGACTGCCCGAGATCACAGGAACCTTACACTACAACAAAACAAGTTAAGCACAAGCTTTGATAATGACTGTTAATAATTCAACATGTGTAATTATCGCTTTACAGGAAAGCACAATGGCGGCAGCTTGCTGTAGGGATGGTGGTAGCAATTAAAGACGAGATAGATCGAGGTCAGCGGAACTGGGGGAGGCGTCGGAGGGGTTCTTGTTGAGTCGACGATCGCTGACCTTACAGGCCCTGTTACGTGACGTGAAGGAAAGAACCCGAAAGAAAGCGTCGGTGTGGTTTTCCTTTCGCTCTGTCTTCATTTGAGAGAACATTTGGAACATGCTCTCGTCTCGATTTTACAAAAATGTAAATGTCTCGATCAATGGGAAAACCCTCTCGGCCTCCTTTATGAGATCCACAGCTTTCCTTTGCAGCATGCCTGTCTGTGCATGTGGTATCTGCGACCAACTACTTCCTCAAATTTGCTTCTCCATTGTCCCCAAGACCTTGATTCACACACTAGCCAAATGTCGAGGTTGCACATTTGCAACTCAAAACTAGCCAGATCAATGGTAAACGTAATCACTCTATTTGTCATTCTGAGATTTGAATTTCACAATGAGCATGTGGAGAAGAGCAGAAGGGAGGAAAAAAACTGGAAAGATGTCTGACTTCTCTCAAAATCAATGTCTTTCAACAGCCCTCCGATCCTCTTTGAAGGAAAGGGCATTCACAAGCATTTGGCGGCCATTGTTGGCAGTAAAATGACTAATCATAACATCATTGATGTGTTAAAAAAACGACTACAGACGACAGTACCATTGACAACCTTTGCTCCCATCCACAGAGAAAGAGTTAATTTGATCGTGATGACACCAGTCTCTTTCAAGCCCCTTTTCAGGCCAGCAGCAGCTGGGGCTGGAAGAGCAAGAGATGGGATGAATCCTCAGCAGAGTGAGGGGGGGGGGGGAGAAAAATAACAAGAAGAGTCGTTATTACGTCTCCATTTTAGGACTAAGAGGGGTTTCTGAATTGCCCTGGATTGCGATCCTGCGTTCGTTCATTCCTATATAGGCCCTCTGAGTGGCAAATGGGCCTTGGGCCAGTGTTAGGCACTGAAGCTGGAACAAGAATAAGATCACAATTGCATTTAAAGCCCAGAGAGGCAAAGAAGAAGAGGAGAGGCAGAAAGAGGGAGCCTATGAGCCCTAATTGCCAGATGGTGAATATTTTTGCTCCCTTTCAACGGCGCATTAATTGCAGGGCTGCCCGGGGGTTGAGACGCACTGATCAGTGTGGCAGAGGATCCTGACCCTGATTATCCCCCCTCAGACTCCCCCGCTGGAGAGACAGTGAGAGGGGGGTGGAGGGTACTGCAAAGGAGAGGAGGGGAGGTAAGGGTTTTGCAACTGTTACTCACCCAATCATTTGCTATCGAGCCACCTGGGCCTTGACACTTTCGGGTTTGGAGTTGGAAAGGAGGCGACGGTGATCAAACGGGGTGGAGGGTCTTCTGGGTGCAAGAGAAGGGAAAGCTAGAGGGGTGTGATGAGTATAGGTGTAGTGGTGAATGGAGAAGAGACCACCTCCTGTCCTCCTCTCTCCTCCCCTTCACCCCCTCCCCTTCCTCCTCCTCTCTCCCACCCCTCCCTGCCCCTCATCTCCTCGTTTACATATCTCCAAAAGATGTAATTGAATTAAATAAAGCTTTCCTTCGGGGCAGCTGCCACAGCTGCTGTTTGTGGCATGTCAAAAGGCCCGCCACTTTAAGAGCACTTACATATGCTCCAAATTAGCAGGTCAGATAGGCGGACGCACGATGACAGGGCCGAGGTTGCCAGCGCGACAAGGGGCCACAGCTGTGAGCAATTCACTGGCAGAGTGGGGGCTCTTTCAGACCCCTGATTATGAAGGGCAGCGTGCACGTGCTCATACACACACAAACACATTAACAGGTGTGTAAGTACACCAACGTGTGTAAGTACACCACGTACGAACACCTATTCACAGACATACTGTAGATAAAGGGGTCACTGTGGTAATTAGGAAGCATCACAGATTTATGAGAGGACAACACATTTCATATGGGACCCTGCATGACCCTTTGAGGTTTTTTTGTAAATAAAAATAATTATTAAAAAAAAGAATAAAAAGTAAGAATGAACAAAGATTAGTCCTGTTAACACTGTCACAGGTTGCTTATAACTATGACGATAACTTTTCTCTAACCCACAGTTTTTTTAATCCTATTTTAAAGATTACCAGGGTCTGCATAACACTTTGACATGCAAATAATGTTACATGAAACGTGACTAGCCTGGATAGCAAATCCTGCAAAACTGCACTCTGTTTCTTTTAGAGGTAAATCTTTTGGTATCTCCAACTTTTATCCCAGTTTATAACAGATTATGTGCACATGAAGAGACAGTAAGAGTGGGGAATGTATAATACACAGATTTTGAACCCGCGGCCTAAGGTTCCACTCCTCCGTGTGACTATTGTTATTGATTAAAGCTTTGTTTTCGCTGACTGTTTGGTTGGGTTTACACACCAAATCCACTTGGTTATGATTAGGAATAAAACCATTTAGGCTCACAGGGGAATACACAGTATTTATAGTATAAAGATGCAAAAACTATTAAGGAACTACAATCAGAGGTAATTCTTTTTTTTATTAGACAAACAACATGATAAAAATAATGACTGCAGAATTTCATTTAGCTGTTTCACTTTCAGTTTTCTTACACTTATGCCATTGGGGGAACACTTGAAGAACAAAGATTTTAACATTCATAACACCTGTACTTAAAAAAAACTATAACAAGTCAAATTGTCTGCTGTGAAAATGATTTGCCATCTTCAGTTTGGAGCTAAGGGTGTATGTGTTTGCATCCGATGATCACTGCAGGATCTGTAAACATTTTGTGTTCACAGTGATAGTGCACAGAAAGAAATCGGACAAGTTAACATACAAATCAAGGCAATCAAAGACTATCTGACCCCCTGATATCGTCACCAGACACATTGTACCTGATGTAGTCATGCTCTATTTTCAGATCTCGTTTATTTCAAGATTTTCTTCTTTCAGTTTGGTTTTCAGAGCGCTAAATGAGACTGCTACAAGGAAACGCTTGAAAAATAATTAAAAAACAGCCAATATTTGTACTGTAGTAATGTTGCTGTTTATTGAGGGTTTGGATGTGATGAGCAGAGGCATCTTAAAATGATCAACACTTAACTCGAGCTATGTATGAAGTGAGACACGCCTGTCATATCGTAATCAACCGTTGTGAACAATCATCTAATGACTTGTCACTCAAGGTCTGCTGGGCAATTATGTTGCATTTGCATGGCAGTGAATGATGTTTATGACAAATAATTCATGTCCTAATTGCTTGTCTGTTTTCTTTAAGTCGTGCACTGCTGATAGGATGTGATTAGCTGGGGACTGAGAAGTAAACCAAAGTTGACACTGATCATACAGGTTATGTTTATCTGCAGAGCGTGGCCTTTTATGATTACCTAATATATAGGGAGCTATTTTTTGCGGAGTCCAAATGCAATCATGTCTTTTGTCTCCCTTGTGTCTTCTGGGACTTTTTAACTTTACTGAGTCGACATAGTAATGAATGATGACAGAGTGATCACAGAGCAGGCACAGACAGCTTGTTACTTCAGAAAAGTATATTTTGGTAACATATCAATCGGTGTTAGTGAACCCAGTGATAAGGTTGTGTTTTTTACATTTCCATTGGTGAAAGTTTTTGGAATGTATTTGAGGTGTAGAAAAGCAGTAGTAGACTGAATCAGCTGCAGCCACAAACATAAGAAGTTCCCACAAGAATGTCAAACAATTCCAGGAAAGATTCCAGGTGAGCTTGATTTCCAAGAACCAAGTGGAGCACCCAAACCAGCTGCCTAGTATTCAAACAAGAACAAAGGGCGTGTTTTAGGCAGGGCCCTTAGTTCTGTAATGTAGTGGCACATCAAACCTGGATTACTAATGAAATAGTAAGAGTAAGAAAGTAATGATACTGAAATGAATGCCCATGCCTCCACTTAGGAGAATAGTTCCACCACTTAATCCTACCAGGAAATATTGTTTTATGTGTGACTGAGTTCACTGTTTGAAATCTGACCAGTGTTAACAACACAAAAGCACCTTGAATGAAATATAAACAACTGAAATGCAGCACTTTTAAACTAAAATATCACACTTTAGTTACAGGAAATGAATATTTAAAATACTCTTTTAAAAAAGCTAAATAAATGTACAAAATGATTCTTGGTTGTAAATTTGGACTGGAAATAAAGAAAGTTACATATGGAAAAAGTATCTCTAAATCTTAGAAACCAAAAATACTCACACACTTTAAGTCTTTTAAAGTACATTCAAACAATGCAGGCATGTGTCGACATGTCTAAAAGCAAGCAGCAAAAAAAGTGAGCACTGCACTCATAGCCTCTTGAGCTGTCAGTTCGGCAAAGGTGGTTAATCTACTAGTGATAGAAACAATGGGGAGACTGCTTAAGGGAATGATGAGCAGGACTGTAGCAACTGGTGGCAACCAAAACCTCACAAGAGTTGGGGTTCCTCTATGCTCCAACAAAAAGTCAAAGGATAGCTTCTTGATCCATGCAAACAAGTATCTCTCAGCTGATTTACTCTATAAAGACTGAACTCTTCAAACTGATGCATCAGACCACCTTCATTTCATCTAAACCCATCCTGAGTCATCTGACTTTCTTTAGAGGACAAATACAATGAAAAATGACATTTATCTTTAATTAAGATGCAATTTTTATCTACACATTAATCCACACGTGAGAGTCACTCACTACATAGTTTTTTAGATGCACTCTTTGTTGAAGCAACTCAGTACATTTAGGCCTGTAGACACTCTCAAGACGACCTGCTGAAGTTCAAACTGAGAATCAGAGAGAGAAAGAAAGGTGTCTTTGGCATGGTTGTTGGTGCTAGATGGGCTGTCCTGAGGATTTCAGAAGCTGCTGATCTATTGGGATTTTCTTATACAACCATCTCTAAGGGTTACAGAAAATATTCAGTGAGCAGGAGTTCTCTTGGTGAAAATGCCTTGTTAATGTCAGAAGTCAGAGGAGTATTGCCAGACTGAGCTGAGGTGGATGAAAGTCAAAGTAACTCAAATAAGCTCACACTAATTACAGACAAGGTATGCAGAAGAGCATCTCTGAATGCAAAACACACTGATCCTTGAAGCTGACGGGCTACAGCAGTAGAAGACTACACTGGATGCTGCTCCTGTCAGCTAAGAGCAACAAAATGAGGCTACAATTCACACAGGGTCATCAAAAATAGACAATATAAGACAGAAAAATTGGAGGTCCAACCCAGCATTAGTAAGGTGTACCTAAGAAAATGGCCTAAGAGTGTATAATGGAGTATTTATGCACAACAAAAAGTATAGTTCAGTAAACTATCTTCTGTTATTACCCTTTAACACTTACAAACCTAGAGCGACATGTACTTACCCAGGAGTGGGTTATAATTAGGAAAAACTTTTGCACAAAACAGGTGAAGATATTCTGCCATTGACATTTTGTAAATGTCAGTTGCTGGCATAAATTCATTTTATTAGAATAGTAAAAGCTTTTATGTAGGGTTTTTTTTTCAACTAATATCAAAGTCAGGCTTCTCATACTCAAAGTTTGGTTTGTTCATGTGTTCTTTCTTATTGGTGACTAATTACGATCTCACAGTGCACCTGAACGTGGACTGAACCTGTATTTATTTCTGTTTGGTTTTCTTCAAGTGGGAAATCTTTGTTCTCACCTGCAAAAAGAGTTCAGAAAAAATAAATTAAGCGCGCTCATCTTGTGTTTCCTCTATAATTTTAACACATCATTTGACTCGATCCATAGAGTCCAGTGGGAACAAAGATTTGTCCAATACAATTTATATTGAAGAAATCCTATTTGCCTGTATATCTGCGGACACCGTTACACTGGGCACTCCAATCTTGACTTTCAGGGTGTTATTGTTTCTCGTTGTCCTGTGGCTGGGCAGAAAGCCTGTGACTCAGCTGTTTGCGTGCAGCATTTGAGAATAATGGATGTGAAGGCACACCAAACACGGACCTTTAAAAATGCATGAGTGCCCCCCAAAATCCTCCCTCTCCCCCCACCGAATAGAGCTATCACTGGTGCCTGTTATCTCCCTGAACCCCCAGGTAGAAAATGGTAATGATACCACTTAACATCGCTGCACATATGGAGGGAAAATGGAAATGCCAACAGCACCTCAACTATAAAGCAAATCAAATTGAAATATTAATCCGCTGATTAATATAACATTATGAGAGCCCATTCTCTTTGTTGTTAAACAACAAAGGGTTGCAAAATAAGCAACTGCCTAAGAGGTAAGGGGTTTAAAAGAGTCCCACAGAGGTGCTAAAGCCCCTTTCAAACATCATTACTCTGCATAATGTATTCCCTTCCACAGTGCTGAGATTTGATATTGATGTTTACTCATTTATTTTTTAATTAACGTTCGTTGTTAATGAATTCTTTGATGAGAGGCATTTTGTAAATCATTATCCTTGGAAGAGGCAAAAAGGGATGCATCGCTCTTGCCCCTTATACTCATGACAGAAGAAAAAATGCTAGGTGTAAGGGGAAAAAAGTTCCAGATGAGAAGTAGGGTCATTGTTTAAAGTTTGTTTTGTGATGCGTTGATTTCCCCCCGCCTCGCCCCATGTTGGTGTTTTTATGATTGCGTCGCATCTACGGGGATGAGCATACCGAAGTCGACGGGGACCAGAGCGGGAGCTGGTGTGGATACTTAGCTAATTACAGGAATATAACTCAAGGCTTTCAGAGAGCCGCTCCAGTGGGGAGGACGGGTGCAGTTTTATCCACGGAGCCCTTGGTGGAACTCTGTCCTTCCCCTCTTTAATATTGATCACTGGGGAACTCTTGGAGAACAGAAAGTCGGCTTAGAGGCTGGGAAAGTTTGTCGAACCAACAGTTTACTCTTTCTCACAAGTGTCACGAGCTCAAATACTTTTTTCACTCTCGTGGGCCACACTGAGTGATCTATCATCTATCTTCCAGTGCATGTGACATCCGCTTTGTGTTGTGCCATTGCCTTTTCTAAATCAGCATCATCACAGTTTAAGGAAGGAAGGAAATCTTGATCTCAAAAGATTCCTCAGTTGTAAAACCAATAAAAACATTAAAAGACCAAAACCAGCAACAAATAGTTTCAAACAAATACAGAAGTCTAAAGTGTGCAATTCCTTTGTGCTGTGGAGTTCCATTGTTGCACAAAAGCTTTTAAAACCACGCAGTTTAATCATTGTTGCATAAGGAATATGTTCCTTCATTACAATGAGGACACACTGTAGCTCAGTCTGAGTGAATCTGACACGCACTCAGGATCTGGATCCTAATCCACTGTTGAAAATAGTTTGTTTTAACATTTATGTTTAGTGAAACCACTGAGATACATGAGACGTTTAAACTACAATATTGCCTTGAAGGTTTACCTGAAGGCTACAAGACACTGGTGCAAAATTCTAACATGCCACTTTGGGCTCTTTTGTGTTGCTGTGGAGATGTTTTTTCATTTTTAAGCACATTGAAGTTCTGTTTGTATTTCATGCTCAGCATATCAGCGTATCAGTTGCCAGTAATAATTAGAAAATGAAATGTTACATTGCACAAGTGAAAACTGAGCATCCGTCTGACGTTTTTTCAGTTTATTTAAAGTTTTTTTTGTTGTTGTTTTTATCACGTTCATATGTTCAGGTCCAGTAAGGTCACTTTAATTGCAGTGAGGTTTTATTATTCAGTGAATGCCTTGTTTTATCTATTTTTTCAATTTTATTTTAACTTAATTAATAGATTTTTAATAAATTATATAAACTAAAGGAAAATTCACTATATCCTTGTGCATTTTATTTTATTGCGGAAGCCTCTATGTTGCACTAAAGATGTAAATGGAAATATTACACATGATCAAAGTGGAATTTAAAATGAGACACTGAACAAACTGATCAGCAACAACCACACAGTATAACCACTGTAAAAAGAGCGCAGTATTGAAAACTAAAAACATCATTGATAAAACTCATGTTTTAAGAGTTTTGGCATCTCAAGTCTTCATATTTTCTGGTTAATTTGTAAATCTGCAACAACTCATGTATTGTTTGGCCAAACTGGTCGCCAACAGTAAGCTGTGAAGCAAAGTTGCCAATGTATCAAACGCGATACAAAAAATATATAATAAATATATAATAAAAATATATCATCACAACATGATAAAGCAAGAAAAAAATGGTTTTTGTTATAAGGGTTAATAAACATCTCAGTTCCCCCCCAAAAATCTGAATTTTCTGGCTATTTTTTGATGGGTTGGGTCTTACAGCGTTAAGGTTGACCTTTAAGCCTAAGATGTTAGCAAACAGTGCAATTGGTGTATCTTTCTGTTTCTTTTTTAAATATCAATTAACTATAAATATAAGTTTTTCTGTAAAAAAAACAAAACAAAAACAGCTGCAGTGAGAGTGAGCCAAAACAGAGGCAGACTTAGGTGATTTTTTAAAAAGTTAGACAGCCTTAGATTTCTAAAATTGCCACATTGACATATTTATTATAAAAAATAACGATTAAAGCTGTTTGAGCTGGAAACTGATTTGTCTGCTAGACATGCATTGGTGAGAAGAAGTAAAGGTGAGGCTGTTTACAAGAAAGCTCCAAAGGGTATCTTTACAGCGTAGAGAGGAGAGAGATTAGCAGGGAAATGCATCATTTAATAATGCTTTTCCAATATTGACAAGAAGATGCAGGAACACGTTTCTGAGTCTTGTTCAGGGACTTTGGGTTTATGATACTGTAGGCTAGTCTCAGTGTGAGGTTTAGACCAGTTGGCCACAGATGAGTCTCAAGCCCCCAACCCATCTGGAGCCACCTTGGAGATGAAGCAAAAAGCTGGAGCTTGTCCATCTCTTGGCAGGGGCAGTCTCGTCTGTACACATACGAGGCGGATCGTCTTTAATCCTACCAAAGAATTAATTGCTTAATTGGATCAATTATGTATCCCAATAGGTTGATGTGCGGTAGGTGAGTTAAATATTATTGAAGTGGTTTTTGTATCCAGGTTGTTATGTGCTAAGAGTTATTTGGATCTCGATCATATGTTTTAAATCTTACTTAATATCCATTTGCTCATGTCACAGTTTCGTTTCAATCATGCAAGCACTTTTTCAAGTTTGCGTCACTGAGCGACATTATGCAGTGCTTGTTTTCCAGACAGAAGAACTATTTTCATGACTTATGGCATTTGCAGTATCTCAAAGATCGCACTGCTGTTTTTCTTCCTTCAAGCCAGTTTTAAATGGAGCCAAACTGCACAGCTTTAAAGGCACATTCATCAAAAAGCGAGTGCACTGCAGATGCTGCCACTTTTTCTAAAAAAAAAAAAAAAAAAAAAAAAAAAAAAAGATTGCAAGTAGAATTATGGCTTTTCATCAGCCGATAAATTTCACTTGTGATTAATTGCAACACTCACTTTTGGGATCACTTCTACACAAAAGAGCATTTCTGCTTTGTAAAATTCATATAAAAGAAATGCAAATCAATGGTGTTCTTGGCACCAAACATATGCTGCCACAATGCCAACAAGCCTGCCCCTGACAACCCCAGCTGGGGGCTTGTAAGACTTGCTCTTGGCAAAAGACGTTTTTTCCACCCGCTTTGCAAATGATCACCAATTAATACGAACAGCATCCAATTCTAATTTTGCACCTGGTAAGATTGTGAGTATCTTGTAAAGCTCTTCTAAGCTATGGATCCAAATTACTGGATGCTTTCCCCCCCTCCCTTCGGGGATTGCAGAAGGGGGAAAAGAAAAAAAGATGGCAAAAGTCCATAACCTATTGAGACCAACATCAGTGGAAACCATGAAAATGACCGTTTAGCTTGAAAGGTGTTGTTCTTCAGATGATGAAAAGAGAATTTAGCTGAGGGGTGAGAAATGCAATGACGTGTGGGGTCTTTTACTCTGATTCAACAATGTGATATAAATACAAAAATAAATCTGCACAAACATACCACACAGGGGCAAAAGAAACACTCTTTCCAACTTCTTAATAAAAACTATCTGAACATTTATTCTCTTTCCTTGGATCCGTGTAACTTCTTCCTTTGTTATCTCCAAAGGAAACTCACTTTGTTGTATCGTCACTCTAAAACTTTGAGAGGATGGTAACGCAGCAGCATCCATCCATGTGATAAATTCCAGATATTTCACAAAGAAATGAGACTTTAACAATTCAAAGGCGTTTCACGTCACTAATTGCTCATCAGAGTTCTAAGCATCTCTCTGTCTCTTTCTCTCTCCATCTCTCACTCTGAAATTGATACTCGCCATATGACTTATGATGGATAGGAAGCTTTAATGAGCTCTTACAAGCAATTAAGTAATCAGGGATCCCTGCTGCTCTGTGCTGGAGCTCGCAAGAGCAGTGACAAACGGAGGCCCATCAGTACTGTAATCAGCACAGGACACAGTCACCGCTGCTCACCACTCCCTAACCAAGGGCAGCAATGGGCCAAGCAGCAGGCTCCCATCTCATGTTATTGTTTTGTCTGCAAATAGTCTCGGAACTTTGTGATTTTGAGACATGATCTAGTCAGAG